>NC_047672.1:44846754-45210088 GCF_011762505.2 Arvicanthis niloticus
TTTCCATATTAAAAATTAAGCATGGGTTGTGCAAATTTTTCTTAAACAGAGAACGGGGTAGGATTAATATGATGAAAATGGAAGAAATAGCTTTTCACTGTCCCTTAAGATTAAAACTCCACACCAACAGAGAACAAGCAGCCAAGCCTGAAGTTTTCCTTAAGAATCATCTCTGGCTGTGCTCCAGAGCCTGAGCAGTGCTCAGTGGAATCAGGGTTCTCAGACATTACGGAATGCTACAGTTATTTTTGTCTAGAAAACTTTCAAAACGGTTATTACATGTATCTTCTTATGGTCAAAGACATGCATCAATAATATCCTAGAAGCTTTTCTAATTCTGATAGATGGCTTAACTCTTTTCAAAATGATTTAAAATACATTCATTATTGTCTCTTCCCCCTTCTCCTGCAATCAGAACTATTTTAAAAAGGGACCCTCCCTTGGTGATTGCTGTGATCAAAAACACCTTCCCTCTTTCTCCAACAAACTACTTATTAGTAGCATGTGGCAAAGAGCCAGACAGGACTGTGATGGAGCAGCAAACAGTTTAAATGTGAAAAAGAAAAAAAAAAAAAACCTAATCTAGGAAATGAATAAATAGAGATAGTAAAATAGCTGTTAAACTTATTAAAAAATTGTTACTTTCTGATTCTACCTTTATCTTCTTGTCTTCCGTTGCAGTGGGAACAGATTGCCTTCTCTTTCTTCGCCGTTATTAACTTTTCCCCTTTTATCAAAAAAAGGATCTTACCTTCTTTGATTCTCTTATTGATATTTTAAAAGGACATTTTCTCCTCTCTTGCTGTCTAACTCAGGCAAGTCCCCTCTCAATTGTCCTTTGTCATTCATTGTCAGTCTTTGTGCTCATCCTCTTATCCCAACCTAGGTTTTTTTTTTCTTTCATTTCTCTCTCTCTCTCTCTCTCTCTCTCTCTCTCTCTCTCTCTCTCTCTCTCTCTCTTTCTTTTTTTAAACTGGGGTGGTGATGGCGCTTATGGTGTGTGGAAATAGGAGGCATTGTTGTTGAGAGTCTCAGGTCAGTTTTAGTCAGTAAGTAAAATGCAGTCATGTTCACGGAGGTGCATGCTTGGTGAAGACAAGGTTTCTTTGTTTCAATAAATTGAACTCTCAGAACCACTTAAATACATTGTAACACAGAACTTCTAAATAGCTGATAACTGGGGCATCCCCACTAGGGGCTTTCTTCACTGACGAGGCTGAGCAGAGACATCTGCTTCAGTACTCCCGCCTGGCTTTCCCACACGTGCTGCAGGCTCCTTGTGCTTCCATTCTCTGTTTTCCGTGCCCATCTGCTTGTATGGTGTGTGCTCACCATAACACGTTTTCAGACCCTTGCCATAGGGCAGAAGTGCCAAGCAATTATTTGTTGAGATAGATAGTCCACATAATACTATAAGTGACATCTGTTCATAGGAAATCCCTCCCTCGTGGCAGGAGTGTCATCCTGGCAGCTCATAGGAATATCAAAATTGACACACAAGGACAATTGCCTGTTTCATCTTACCCTGAATTCTCACTCCAAAAGCATCCAATACCAGATGCTTTAGAGGGCCATGTAACCCCCCGACTAGCTCTCCTGCTTTCTCTATACCTATAATAATTGTCAATATGGCACTGTGGGGAAAATTTTTCCCTGACCCCAGCTGGTAACCAAATTACGCCCTAAAGCATGTACACTGACATATTTTATATTAAATTATAGTTAATATGGCAAAAAGAAAATGTTTTCCATGATAGTGTGCTTACTAGATTGTTCACCTAAATAATAGCTCAAGTAGTAAATTCCACAAATTATGTTTAATAACACACTGTTTGGTAAAATTATGCTAGTCACATATCTTATTTCTTTTAGAGTTATCTTTGTGTTTGGCAATTTGTTTTCTTTTGAGATATTATAAATAAATAAGAAGACAAATAATCCAGTCTATAATCATTCTAAGGACTGAAGTTTTTCATGAAGGTATGTGTAGTCAAATATATTAAATGGTCCTTAGAGAAAACGGAATTTGTTGATTCTAACAATTTGACATTAAGAAGGTGTGAAGATAGCTAACCATTGATCTGATCAAGAGGTTCTCAATGGAGGAGTTAGAAGACTGAAGGAGATGAAAGGGTTTGTGGCCCCATGAGAAGAGCAACAATACCAACCAACCAGAGCTCCCCAGGGTCTAAACCACCAGCCTGGGAGCACATAGGGAGGGACCCATGACTCCATCTGTATATGTAGGGGAGAATGGCCTTGTTGGGCATAGGTGGGAGAGGACATGTTTGGTCCCATGAAGGCTGGACACCAAGTGGGGGAGAATTTGAGGGTGGGGAGGTGGGAGTGGGAGGATATGTGGGAGCATATCCTCATAGAAGGAGGAGGGGGTATGGGATAGGGGCTTCCTGGGTGGGTGGGGGAATGGGGTAAGGGAATAAAATCTGAAATGTAAATATAATATCCAATTAAAAAAGGTGTGAAGAATTTCGAACCATAATATTTATTAAGTGAATGAAAATTTCAATATATCTATATATTTTGTATGAGTTCACAATTAATACAAGTTTTCACAGCAGTTACAAAGACATTGGCAATCTCTCCAATGGTTCTAGCAGAACACTGTATGAAATAAATCTCTCAAAAGAAGCTAGAATGGTGCAATTATGAAAGGCTTATAACACTAAGAACCAAGTGATCAAGTGTAAGTAAGATATATAGCTTATTTGATAGAGTGCTAGTCTACCATGTGTAAAGCCCTGGATTTCAGCCCCAGACCATATAAACCAGGAATAGTGGCCCATGCTTTCAGTCCTGATGCAGGGGAGAAAAAGATAAGAGGAACAAAAGTTAAAATCATTTTCAACTACTGTGATGGTTTGTATATGCTTGGCTCAGGGAGTGGCACTATTAGGGTGTTTCCCTGTTGGAGTAGGTGTGGCCTTGTTGGAATAGGTATGTGACTGTGGGTGTGGACTTTAAGACCCTCATTTTAGCTGCCTGGAAGTCAGTATTCTACTAGTAGCCTTTAGATAAAGATGTAGAACTCTCAGCTCTTTCTGCACCATGCCTGCCTAGATGCTGCCATGTTCTCACCTTGATGATAATAAACTGAACATGTGTAAGCCAGTGCCAATTAAATGTTGTCCTTATAAGAGCTGCCTTGGTCATGGTGTCTGTTCATAGCAATAAAACCTTAGCTAAGACAACTACCTAGAAAGTTTCTGACTAGCCTGAGATGGACAAGACCCAATATCAACATACATTCATACATAAAATGAAGTGAAAGATTAAAATGAAGGGGTTCAACTATCTAATCATATCCACCTCTTTAATTTGTACTTGGGTAAACTTTGAACACTTGATTACCTCAGTGAAAATCAGTGATCCTGCCAGGGACCTTTTTTGCCTGTTACAATTCCGTGGGTTGGGTCTTTCACTGTTCATTCTAGATCTCATCCAGTACTAGGGATTGGTAGTTTCAGGTTCATTTGAAATCTGGTATTTGGTTTTGTCTAGCCCAGGTATCTCTAGCAGATAACTTATCTTTGTCATATGTAACATGAATGTAAAAAGAAGAAGTAAATTGAATTGCTTTAATAAAGACATTACTGAACATTTACACTTGAATATTATCCTATAGGCCAAGCAAACATGGTTTACACAGACTTAATGTAGATATAGCAAGGTGCCATTTATTCATTTATTAGGTACTGTGGTGGTTTGAATGATAGTGGCCCCTATGGGCTCATTTGCTTGAATGCATGGCCCCCAGTTAGCACCTTAATGAGAAGAATTAGGATGTGTGGCTTTAATGGAGTAGGTGTGGTCTTGTTGGACAAGGTGTGTCACTGTGGTTAGGCTTTGAGGTTTCAAAAGTCCATTCCAGTCTCCTCTCCTCTCCTCTCCTCTCCTCTCCTCTCCTCTCCTCTCCTCTCCTCTCCTCTCCTCTCTTCTCTCCTCTCCCATCTCTTTCCCATCTCTTTCCCATCCCTTTCTGTCTGATGCCTGCAGATCAGAAAAACTCTCAGCTACTGTTTCAGCACCATGCTTGTCTGCTTCCCACCATGGTGGTCATGGACTAATCCTCTAAAACTATAAACAAACTCTCAAATGCTTTTGTTTTATAAGAGTTGCCATTGGTATGGTGTCTCGTCACAGGAATAGAACAGTAACTATGGCAGAAGTTGGTACCAGGGACTGGGTACTGTTGTCTTGAGTATAGCCAGGCTGTTATTGGAAGGAATATGGAAAATTTAGATTAGGGAAGCAGTTGAATTCTGTAAGTTGAGCTTAATATAGGGTATCCTAGTAGTTCCACGGAAGGCAGAAGTGCAGAGAGCAATGTTGACTATGAAGGCATAGCTCAAGGTGTTTAAGAAGGAAAGAATATTAGAGGCCATCACTGTGATATTTTGGAAAAGAATGCAGCTGCCCTTGCCCTTAAAATCTGCCAAAGATTAAATTAAAGTGTTTTTGACTAGCATCATTGGCAGAGGAGATTTCAAGACAGCCTAGTATAGGCTTAAACTTTTAAAGAATCTACTTTTAATAAAGGTTTTAAAATGTGTGTCTTAGAGTTTTACTGCCGTGAACAGACATCATGACCAATACAAGACTTATAAAAGACAATATATAATTAGGTCTGGCTTACAGGTTCAGAGGTTCAGTCTAGTATTGTTGCCGCCAACAGCAACAGTACTGAACCGGGTTCACCTGTAAGAGAGACTGAGAATAGGGAAACGGTGGGAAGAGGGAAGAGATGAAGCCAAGACAAAGTTCTCTGATCAAGGCTTGTAGTTTAATCAGTAAAGCCCAACAATGATCAGCAAAGAATACCAATGCCTAATGTCATTTAGTTTCATCCATTGTCCATCATTCTAGCAAAACATTGCATGTTCTTTTTAAAGATTGCCTCCAGAAAAACATTACATGTCTCTTCTTAATAAAACCACTTCCCACGTGTCTGCTTCAGCAAAGACAACCTCTCACAAGACAGTTTCAAGAAAACATCACATGACATAACTGAGCTGCTAAAGAAACTAGAAATTTCTACTTCAGCCTAGTATTTACTGTATTCTGTGGTTATTAGTGATCACACTTACACAGATCTACAATGAAAAGCAAGTTGGGCAAAGAGAAATACAAAATGTACATTTTGGGGAGAAAAGCACTAGAAAATGTAGTATTGGAGACAAGTTTGTGCTTAAAGGGAGTGTAAGGAAAGTTTAAAGAAAAACCTAATGTTAAATGGGATAAAGGAAATAGTAATGTCAGGATGGGACTCCACCCAGCCAATCCAGTAACCTGTGAAAGGAAAAGGCTTAAGGATTTCCTAGGCCTAAACAACAAAAGAAAGCTTATGAAAAATGTAATTCAAAAGGGGGGAGGTTCCAGACTCAGAGAGCAGAACATTTAGTAGATTTACAATTCGAATTTGTAAATAGCAGAGACTGGTGAAGCCAATAGGTTATTACTCCTTTTTTTTTTTTTTTTTTTTTTTTTTTTTTTGTATTTTATATAGAGGTATTTTGTGAACTGTATAGTTTGCTAATATTTTCTCACTCTCTGTTTTTACTATTTTAACAAGTCATTTCACAGAGTAGTAGTTTTTTTATTCGGTTACAATCCAATTTACCATTTTTTTCTCTTGCAAATTGTCTTCCTGTTGTCAAATCTTTTGATCCAATAAGAGGCTCAATTTGGCAGTATTTCAATGTTTTTGAATTGAAGCCCATAAATAATATATATCTCTAGCTTTAATTTATTTTTTTATCTAAATTTTTGTCTGGATTTTAATATTAGTGTGATGCTAACTTCAAATAGATTTGGAAACTTTCTCTTTCCATTTCTATACATGATTTCTTTCTAATTTTATAGCTTCAATACATATTCCAAATTAAGCACAAAAATATAAGAGTCCATGCTAGGATCTACAGAACTGAGTCTGGGTTACTGAGTATGTGCATCTATCAAATTCAAATGGATTCAAGTGAAAAAAAAAATCTCACAAAAAAGAGCTGGGCAGTGTTATTCCAGCTCTATTTTTTGAAAGAAATTATATAGGATTGGTATCAAATTTTAATAATTTGTAGATTTCTCTGAACCACATAAGCCTCGAGATGTTGATCTTTTGAATTACAACTTCATTTGCTTAAACATCCTGAAACAGGATGGAAAGCCCAGTCCAAGTAGAAGATGTATACCTACATTCTCTTTCAGTAATGCTACTTGTACGAATTTTGATGACATGTATTTGGGTGCATATGCAAAATTATATTTTCCTTGGTGAATTCATACTTTGGCTACTGTGCACCTTTTTAATTTTTGGTAAGTTTTCTTAAACGTGTACTTTATTTGGTGTAAATAGAACTACTTAAAAAATAATGAACTATCAATAGTAAGGTTGACTGAACCGGTTGACATGCTAATGAAGACAGAAGAAATTTTACATGATCCTTAATTGAACAACTACAGCTCTTCAATGCCTGTTGTTATGAGGAGAATCAATCTTCATGGTCAAACTACCGCTTTGGTTGTTCAGTCCCAAGTGGTCAACTCTGGATACACGTACAAAGGAACAATGCTACATGGACTCAGTATATTACATATATATGCATATTCAAATACTATGACATTTTAGGGTTCAGTCAGTTCCTTCGGTGTTTGTCATACTCATATTCTTCAGTTTTCCTTTTCTTTCTGTGAATTACTAGAGTTTTTTTTTTTTATTTACTTAAGGTATTTTCTGGATATATTTCTGGGTATCTTTATATGTTGTTTTACATGTTACAACACACATGTATCTACTGTTATGGACTATGTAGTCTTAAAGTACATAAACTGATTTCTGTTTAGATTCCTTTATATTTTCCATTTTCTTTCTTTTTTCTCCCTTCCCTTCTCACTCTTGCTCTGGCCCTGCTCGCTCCAGCCTCACTTGATATACACCCAGCCCTAAGGTATATTTATTTATTATATGTAAGTACACTGTAGCTGTCTTCAGACACAGAAGAGGGCATCAGATCTCATTACAGATGGTTGTGAGCCACCATGGGGTTGCTGGGATTTGAACTCAGGAACTCCGGAAGAGCAGTCAGTGCTCTTAACCGCTGAGCCATCTCACCAGCCCCCTATTTTTTATTTTGTAAATAGAATTTACCTCCACATATCAGAAAGCATTATAATTTTTGCAAAACATCAAACTGTATTTAAAAATGTTATAATTAATAACACTTAAAACTCCTGATAAGAAACAAAAGACTCTGTTTTTAAAATGAGTACAAGTGTGACAAAGTATACATAGAAATGGGAAATTACCATGTTACTAGGAAGTATCCAAAATAAAGTGAGAATGAAATATCCCTATATGCACACTGGAATAACTAAAATCTAAAATGGTGAAAATACCTACAGCTGGGAAGACTGCAGAGCAAGAGGCATTCTCTAGAAACAAACTATAGAGATGATCTCTGAAAGTATAGTTGAGGCATTCTTGTTGTTAATGAACAGGCAATGTGGGACAATGGCTTTGCCTGAAAGTCTGGGTGATATAGTCATATCAAACAACTAAACGACGATGTTCTTGGATTTTTAAATAAATGAGTTCAATACAACACCTATATTGAAAGATTTGTGTCTCCTCAATGTATAATTGCCCCAAATACGAGCGCCCATTAGGTAGATTTTCAAACTGTGCTGTATTCGTAAAAGAAAATGGTATTTATCATAAAACAAAATAACCTATCAAATCACATAACTATAAAAAAAATGTCACAAGTTTGTAAAGGCTGCATATTTTATGACTCCAACCACAGGACACACTTGAAAGTCACTACTGTATAGGGAGCAAAGACGTTAGTGGTGGTTATAGAGAACCCAAGAGTCATGTGAGCTGAGGGATGTCTTGGCGGGTCCAAGAGTATTATTGAAAGATTGAACTCAGTATCTTGGCAGATTCCTGAAATGATGCATTGTCTAAAGCCATACAATTGTATATTAACCAAGAGTGGAACTTAATGTTAAATAAGAAACACACTTACTTAACAGTACCACATAAATATTGGTCATCAGTGGACCACACAATTGCACTAATAAATGATAAAGTGAAACTGTCAGAGTATGGGAAGAAGAGTATGAGAACTCTAAAATGTCTCTGTAAATGTTTCTGCAACCCTAAAAATGTTTTTAAAAATATTAATCACTTTTTAAATACTGAAGAGTAGCCCAGCACATTTATTTTCGTTAACTCCTCCCATACACCATGCATCTCTTTGTTATCTCTCAAATTCATGACCTCTTTTTCTTGAATTGTTATCACACACACACACACACACACACACACACACACACACACACACACCCTCACACGCACATTCCTAGTTTTATAAATACAACTTGCACACTTGTATAATGTTGCTTGAATGCATATAATCTCAGGGCTGGTTACTTGATGTGGATAATCAACTCTGGGGCTCTTCTCTAAAGATGACCACTTCTTTCACACTCTATTTTCCCTTGTTGGCCTTTGAGCCTTTTCCTAACCATGTTAGTTTGTCTACTGATGTCATCATTCTTCAGGTATTGTTTTAGGTGACCACATTGATGAATGTGTTAGTCGATTTTCTATTGCTGTGAAGAAACACCGTGAGCATGACAGCTCTAATAAAGGAAAACATTTAATGGTAGATAACTAACAGTTTCAGAAGTTTAGTTCATTCCCATTTTGATGGGAAGGATGGTAACATACAGGCATACATGGTGCTGGAGAGGTAGCTAAGAGTTGTACATCCTAATTGATAGGCAGCAGGGAGAAATTTCCCAAAACTCACCTCTAGTGATCTACTTCCTTTAACAAGATCACACCCCCTAATTCCTCACGTAGTGCCACTCTCTAATGACCAAGCATTCATATATATGAGCCTATGAGGGCTGTTCCAATTCAAGCCACTACAAAGTGACTTCATGGTTGTAGACTCTGTGACGTTTCTATGAGACACTACCTCATAGTAAACTTTCTGTTCCTCTGACTCTTATAATCTTTCTGCCTTATCTTCTGATATAATCTCTGAACCTTAGGTTTAGGAATTATGTTGTAGGTGTATCATTGCAGTGGGTACTGCAAAATCTCTTGTTCTCTGCACTTTGATCCATTGTAGTTTTCTGCAATAATCTTCATCTATTGCAGAGACGAAGTGTGAGAACTACACTTGTCTATGGACACAAAGATAAATATATAAAGTGTACCTAGGAATTATGCTGGATTAGTAAAGAAGTGAATGTCATTTTTCTTGCAAGATCCATGACTTCACTAGTCCCAAATAGTTGGCTATATTTCTAGTGCGAGCATGGTTTCTTTTTTGTTAAATGGGCCTTAAGTCAAGAAGTCCCATCAGAGAGCTATTGATTATTGTTAAAGTATGTATACCACTTTGTTATCCTTAACATTAATCACAGGCATTTTATGAAGCATAGATATCATAACTAGGTAGGACTATTGGTTGCCTCCTTCCTTTAGAAGCTTGCAAAGTATCTTCTAGTACTATGAACTAGTACTATGAGCTTATTCCTCAGGGAGAAAACTTTCAGATCAGATTCAGGTCCTTCCAACTCTGGGAGGCAACCAAGAACAGCAGCAATATCCTATAGTGTTCTATTCTTGGTGTTAGGGTTTTTGTTAGAAAGTCTATGGCTTTTAAGAGGGCATTATCAGCCCACTTGGAAAAACTTTACTTAAATTACATATATATACTCATACTTATATTCATTATAGGCAGTTTTAGACGTTCTTACTGTTATTTTAGAAAGGCTACCGGCTTATGCAAGTTGATTCTGTATCTTGCCAGTTCTAGTCTTCTGTTAGAATTTTGGGATCTCTCTCTCTTTTTTTGGAAGATAATTTTATAATATTTATGTACAGAAAACTTAGTGTACATTTAACCCAGTTTAGTGGTGAGTTCTTTAGCTTTTGCCTTTTCCAGCTTGGCCATGCAAGCCACAGACTTAGGACCCAAGACATTACCTCCCCAGTGGCAGCAGACCTTGTCATATCTGTCATTATAATTGGTCCTAATAGCTTCCACCAGCTTAGCCAGAGCACCCTTGTCTTCTGAGTTAAGACTTCACCGTGTGAAGGCAACAGTGATTCATGTCTTTCTGTGGACCAGGTGCCCCAGCCTGTCCTTTCCCTTGATAATGCAGTAGGGCACCCCCATCTTTTGACACAGGGCAGGTAGGAAAACCAACAGCTCAATGGGGTTTCTCTCTCTCTCTCTCTCTCTCTCTCTCTCTCTCTCTCTCTCTCCATATATATATGTATATGATGTATATATGTATATGATGTATATGTGTATATATATGTATATATAATGTTATGTATGTTATAACACACTATCTATATGTATATATGTAATATACATAACACACACATATATAAAACATAATATCTACCTATATGTATATATGTATTATATATAAACACACACACACACATACACATTCCATAAATTATGTGAGATTAAAGAACTCTGATTAATACAGGGGTGGATGCTGAGTGACATTACAGAAGCAGTTATTTCAGTCAAAGTGACTGGCAAATAGATGCTCTATATGAATCAATGGGTTTTAGTTCATGAAAGGATGTGTAAGTTATGTCCATTCTTACTTCAAGGTAGCATTTAGATGAGATTTTAGTTGTCAGTGAGTTGTAGAAGCAGCACAATTTGAAAAGCAGAATAAATTGAAAAGAAAATCTCTGATGAGTATAATCCTGGAATAGAGTCACAATTAAAGTCTATGAGAAAGGTAGCTGCTAATATTACAGGTCCAGATGAGACAAAATTCCAGCTCAGAGCCTGGAACTGAATAAAAGTCCTGTAACCAGGACTGAATTAATAAGTGATGTCTTCTAGAATAGGGCAAATCAGTTCTCTCCAGTGGAGGGTCACTGGATATGTAAACTACAAGTTAAGGGGAGAGGGGTCTTGGGCTGACATAAAACAGATTCAATAATTTTTAGATGCATTATTGTGTAAATGTATATTGGTTTTTCTTAGATTATTTTTAGTTTGTTTTGTTTTTATCATTTTCTTCTTGAGAGAGAGAAAGAGAGAGAGAGAGAGAGAGAGAGAGAGAGAGAGAGAGAGAGAGAGAGAGAGAGAATCATATGTGTGGGTCGAGAAGTTGGGAGAACCTGGGAATAGTTGGGAAGGTAAAAGAACATGAGAAAAACTATTTTATGAAAAAGTAATTTTTTAATAAAAAATTAAAAAATAAGTTAAACAAAACCCTAAAAGACAAGTGGCAGAAAAGAGGAGACAGAGTGTACAGGAGAAGGAAACTAATTCTGTAATATTATTGAGGTGACAATTCAGGCAAGAGATCTCCCAAATGTGGTGAAAAGAAAACAAGGGACAAGAGGAACGTACAGAGGTGTGACTGCACTGAACATGAAGGGCCTTTGAAAATATCCTAAGTGACATGTAAAATCAGGAGTCAGACTTTACCTACTACTGAGTGACCTCAGGGACTATGATTGGTGGCCGAAGGCTGAGGCTGCACTTTCACCTCGGGTTACATTTTGGGCAAGTTTCACAACTGGAGGCAAAGTTTTCAGCATTTTCAGGAGTCAGATTTTGGATCTTATTAGGTATTATGTATAAGTCTTAGGCTTTGATGTATGTTTGTATTCATATATGTGTCCAGATATATACTCTTCAGCTATAATGACACCTTTCTATCCATGACTTTTTTAACTTCCAAGTGCTTTTGGTTGTTTTTGTTTGTTTGTTTGTTTGTTTGTTTGTATTTGTTTGTGCTTTTTTGAGATAAGGTTTCTCTGTGTAGCCCTGGCTGTCCTGGAACCCACTCTGTAGACCAGGTTGGCCTCGAACTCAGAAATCCACCTGCCTCTGCATCCCAAGTGCTGGGATTAAAGGCGTGCACCACCACTGCCCAGCAGAAGAAAAAATTTATCTGTTTTTGTTTTGTTTTGTTTTGTTTTGTTTGTTTGTTTGTTTGGCTTTGTGCTTTTGGTTGTGTAGGTGATTTAGTTGCCTTCATGAAAATCTGTTTTCATTTTCAGTAAAACAGAGAAACATTCAGTGAAAGATAGGTATTAAGATGAGTTAAAGTAACAAAGTTTTCAAAATTCAGTGGATTTTATGGCCAGATATTAGAGTACATTTTGAAAAGGTCAGACTCTGAAAGGGATATTAGGTAACCAACTCTGTATTATAGTTTCTGTAAATCTTGGATACCATTTTAATGATACCTTTGCTAGTACGCATTACACCTGTTAATTAGAGTTGAAAAAATAACCAGCATCCCCATTATTTGTATCTATAAGTAGCAATTCACCTTCTGGATATCCCAGGCATGTATTTTTAAAACACAATGTATGACATGAAATCAGTGATCCTACATTTAATTACCTTCTGATGGGAGTTAGCAATTTAACTTCAATTTATAGAGTAAAGGTTAGGTATAAGGAGCTCATTCTCCTAGGCTTGGGCTATTAGAATAATGAACACTAATTTGACCACCGAATAAAAAATAATAGTTAAGGAAACCCTATCCACAAGCTGGGTAATTTGTAAGGCTACTACATCCAAAAGAAAATGCACTCTTATTTTAAACTTTTAAATACATTTGTCATTACATGCTAATGCTTACGGGAAACTAAATCCTGAATCCTAGTGTAGACCTAGACATAATGAGAAAAAAGTAATCACGTTAACAGCAGTTGGTCTTATCCATATGACTTCAAACCAGTTCTGGCTCTTATAAAGCCATTCATGTCACTGGCTGCTGGAGGCAAATTCTCTCTAGTGTTTATGGTCCCACACTCAGGAATCAAGATTATTTATGTCCACTCTCTCTCTACTTAAATTACTTTCAACTACTCCACAAATTATTTTGTTGCTGTCCAACTTCTGTGTGGTTTCTGTTTTGTTTACATGCATGCTTCCACTGTTTTCTGATAGCTTTTGTTTTTGCAAACCCACCCAACTTGCTTTTAAAATAAACTTTGTCAAATTTGGATAACCTGGGGACAAATGGAAAAAGAAACTACCAAAAACTTCTGAATAAGTGTTCTGTAAATTACTCTTTGGAAAGCAACACAAGTAATCACAAACAAAACCTTTTATTGATCTCAATGGTGTGGGTCGGGATTCTAACACTAACAAATATTTCCTTCCCCTAACAGACCTTTGTGAGTCTATTTTAGTTTAAAAATAATGTAGACTCTTTTTCTAAGAAATTGAGAAATTATTTTAGGGATAACGATTGTAAGTAAAAAGTTCAGAGTATGAGGTTAGAAAGAGAAAATCCTCTTGATAAGAATATGGTTAAAAGTGACCAGTTAAATAAAAAAGGAAAAGAAATGCAAACTCTCTAGAATAAATTAACAGAGTCAAATCAGACACAAAGCTCATGACTGGGTAAATAAACAGTGCAGGATTCAAAGTCCCAAAGCCTGCTTTTTTCTTTTACTTTTGTTTTCAGTATTCATTCTTGGATACTGTATCTTCTAGACGTTTGTGTCTTCTTTTTCTCCTGTGCTGTCTGGGAGGCCTTGCTCAAAGGTGGGGTGCATGGGAAAAATGGAAGGGGAGAAAGGGAAAATGATTGCAATTATATTTTAGTTTTTAAAAACTTTAAAAAGTTAAAACACTGCAGAAGCACAGAGACTAACATAAAATGCTACTGCTGGAGACAAAAAGATAAAACTGGCCATGAACTGGCCCCCATAGATTTTTAGCATAGAGTTTGTTTTTTTTTCCCCCCAAGTATGATTCTATAGATGACACCACCGATTTCATGTGTTATCTTACTGTGGTTTCATGAATGTTGTGGTTTAAGTCTTGCAAGAAAAATTTCCCTTGAGGACAAAGCTACTGCATTCATGGAGACTTCAAAGTATGGTCTTATGAGTTTACCCAGTAGGTACCCACTAAATTTAAACTGGTTGAATACACATGCTAATGAGACAGATACATTTCCTTGTACCTTTAAAAGGATGAACTAATTGATTATTTCTTAGGACCATTTTAAATGGTCCTTAGGACCACAGGGGCACTTACTGGGGACTCTAGTTAACTTTACATGCCTTTTGTTGTCACGCCTATAAAAAATGGTGCCTTTGTTTGCTTTCATTTTATTTAGTTTTTTTTTTCAGTTGATAATACTTATTTTTGAAGTATACTTTTTGATATAGTATTCAAAGTCTAATTTGGTTAGTGCTCGATCATTCAATTTCTACAGAGGTGATCTGCATGTTCTATAGTTCATAAAATAAAGATAAAGGGAGAGGTAAATGACCTTTATGAAAATCTGCCTTGTAAAAGTGGTGGGCTTGGCCAACCCACAAAAACTAATTACTTTTACTAACACTGTAAGCTTGTTAACCAGCATTGCCTTTGACTCGAAGTCATTTGGTAAGAATGAGGCTACAGGACACAATGAGTTAATTATAATTCTATATATGCAGGTCGATTCCTCTTTCCAAACTTTGGGTAAACTTAATCATACTAGGAAAGCACAGTGCTAAGATATCTGATTGTGTTTGTCTTGCCTTAGGTAATATATTTATTTTAGAGTGACTAGGACACATGAAAGACATAGTTGCCAAGATTTTTGTCTGTGTAAGTCTCCAGTCCCTAAGCAATGATTTAATCCTGTTAAAAGCAATCGAGAGGCTCATCTACAGGCTTTGTCAGGTGAAGTTCATGCTCTAACTAGTATTAAAAGAGTAGAAACATATCAACAATATCTACCTTGTGTCATTTATTCTTTGCATTTGAACCTTAAGTCATCATGAGAGGAGGGCTTTCTGAGTCCACAGAACAGTTTATTGGAGAAACTGGCATGAGAGTTGGTCTCTGGAAGAAAAACTGGTAGGATTTTTAAGAAGAATTATATGTTCACAAGTTAAATTCCTTCTTTATGGGTGATAGTGGCTTTACTATTCAGACACAGATCTGCTATGTTTGTATTCAACTGCCACATTCCAAAGAAAATCACTATACAAGTTTGCTCTGGGGTAAGACTGGCATCAAGGCACAAGTATGGAAGCTATTTTGCTTTAGAGATTCAGTTTGGTCATAACTTTATAGTTTTTGTTTAACCAAATAGCTAAAGAGAATTAGGAATATTATGTTTATAATATAATATCATTATATTATATGTATGTGTGTATACACACACACACACACACACACACACACACACACACAGGCATTTTCAGTGTTGCTGTTTTTAAATAGCATTTTCATGAAATATTTATCTATACATTTAAATAAAAATAGTTATATGAAAAAAATTAGGAACAAAAGGCTTTTTCATTGCAAATTGGATTAATAAATCTGTTTACTATTTATATTTTTAAATAAACATTCATGTTGGAGATGTTTAGGGAGATTAAAATTTACTCAATTATTTTCATCCATTGGCAAGCCAAATGTCTTTGTTTATATAGGATTTTAAGGATCTGTTTTATTCTTCTCATTATCCTTTATCATGTGATACATTTCATTTCTAAAGTAGATCTCCAATTATGTCATCTTTTCTCTAAAACTTTCCATTATCTTCCCTTTAAAGTAACTGTGCTCTTTCCCTTTTAATTCAGGACCTTAAGTAATCTGGTTCTTGCCAACATTTTGCTACTACCCCTTTAAAAATATTTTATTATTTATTATTAGTTATTTTATTTATCTTTAATTACCTTTTTTTTACAGTCCATCTGTAGCCCCATTCCTAGTCCCCCATCCCACAGTTCCTCATTCCATTCCTCCTTTCCCCTGTCTCCAAGTGAATGTTCCCCCCTCTCAGGCCTCCCCACTCCCTGGGGCCTCAACTCTCTTGAGGGTTAGGTGCTTCTACTCCCACTGAGGCCAGACCAGGCAATCCTCTGCTGGATATGTGACAGGACTTAGGACCAGTTCGTGTGTGTTGCTTGATTGGTGGCTCAGTGTCTGAGAGAGCTCAGGGGGTCAGCTTAGTTGTGACTGCTGGTCTTCCTAGTGAGTCACCCTCCTCCTCAGCTTCTTCCAGCCTTTTCCTAATACAACCACAGGGCTCCCCAACTTTAGTCCAATGGATGCATCTGTCTCAGTCAGCTGCTTGTTAGGCCTTCCGCAGGATGGCCATGCTAGGCTCCTGTCTGTAAGCACACCATAGCACCAGTAATAGTGTCAGGCCTTGGAGGCTCCTCTTGAGACGGATCCCAATTTGTGCAGGTCACTGGACTGCCTTTCCCTCAATTTTGTCTTGATTTTTATCCCTACAGTTCTTTTAGACAGGAACAATTCTGGGTCAGAGTTTTTGACTGTGGATGTCAACCCTCTACACAAATGATTAACGGGCTGAGAAAGAAATTAAGGAAAGATTACCCTTCACAATAGTCACAAATAATATAAAATATCTTTGTGTCACTCTAACCAAACAAGTGAAAGATCTGTATGACAAGAACTTTTAATTTCGTAAGAAAGAAGTTGAAGAAAATGGATCTCCCATGTTCACGGATTGGTAGGATTGACATAGCAAAAATGGACATTCCAGCAAAAGCTGTTTGCTGTGTATTTTTTCATTTTTTTAAAAAAAATTTTATTGAATATTTTACTTATTTATAATACACATGTCATCCCCTTTCCCCATTTCTCCTCCCTAGAACCCCCTATCCCATATCTCCTCCTCCTTTATGCTTTCATACCATTTTAATTACATTCTACGTGACTTTAAATAGCCACAGATAGCTACAATATAATATAGAGATAGAATAATTGGGGTAACTTGTCTAATCTAGGTGGGCAGCTTGTATTATTATCAATTGGCTCTGAAATTATAGAGTGAACATCTTGTGAATTAAGAATTTATTGGTATATAAATCTGGCTGATTAATTATAAGCATCAAGAGTTTTGATTTACTGGGTTAAGGGGATTCCTGAACCCCAACCACAGGGGGTGGATGGCTGAGAAGGAACTAGAAGCTCTGAGGCAAGTGAACTGGAGCTGGGAAGACGGTTATCAGTCACTGTATTAGGGTTAGCCATGGAGGCGGTGAGACCAGGACCGCAGGGGCAAAGAGTAGCTGGGCATAGCATGGAAACTTGCAGATCTTTTTAAATATTTCACGCAACAGACCCATATTTCTCACAAAGCTCAAGTCCAAGTGGATCAAGGACCTCAACATAAAACCAGATACACTGAATTTAATAGAAGAGAAAGCGAGAAAAAGCCTCAAACTCATTGGCATGGGGTGGGGGTGGGGGTTCCTAAATAGAACCTCTTTACTCTTTTTTAAAAGTCTCATTTTTAATAGAGGATATATAGTATCAACTCATCATGTATGTTCAGGCTTCTTTGGATATAGATTGCTTCTTTTGTTTATAGATGTTGCAAAAAGACTCCCCAAAGCAATGGTGATATAGCTGACAATGCAGCTCTGTGGATTTAGAGTTGTGTTAGTACCTACCTGTACACTAGAGATCTAATAGAGAGGAATAGGGATGTTCTGTTTTCCATAGTTGTTAGGTACACAACTAAGACTTAGATCTAGGGTGAAAATGTCTAAAGTGAACTTAACTAGTGAATTTTCTTCTCTATCTTATTTTACCCATTATACCCCCATTTCTATGGGAGTGTATTATATTCATAAAATATATGTATATTCATATATTATGCATGTATTATGCACATATTATGCACATATTGGATAATGAAACTGAAAATTCAGGTTATTCATATTTTGTTTTATCATTTGATTTTCCAAGAGTTCTACAAATACCTACTTGATTTCTACTCAGTTTTGAGTATGTCAGTGATTAAGAAACAATTTCTATTGCAACACAGGAGTGGAGACAGAGATAGAGGAGTTTAGTGACTGCATTTCCCCAAGAAGTTATACAAAGGTTGCATTCTGGTGAATGTGAAACAGCAGACTAGTATGAAGGGAAGAAAAATACTCCAGGCCTAGGGAATACTAAGCATCACAGTTCTGAGACGGAGAACTTGACAGAAAATTTATATGAAAAATAGTGAAATGACCTGCTTTACATTTTCATTAGAGACAAACTTCAGGGAATTATGATAGTCTTTTTTTAAAAGGCATGTTATTATTGTATATTTAGAATAAATCCATTCCATATTATTCCAGAAGGAAGAACAGCTAACAAAATTGAACGTATCAGAGGTAGTACATTTAAAGATTTCTTCTTTAAGATTTCAGATTAAAATGTAGGCCCCTTGTAGTTAGACTGATCCAGTAACAGAATGAATACAAGATCTCTGTTCTTAGAGATGTCATATTACCAGTTAAAATATTTTCCTTTTTTTTCTATTGGAAATATATTTTAGTTGTTCTAAAGGTAACCTTTCACCTTGTATACTCTTGAAGCTGTTCCTATACTGGCATAGGAGATGTAAAAGATAACTAACATAAGCCACACTTTATCTGTCATGTGTAGATCGTGTAGGAAGGACTGCTAAGGTTTACAGTTAAGTTTGACAACAATCTTAAATCTCTTCCTGCTAGTTGATTTCTTTTTGCCACTGTCAGTAAGACACAAGAACGCAGTTTCAGGAAGGACTTAATTTAGCTCATAGTTCTCCGAGTTTCTTGCCCATGGTCACTCAATCTCATGGCTGTGAGGCTGAGAGTGAGGCAAAGCATCATGCTTCAATTATTTGATCAAAACAACCCAAATCTTAACCCACAGTTAAGTGTTGATATCTAACCAGTGATCTTTTAGTGCTTTTAGATTCAAACCATGTACTTATGGATTAGGACCTTACATACTTTGGTAAAATGACAAAGCTATTTAAAACTCATTGTTTCATATACTTATTTTTTTCATCTATTTATGTATTTGTTTTTTTTTCAGATTTATTTTTATATCATGTGTGTACCTGCATACACGCATGTGTTTGCCAGGTGTACTAGTGCCTATAGAGGCCAGGAAAGGGCATTTAACACCCTGGAACTGGTAAACTACTATGTGGGTACTGGACACTGAGTCCAGGTGCTCTGCAGGACCAGCATGCCTTTTAACTTCTAAGCCATCTATCCTGTCAACTTTTGTTGTATTTTATTAAATACAGCTTTTATATCAAGTATATACAGGAGGAAAAAAACAGACCTCAGCCACTTATACACATGGTTTCTCAGTAGCTGAGGCATTGGTTTGAGACATTCTAAATTTAGCAGTGTTCCACAATTATGTATCTTTTTTATTTACTGAAACTCACACAAGAGTTTGTTAAAAGTTAAATAATTTTCTTTGTTATATAAAATGCTCTTACAAAATACTTATCACATATTTTACATAGTTTATTTTGAATAAATGTAAGTACAGTTTCATTGAGGTATAATCCTGGCATCTATAGTTAGTTTGTAGTTATTTTGAGACAGGATTGATAAGTATCCAGACTGGCTTAGAACTTGTGATCTCTGGCACCTTCACTCATGGGCTACTTTTATAGGCATGTAACATACCTATTTAGTTTGAAATTCTGAACAGTGGCTGAGAAATTTTTCCTATACTAACGTAAACTGATATGGGCCATGTGTCAAACGGTTTTGCCATGGCATTTCCAGCCATGGTTCAAATAATTTAGAAATAATCCAGAAAGTTACTAATTGTAACAAATAGAAATGGCTTAATTATAAGTGCTGTTGCAATAGGATGCCAGATGGTGAGTTTTTGTCACAAAACTAGCTTGATACATGTTAGAGCTAACTGGGGGAAAGGGAACCCCCAATTCAAAATTTTCCTCCATCACATTGGCCTATGTGCATGTCTGTAGAATACTATCCTTCTCTAATGTTGATGTGGAAGGGCCCAGCCTATCTCAGATGGTGTCACCCATGAGCAGGCAATCCTTGATTGGATAAGAAAAGTAGCAGAACTCAAGACTGGAAAGAAACCAGTAAGCCCTGCTCCTCTGTAATCTGGATTAAGTTCTGCCTCCAGGTTCCTGCCTGGTGTTCTTGTCTTAGTTTCCCTCAATGATACATATAAGCTTGAAGATGAAATGAACCCTTTTCTCCCTCAAGCTATTTCAGGCCTGTCTTTATCAAAGCAAAAGTGAACTGAGGTGTGATATTGCTTCATTTCTATATTTTTAACCTTAAAATTACTTTTACTATAGATCTAAGAAGGAATGTGTTGAAGGAATAGCCTTTTGAGATTTGTGAAAGCAGATATGTAAACAGAAATCTCTTAGTTGCATGATTTTCATTCTGTTTTAGTGAAATAGTTTACTGACAGATTAGTTATAGTAGAAGAGGGATTAAAATCATGCTTCAGCA
This sequence comes from Arvicanthis niloticus, assembly GCF_011762505.2. NCBI lineage: Eukaryota > Metazoa > Chordata > Mammalia > Rodentia > Muridae > Arvicanthis > Arvicanthis niloticus. Next base: position 44,867,063 of record NC_047672.1, read on the forward strand.
GAACTTTCCCGTCGTCATTTTTGTTAAGCAACAAGTAATATTCTTATAACATCCTAGGAATCCATCCAAACTCTCATCTGATATTCACATTGTCCCTTTGCATTTGTTAATAGGAGAAAATGTTGCACTCGAGCCCAGAAGTTTAGAAAATATCTGGAAAGGTATTATAAAGAAAGACTCTCTGGGACGTTACAAATAAGAACTCTCAAACAATCATCTGAAGCTGAGCTTTCTCAAATTTCCTGGTCTGAGATGGAGTGCCATTATTTTACAGAAACATCCATTGTGTCACTAACCAGAAATAGAAGGATATGAATATTTAGTGTGACAAACTGTCCATAGATGGAGGAAGTGGGAGGAAATGGACTCTGAGCAGCTGAACATCAGTCTGGAACACCCCTCTTGTTTCATGTGTTTCTGTCTCCAGTTAGAAAAGGAAGGAAAAATCTTTAGAGTAAAAATACCTTTAAAAACTATCATTTACCTTTGACTTTCATTTGGCAAAGTAGTTTAGTATCTTAATAAATCATGTTTGAAAGAAGTTAATTTTAAAAGAGAATAATAGTCATTCTAAAAATGAGAACTAGGCAAGCCACAGGCTCTGAAAGATGGATTTCACAGTGGTTACATAAGAGTCAATTAATTCAGGGAACTATTTTTGCCATTCTAATGCTAAGAGCATCTTATGAAAGAGAAGTTAAAAGGATATATTTAATAACTTTGGAATCATAGCTGGTTATTTTATCATAGTGGGTTAGCTTTATCAAAAGGTCAATCTGAAAAGTTGTCATTGATAATACCGTGAGTGAACTAACCAAATACATGCACGTGGTTCCGTCAAAAGGTGAAACCTATGTAACTTTGAGTGAATGATTGGTGCTGATCTCTGTGGATCTAATAATTTCATTTTCTCTTCCACTTAGACTTATTTCATCCTTGTGACATTTAGTGAAATCTACAAACAAACTTTTAAATAATCTTATTCAACAATTTTATACTTGGGCGTTTAAGTATATTTCCGCCTGTCCATGACATTATTACTATGACATTATTACTATCTGGAGCCTGATCTTCTGGCACAGATGCTCAGTGGAGGATGGGGTTTGGTCATCTGTTTAGTGGAAAATAGCAAATGCACTCATTTGGTCAAAACACTTCAGTAAACTGGAATTTTAAGAAAAGTTTTATGGATTGCGAAAGAGCGCTATCATAAGGGGGGGAATGGTACGATTTATGGGATTTCTATTTAAAAACCAATCCAGGGCTTCATTTCTTTCTTGCTCTTAAAATTCTGATGTATTCTTCTCCGCTGTACAAAAATCAATCACACTACAGCCATTGTTCTTTAAATAAAATATAATTCCTTTTCCTAGGCTAAAACACCCTACATGATTTGGTTCCTATCTGTCTTCTTAATCTAGTCCCAAGTCACTCTTTCTTTTTCCTCTGTGTGCAGACTGGCCCCAGCTCAGCCCTGCATGCCCAGCACACTGACTTCTAATAAGTCTTTGCATGCTGCCCCACTCTGTGCATGGCTGCTTCCTTTTTGTCCTTGAAATGGTAATCAGCTTTGTCTTTTTGCCAGCTTAGGCTCTCTGTATATTTATTTGTTTTCAGTGGTAATTTGTTGATCATCTGATTAGCCTGAACTTGACTAGCTCAGTCTCTGTACATAGTACCTGCTCGACGTGTAGAAGCTGGTCAACAATTACTGAATGACTCAATGACTGAAATGATCAGAGTGATTAACAGGCACACAGCCCTCAAACAACTTCCTTATAAAAATTCACTAGCAGCTTTGTGGAATTAGAACATAGTAGACAGCGGAGTTTTGAACATTTTGAAAACTATAAAGAAATATAGGCTCTGGTTTGAAACATCCCAGGAAACTTGTATGAATATTTTTGAACTTTCCTATGAAATTTTTATAAACACAGAGCTATGGAGGTTTATAATTGATTCCTTTAAATAAGCAGATAATTTGGAGGTTAGTAAGTACAGTTTCGAAACCTGAGCAGTATGCCACAAAAAGAAAGAATATTCTCTATTTGGAGCTTGGCTGGCAAATGTAGAAAAGGAATTTTGTTAGACTGGCGAGTGAGTCCATGTTGGAGTGTAGAAAAATAATTTATTATTTTTAGAAATAGCAAGTTAGTAAAGTGTTTTTATTATGACAACCAGCTTGTCATATGGGCATAGAGCAGATTTCTTATTAACACTGGAGTTAGCAAAGATTGCACCCAAGACAAGCACAAATCAAATCTCAAGTTGGTTTGGTTTGTTCTCTAGGCAACCCGAAGTAAATATTTTAGGCAAAGCTTGGAAAGATGCTGGAAAGCTAAGCAAACATCTCAAGAATTAGGTAATTGGCACAATGCAAGGTGGCTGGGCACAGTTGGGGAAAGTGTCAGAGATGGAGAATCCCTACCAAGAAGGATGCTTTGTGCAATTAGCTCGCTGAACTTTAACCCTTCCAGAATACTTAATGAGTAACAGAGGGATCAAGACAAAGACACAAAGTGATATGGTGGATGCTGGCAAGTAATACATCAAAGAATGCTCGTAATTGGCCCTGTGGCTTTCATTCTTCGCCCTATTTCTTTCAATTCATTGGCTCAAAATAATGGGTTCAGGTTCATTATCAACAGGTTTTAGCTGGAAGAGCAAAACATTGCAACAAAGCTGGGATTGTGGCAGTGTTAAGGCTAAGTACAGAGTTGGGATTGATAACCAGTTGGAAGGAGGAAAACCACAGTCCTTCTAAATGAATCAACAGCTCTCATGCTCACATTTACCATCTTGAAAACTTTATATTCTCCAACACTACAATGCTGGAATATGGTTGGTGTGGGCAGGTATGTATATCTCCAATCTAGTGATGCTTGAGGTCATTGTGAGTGTCTTTGTATAGTTATTTTAAATGAAGTTGAGTTACTGATATACCCATATGGAAAATCATCAAGTGTTTGGTTCTTTCAAGCATACAGCTCTGTGTTCTTTTTATGTGTTTGAATAATATAGTTCATAGAAATTTTGATCCACTTCCATGAATCTTTTTTTCTGATTATGATAAGAGACCAGTGGGAAGTTTCTTCAGAAATTTCTAAAACAAATGTTCTGGATTCTAATTAAGATAAATTTGTTTTTCTATTTAGTTTATATTTTAGTGACAACTTATATTGCCCAAAAAGCAATTTATTTCAGTGTTTATGTTTTAGTGTTTAATTTTATGTGTTGATTATAAAAGCCAATATTAATTTTAATTTTACTTGACAACAGAATATTTTTAGAAATCACTTGTCCTCAGAAATTATCACTTTAGTCACTAAAATTTATTTTTATATAATTATCTCTACTTTAATTTTAGAAATGGTTATGGAATTTCAAAGATTAGTTTAAAAATAATTAATGTAGATTTCTATCTTTTAAAATTTTAAATATTTGTGTAATATGAAATAGTACAATTTTCTAAATATATACATATATAAACATTTAAAAATATTTCTATCTTTTTGGTTATTATATTTTCTCTCAAATTATATACCTCTAAAATATAATTGTTATTAATATTTTATTAAAAATTTATAGAATCTGGAAGACAGATTTGAGTAAAATAGTAAAGAAGAGACTGAGTTACGAGTTTAGTTGTGTAATTCTTGATAAATAGAGCATCTATAAGGTGCGTTGCTGATGATGCTACAGATGAGACAATGAAATAGACTCATGTTGTGGGGGATATAGTTGAATATTTAATAATAAAATCTGAATTAATTGCATAAAATATATCTGCTAAGCATTTGATATTTGCTAACTGATATTTCATGGCACCATTCTATTTCTTATACACACACTGTTGGAAAATAACTGATTGATACGTTGTAAAAGTGCTCACATTTTTTAGTGCAGTTTACCATGGCCTATTTTCTTTGTGGTAGGTGAGACTCTGCATTAGATTTAAAACACAGAAGTTTTTTCTTAAGGCTACTATATCATTTGGGGTCAGACTGAAAAGCACCTCATATCTCTGCTACAGGTTTGTTTCCAAGGCTTAATTCTCAAGCTTTGGAAAGGATTATGAAAATGTTTTAGGAAGACTATATTCAGCTAGAGTGGAAGGATTATAGCATAGTGGCAACAGCAAGAACTACAGGAGAGTTATAAGATTTCTTTCAAAACTGAACCAAGTTTAACTGAGTTTTGAGTCTTCTTATGTGCATGTGTATGTTCCTTTACCTTCTTAATTAACTCCCCCCCCCCATGCATAGAAAAAATAGATACACACAGATCTATTTCCCTTTTAAGAATTTCATAGTTGTAGTTCTTATGTTTAGGCCTGTTATCTATGTGCTATCATTTTGTACAGTGTGTAAGGGAATCCAGCTCATCTTTTTGCATAAAACCACCCACTTGTTTTAGTCTCATTTGTTGAAAATGTTATTTCCTCCCATTTTACTGTCTGAAGATTCTTGTTCAAAAATAAACTGATTATAAATGCAAGGTTTATTTCTGGACTTTCAAGTCTACTGAATTGGTCCACATTTCTCTTGACCATTGTGACCTAAATTTGATTATCATGGAATTATTGGAATATTTTTCTTTTCTTTATTTTTTTGCTATTTGAGAATTTTGTGCATGCATATACTGTATTTTCATCAAATCCACCCCCAATCTTTCTTTTCTGAGTTTCCCCCTATGTTTTCCAACATTATCCATCTCTAATTTATGTGCTTTTTATTTTAAAACTGTGTATGCACAGTGTGTATGTGGAAGAGTATAGGAGCATGGATAGCCTCACAGAGTACCCATCCTGGAAGAACAGCTGCACTCTGTGTAGTCATCAATTGCCAATACATCTTTAGCTACGGATGGTACTTCATGACTTCTTCCCACACCTATACTGGGATTTTCTCTGGCTTTATCTTGCACATGTCTTAATGCATCAAAGAGCAGCTACTGTCACTTCATGTTTGCAAAGGTGGAGTTATGTTTGGTAAGCACTGTTTGCTGAAGATACACTCTGTAATTTTCTCCATCTTCTGTGGTGATTCTGAGCCTTGAGGGGAATGGTGACACACACACACACACACACACACACACACACACACCCTAGAATATTCAAGTCTCTTATTCTCCGAATGTTGATTAATTGTGGGCCTCTGTATTAGTCACTATTTACTATAAATAGAAGCTTTTCTGATGATAATTAAGAGATACACCAACATGTGGGTATAAAGATAAGACTTTAAGAAGCAATTTATTATTATATCCGTTTACCAGATTAATACCTCCAGGGTCTCCCCCAGGGCATATGATACAACCAGCTGTGGAATTTTGGCCCAGTTAATGGTACCATGAATGCATTCCTTATGTGTTTTAAATACAAACTTAATGTATTTGATCAAAACCAAAATTGCTTGGTTAGTTCTACTACATTCATGCCACTAATTATTGATATCCATATTCAGCTGTTATTATAGCTCTCAGGGTTCAGAGCTAGGTAAGACTGTTCAATCTGTTTCTTCTCTGAAAGTATGTATGGAACCTATAGCATTCTGAAAGCTAGCTGCAAGTGATGGAGCTTCCAGGTTGGTAACAGTTGATTTCTCCATGTCTGTGAGTGAATTATGTGGCATCTTCAGCAGTATAGACTTACCATCAAGTTCTGGAAAATAACAAATGACATGACAGCAGCCTGTAATGTTTGAAAGCATTTATGAGACCCTAATGGCTAATAACTCAAAAAAGATACTATTTCTAGAAAAATTGAAATCAAAGTAAAATACTCCATCAGTTTATTAAAAATGGATCAAGGGCTTATTTTGCATTCTTTATATTTTTATGTATTTAGAATCAATGCATTGCTTTCTAGAGAAAATTACACCAAAATTTTAGTTGTTATTGTATTAAATATTCAGAAAAATTTGTGAGAATTAGTATAAAAATTGAAAACGTATCATAAAGCTTCTGTATCCATGCATCTACTTTGAAACTTTTCAGTTTTCTTCATCTGATTTTTATAGCTGTAATATGCATTTGTAAAGTATATGTAAAACACTATGCTCTAAAAAAGACTTAATTCATACTTAGCACTACGTTTTTATTTGATAGCTGATGATGTCTTGGAGAGCCATTGCCCCCATCCCATTATAGGCTAAGTGCATTAAACTCACCTATGTATATTATGTATATGTGTTTGCTGGGTATGCTTTAGGAAGCTTTACAGTAGTATGTTTCCATGTGTCTTTTCCTATTTTTTAGCATTCCCCCTTTCCCATAGTATCTCTGGTATCCTATCTGCCTCTCTTGTAACACACCCATTGCCACTTTACTAATTTCTCAGCTTGCACACCCTCATCTAGTTCTTTCTCATTCTGTCTTTACCAATGTGGCATCACTTTGTGTTTCATCTTCTAACCTAGTTTTGTATCATTCCTTTTTAAGATTTCCTGGTTGCTCTGAGATCATTGGATTTCTGGGTTCATTTTGTCAGGTTCTATAAAATAAAGGGGTTGAAACTTTAATGGAGATGCTATTGAAACCATAGATTAATTGTGGGAGTATTGTAATCTCCACAGAATAATATCTTCCTATAGGAACTCTCTTCTTTATTTAGACATTTTAGAGTTTTAGGACACACTTTTTGTGCTCTTTCATCCTAGATATATTGTTTGAAATATTGTAAATGAATCTTTCTTGCTGTAAAATTTGGATTTCTTGTCTATAGAAATATGCCTAGTTGATCGATGTTATATCTTGTGATCTGTCTGAATTTGTTTATTATTTTCTCTAAGAGTGTCCCAGTGCATTCATTAGGAATATTTTTTTGTGCAAAATCATATGACATTCAAAAAGATTGTTCATTTTCTACTTCTTAAAATATTCATGAATTTAAAAATTATTATTTTCCAATTGGCCTAGATTGACAATTTCAAAAAGTGTTGAACAAAATTAGCAAGAAGGGACATTCAGGTCTTCTCCCTGAGAACAAACATGTAGTCCTCCAATCACTAAGTATATTAGTTATGTTTTTCATAATTAACCTTAATCTGGTTCATTACTTCTTTTCCTAATTTATTCAGTTGTTCCTTTTAATTTAAAAGCATGTTAGATTTGTGTGATTTTTGGGGGTATATATTTAAATAGTTTGTATAAGATGAAATTTAAATAATTGAATTTAATAGTCCCTAGATAAATCAATACAGTATTCAATGGCTATTTTGACAGGACTATAACTACACCTTCATTTTTGACAATGTATTTGTAAGAAAACTGAGTCTAAATTCAAGAATATAATCTGTATTCTAATATATCCAGTCTTCCATGCCAACTGTATCATTTTTAATAAGATTTAAAGAAATATTTATTCTTAAACAAGTATATAGCTGTGAGGTACAGTTGTCATATCTTTTCAGTCATGGCAAACTAGCCTCTATTCTTACGAAATTAATATATCCCCTTTTTTCTTAGTTATTTTTGTTAGTAGTAAAGTCTACTTCCTAGTTTAAGTGATAGATATTTTCACAAAATTATGAAATACACAACATAACTGTAAATGAGTTTCTGTTTTGTTATTTATGCTTGGGGAAAGGCAGGCACATCCTTATAGATAGTAGGCATTATGATGAGGGTCAATGTTTAGATCTAGGAAGACATTAGCATTCATAAGAGAATTATTTAGAGTAAAATTTGTGCTTTATGTGCTAATTTCTGAATTTCTTGAACTGTATGCTTTACATAAGCTTAGCTATGATTATAAATGGCTGAAGAAATGACATTAGATCAAATCAACCATACATTTTGAAGAAAAAACTAGGAATAGCTTTCAAATTTTGTATTCTTAAAATAATAAATCATCTCTTTAAAATAATCTTTGTTTATACAGAATATTAAAATGTCAGTCAGGATAAATATTCTGTATTGCCTTGTACCTGAGTTGCCCTTTAAATATCTAATACCATGATCCATATTCAGTTTTTTTTTTAACTTCAGCCTGCCTGCTGTGATGAAAGAGTCATCTCATCTTGTATTAATTTCATTTGATATATAGAATATCATTATGTGGTAGCTGTTGGGGTAAGCTTGAATTCAGAGAAGCTCTAAATTTTAAGTCACTCTTAAAACTTCCTTTGCATCAGAGATGCTTTATTTTCATTTAGGGATCTTCTTTCTGTTGAATACAGATAGCGAAACTGTTACCTATTCGACTGCAAACTATTCTTATGACAAATACTTCATTTAAAAGTCTTTTTTCTTACATAAATATCAAATAAAGTAGATTAAAATGTTAGGTGAATATATTTTGCCACTGAAACTTTGCTTTTTTTCTCTTTAGCCATTCTGCAAAGAGGACACAGACTATTTAATGTTTACAATTTAATGACACATTTTAAGCAAATCTTTTCATTGTTTGAGTGTTTTCTCGCATTCGAGCGTTGCTTTGGAGTCGCCCGTCTTCTTTTCTACTCTAATTTGCCCTCTTATGCGACATTTTTCAGACACGTTTAGAAGGGATTATTTTTCACACTTTCCTGATAAAAGTGAAACAAACATCCAGTAACGTTGCTAAACTTCTTATATTTAGCTATTTGCTCTGTGTCAGCCACGGAAGAGCCTCACCGCTTTGAAACTGTATTTTGACGCTCACACTGAAACCTAGTCCAGGATTTTTGTCAACTTGACACAGGCTAGAGTTATCCTGGATGAGGGAGCCTCTACTGAGACACTGCCTCTGTCAGATGTGTCTGTAGGCAAGATCGTGGGCCGTTTTCTTGACTAAGGGTAGATGTCAGAGGAATCAGCTTACTGGACAGCTAGTCCTGGATTGTATAAAAAAAGCAATGTATACAACCTGATTCCAGGTTTCCATGTGAAATCTTTCCCTGTGTTCTCTCGATGATGGATTGTGATAGTGATGTAAGCCAAATCAATCTATTCCTCCCCAAGTTGGCTTTATTAAAGTGTGTATTACAACAACAGAAAACAAATTAGGATATTCTTGCATTGTTCCATTTTTTTCTTTTCATTTATATTACCTCTTTCCTATTATACTGCATCCCTTTAGATCTTCTTTCCCTCTCCCCATCAATTGTTTCTCTCTGGTTCCTTGCATTCTATGAGTACTCCAAGTCAAACACAAGTCTAGAGATTTGAGGTTATAATCCACATATGAGTAAGAACTTGCAATGTGCCGGGCGGTGGTGGCGCACGCCTTTAATCCCAGTACTTGGGAGGCAGAGGCAGGCGGATTTCTGAGTTCGAGGCCAGCCTGGTCTACAGAGTGAGTTCCAGGACAGCTAGGGCTACATAGAGAAACCCTGTCTCAAAAAACAAAAAACAAAAACAAACAAAAAAAAGAACTTGCAATGTTTGTTTTTCTGGGTCTGAGTATTACACTCAGTGTAATGTAATTTACTTTCATTTACTTAATTTCATTTTTCTCTATAATGGAATAAATTCCCATTACACAATATTTTTATTGTACATTCATTACTTGATGGACATTTAGGCAAATTTCATGTCCACGATATTGTGAAGAGAGCAGCTGTCAATATAGATGGTGTTGTGCTCCTGAATTAGGAAGTGGTGTTTGGGAATGTGCCTGAGTGGTAGAGTTGGGTCACACGGTAGGTCTGAGTCTAGTTTTCGTGAGTAACTGCTACACTGATTTCCACAATGGGTACACATAAATTTGCACTTGCATCAGCATTGGGGAAGTTCCCCACCCCCTGCATCCTCAGCAGCAATTGTGCCTTTTCTTCTTAATGTTAGTCATTTTGTCTAGGACAGGAGGAAATGTCTAAATAGTTTTAATTTGCATTTCTTGGTAACTAATGACAGTACTCACTTTCTTTCTTTTTTTTTTGTCTCAAAAAATTTCTATTTCTTTTAAACACACTTTCAAAGTTGTCCTCTGACTTTTACATATTTTGTGGCACATAGTTGTCTATATACACATAAAATCACATATATAATAAAGAGAAATTGCAAAAGGAACAAATCTATATAACTCTAGATTCACATTTCGATTTCAATCTTGGAATCACAAGCTGTCATTTAACCTTGGGTGTACACACCCTAAGCCCCACCCTCTAAGGCAGCATTACCCCTGTGCCTCTAGGGTGGGATGTCTCAGGAGTCAAGGCCTGCTCTTCTTTGGCCTTTTAGAATAGTAGAAGACCTTGAGCTAAACAGCAGGGGGTTGCTCAGGCATCTGGATGTTCTCCAGTTGGCATCAGGCACAGGTGTTGGTGGACTTCAAGGAGGTTGGATGGTCACCAGTGCCAGGAACAGTCTCTTAGTAGCCTGAAAAATCATTTCTCACACAAAAGGGACATTCTGGGTGTGGAACAAGGACAAGGGACACTCTAGCCAGCACCAGTTCCTGAGGTCAATTTAGTTTTAGGGTTCTGTATATTCTTTCTACCTGTCTTGAGCTTTGGAGACAGTATAAACAGTGGAGCTTCTAATATCTCCGACAATTTCTGACTTACCTTAAAACTGCTATCTGATCTGATTACCTAGGACACTTGAAACCTCGGGAAGGTCCCTATTCTAGGCTGTTTTCTCTTAGGTATTTTCTTATTTATTCTATGTCTCATAAGCGTTTGCTTGCTGGCATATCTTACACTGCCTTATTATTTCTCTAGCCTAAAACCTGAGGTCCATTATATGCTTTAAATCTCTTGGCTGCTTGGTTGCACTCATATCTTAAGAGTCCATCTGTGCATTTAGCCTAGTAAGTCTTTTGTTTTCTGGGGAGTATAGTTTTCCCTTCTTGTGTGCACCATTGCCTCTTTTCCTCTAGATAGTAGCTGGCAGGATGGCTAGCAATCTGAGTTCTTTCTCTTACTCTGTTTTAAGTGAGGCCATCTCTTAGGCCCAAAACCGGGAAGGGCTCCTGTATCAAGCCACTTGATCTGTCCAGTTATTGCCTCAGGCCACTGAGTCTCCTCCCTTTTGGTGTCCTGGGCAACAGATATTCACAGCTGCTGGCTTCATCAGGGTTTCCTCTCTTGGTATATAGCCCTGTGGACATGGGTTGTGGCAAAAGCATACCTGCTGTCCATGCAGATGTTGATTTTCTTGTTGGCCCCAAGTTCCAAGGTTGCTCTCTGCACCGACGATCCCAGGGGTGGGGAATCAGCCCAGATGACATTTGTGTCCACCACAGTAGTGCTGGCTTGTCTCTGACCAGCATGGAGAAAACTGCTCCCGTCTGTAAAGCAGGTTACCTCAGCTTCCGGCTGGAGTCAGTAGGAGAAGCCTTTCCTCTACCTGTGAGTTCTTGTCAGTTAGTTGCAGCCCATCAGGTAGGAAGTGTATCTGGACCCCATCCTGGGGAGTAAGTGTCAACCTGACAGAGGGTAGGAACAATCTAGGATGACCATAAATGAATGGGATATCCAGCCCATCTCTCAGTCCACCATTTTTTGGGTAGTCCATGAATACATTTTGGCCCATTGGCCTGGAGGAGGACCCTGTGTCTATCAAGAGTTGGGTGGCTCCAAGCCGCCCCATCTATCTCAATAGCTGTCTTTACACAGAGCTAATATCTTCGCAATTTGGGGTGCTTTTCAAGGCCTGGGATTTCCTGGCCCTGGCTTCTATTTGTTAGGGCCCTCTTGGACCCCGAAGCTGGCTCCTTTACTTGCGATGTGCACACTGGTCTTTTTCAAGGAGTTTCTTATCTCCCTTCGATTGGAGTCCCTCTTCTCTGCTTTCTGTAAATTCCTTTCCTGTCACCTTTCTTTTTCTTCACCTCTCTCTAGTCTCAGCAACTTACACTAGACCTTTTATCTTCTCCACTCCTCTTCTCCACTCTTTTCTTCTGGACTTATATTAAACCTTCTAATGACTTATCTTGTAGTCTCTCTAGCCTCCCTGTTTAATCTCATGTGCCTTGGTCAAAATTAGTGGGGTCTCATGTTCTTACATAAGATCTATCAACGGGATCTGGTGTGAGCCTTTGGGTGTCCCTTAACTTCTGTAACCCGCTGTTGACCACGGCCTGATCAACTGATGGGGTCCCCATGTCTGAGGGAACATTCTTTTTCCAGTGTCCTCTCTTGTTCTTTACTCCTGAAGACCAGAACCTACAAGGCTCTTTCGGAAGAAAGGCTTTTATGGTGGGGGGGGGGAGGGTATTCTTCTACTAGATTTATCTAGGTGACTATATTGGGCACTAGATCTAGGCGTCTGAGGGATCCTATCTATTGCTTTGGTTACTAACTTATTTTTTTACTATAAATTTGTATCTATACCAAAATGGAGGCCTATTCTTTTGGCTCTCTGACTCAGGACAGCCTGTAACTTCTTGAAGTAGGCAACCTGCCTGACCTGTCTGACCTGTCTGCAGGCAGGTTTGTTGGTTCAGTGTTTCTAAGCTGGAGTCACATCACGTGACTTGTCTCAATGCTACTTATTTTCTTTTTCTTTTTTTTTTTCTTTTTTAGAAATCTTAGTGCTATTCACTCACTATACTTTTAATATATATATTAAAATATATATTATATATATATATATAACTCTCAGGTGAATAATCTTGCTGGGGCTGTTTGTCAAGCTCTCCTGGCTCTACTGCTAGGTTTTTAACCACCTGGGCCCTATCTATCTTCATAGGCAACAGGAAAACCACCACCGATTTGTTACAGCAGCGACCCTGAGGTCCCCAGTACAGTCACACAAACCAAATTAGGTGGAGGCCAACTTGTGTGGCTGGGTGGTTCAAGGGGGCTGTGCTGGGGAACCACGAGCTGTCTCCCGCCAAGTGCGGGCTGGGCAAGGGCACCCTCCATGTGGTGTTATCTAGAGAGCACCCTACATGTGGTAGGCGGGCTGTCTAAACCTGAACCGCGAACACGAACCGCAGTGGGTGCCCCTTTTCTGCTCTGCAGCAGTACTGCCGGCGGCTTCATCTCTTTCTTTGCCGGTGATAATGTTATCTCTTTTTAACTCAGGATGTTTAACACAGTAGATTAGCAGCTAACACACAATTTGCCAAGAAAACACACACACAAAAATAACACAGATAACTCACCCCTCTCACGGGCTGCACATAAACAAGGTGATATAGACAGTTCTTGCCCCTACCATGGGCGCAGAGACCAAGTTACACAATAAGGGCATAGAAAGACAGCCAGAAATCCGCCTGCCTCTGCTTCTCAAGTAAGACTCCAATAACCAGACAACATGGTCAGTCTTCACAGATTCAGATTTAACAGGTTCAGATGGCTTGGCCAGCCTATGCTAGAACAAGTCTAACAGATTTCAAACACACCAGCAATGAACAACCCAAAAATAGACACACTGCCATGAGAGCACAAGAAGTGAGAGCACAACAACCGCTGTTCTAGGCTGCGGTGGCCAATTCTGACCTTTCTTCTCTGCCCCATTGTTAACACAGAAAAAAGACTAACAAAAACCTGTCTCAACCACTAGTGCCAGCTGAGAGGGATTCCACATCCTCTCCAGGACCTAGATGAACCCCCAGACATCTCTGGGGGTACAGCAGCTAGTGACTTCCACAGCACATCTGCTAGTCACTCGTTTATCTCCACTGGAGACAGAAACAGTTTACTGCCCCTCACGAGACAGAAACAGCTGCCAGTCCAAACCGAAAGTGCACTTTTCAGAAACCAAATAATTCCGACAGATGGGCACAAACAACTTAGACAAAATGGCACATGAGAAATCAGACAATTTAGACAACCCAGCACATGAAAAACCAGAAACCAAGCAATGTAGACAAAAAACTGCAGTGTTCCGGTGTTCCCTTACCTCCCAGTGGGGTTCTTGGATTAGGGTGTAGGGTGGTGGAAAAATCCTGGATGAACCCAATCATGATCACCCCAAAATCACAAGAAACCATACCTGGATGCAATCAGCAGAGGTTTATTGGGGAGAGTTGGTTAGCCAAGGTCAAAACTGCTCGTCCAAGGTCAAAACTGCTCGTCCATGCAGGAATAAAATTTTGACGCAGTACACACTTTCAAAAAAAAATAATTCTTAACTATTTGTGCTTCTTCTGAGAACTTTCTTCAGTTAAGTTCCACAGCCTGCCTATTAATTAGGGTGGTTGATTTCCTCTTATCATTTACTGAGTTCTTTTTATATACTAGACATGACTCCTTTACAAAGATGTACAAATGTACAGCTGAAAATTTTTTCCATTTTGTAGGCTGCTTTGTCAATTGATCAACGTTTTCCTTTGCAGCACAGACCATTGTGATGTTTATGAAGTCTGAGCTGTTGAGTGTTGGTTCTATTTCTTGAATGACTGGGGACCTGTTTAGAAAGTTTTTTCCTGTGCCTATATTTTGAGCCTATATATTACATTACCTAATATTATTATAGTTTTTGGCTAAGTACATCCATTATTTATTCTACAAGTTTCAGAGTAGACTCCAAGATCTTTGATCTACTTGGAATTGATTTGTGTCTAGGATGGGAAAGATCAGGTTTCATTCTTGTTCATATAGATAGCAGTTTTCCCAAAATCTTTTGTTAATAATGCTGCCTTTTCTTTAATGTGTATTTTTGGCATCTGTGTCAAAAATCAGACAGCTATAGGTTTAGATTTATTTGGCCTTTTTGTTTCTCTGAGTCCAAAGAAGTAATAAATGAACATATTTCAAATTTTTATATAAGAAAGATATTGCATTAAATAAGGTGTTTTTAAAATTAATTTTTTATTGAATATTTTATTTACATTTCAGATGTTATCCTCTTTCCCCATTTCCCCCTAATCCAAAAACCCCCTAACCCATCCCCCCTCCTCCTACTTCTATGAGGATGTGCCCCCATCCACCCACTTCCATCTCCCTGCCCTCAAATTTCCCCACACTGGGGCATCCAGCCTTCACTGGACCAAGTTAAATAAGTTTTAGTTTGAGAATAAGATTGGATCTTTTGTGACATTTTTAAATGTTTGCATACTTATTTATATCTAAATATTGATGTATTTATATTGCTTTAAATTATATCTTTTATTTTCATATATTTCTGTACTTATATATAAATAATTGTGGGTATAGATTTGTGGTATTTTTTTAATTTTTAGAAATGAGTTTATCCAAGTGTATAAATCAGTGGGTCACAACCTGTGGATAATGATTGACTCTTTCACAGGGTTGCCTAAAAACAGCTTTATAATAGTAGGTACCTACATAATTTTACTGTTGGAGGTCACTCCAACAGGGTTACAGCATTAGGAAGGTTAAGAACCACTAATATAAGTGAATATGTTTCAATTATGTTTATGTATTTAGACTTTTAAAAAAGAAGTAGGTATGAAATCAATAGATGCTAAAAATGTTCAAATATCTTGACTACATAAAAGTTATGCTAGACCAGTATTTTGTCATGAATGTCTGAAATTGTTTTAAAGCCTAATTAATAGAAAGGAGGATGAATATGGTTGGTAAAGAAGAATTTAAATAGTTTTTATATGGTTTCAGCCAAGAATTCAAATATCTAACAGCTAAGACAGGGATGGCGAAAGATGTAAAATAGAAACTTAAAAAAAAAAATTAACAGATTTTCCAGTGTAAGATTAACCTGGTGGTGAAGGTAACTAAATGTTAAATCATAGCAACCTAATATTATAGTTTACATTATGGCAGAAAAGTTTTAAATTTCTACTTAATGGTGTTTTATTAAGCCAAAGGTAAGGTTTTCTGAGCATTTCGAAAGATGGAATCATTGACATCTTCCCTTCCCATGTTTTTATCATCAATGGGAAAAACAATTTGTATCAAGTGCACTGCACTGCTGGAGCTCCTGCTTTATTAGTGAATCACGGGGGTAGTTTTCAGAATTTGTACGTGTTGTTTTCACAATGCAACCATACGGATATTGCTGGCCCTGTCTCAGCTTTCTAGTATCTTCTTTATCTATTTTATCCTCTTAATTCATCATCCTGTTCACGGATTTCTGCCTTTTAATCAAATTTTCCAAACGACTTGTCCATTTGATTAGTTTTCCTCATCCAAAAGAATCAATTTGAGCATTGTTGCATTGTGTGGATGTACGTGCAGAGCGAGCATGCGCACATGATCGTGTACATGGTCAGTGTTTGATGTTGAGGTTTAAAACCAGGGTCTTGCACATGCTGAGCAGAAACTACAACTGAGCTACAGCCTCAACTGTCTTCTTCCTCTTTATATCTTTTATTTCTATTTCACTTACTTTGGGAGATAATGACGGTCTGTATGTGAGAGTTCAGGATCCTAGCTAAAAAAAAAAAAAAAAATCAAAGTATGAAAACTCTAAAATATAAACATCGATTAGCAGATTAGCAGACTTTAAGAATTATATTCATGTATTTTCCCTGTTAAAGTTGCATTTTCATTTTTAATACCTCATTATATTCATGATTTACATTCATTTGTATTTTTTTTTGTGTGTGTTGAGATTCAATATACTTTTTTCTTGGAAAACATAAATATCTGTATGAGAGCAAATCTACTTTTCCAATAAAAACGTGGGTACATTAGATGACGTTGTACACACTTAAGGTGGTACGCTCACATACAAGAGCTAAATCTATCTGCTAGATTGCCAGTAGTTGCTTTCTCACTTCGTGGTGTGTTTTTGCTGTTCAAAATCTATTATTTATCATTAAAGATTTATGAGGATTTTGATCGTTTTGTTAAAATAATGATTTATATTTTATTTCACAGATAATCTACTTATATGTAAATGAACTTTCTTATCTCTTGTACTTTAAAAACTTCCAGTCAAGTAAGTAAAATAGTACTAAAAAATACATTGTACATATAATTAAAGTATTATAACTGTTTAGAATTAGGAATAAAACTTGCTTCTTAGACGACAGACAGACAGACAGACAGATACACACACACACACACATACACACACACACACACACACAGAGAGAGAGAGAGAGAGAGAGAGAGAGAGAGAACTGCTCCAAGTTTGTATCTTCTCACATATTTGCATACCCACACCATACACATACAATTTGCTTTCATCTTACTTCAGGCTTTTCAAACCAGGTTCTCTGAATACTTATTTTATGCTGCACTTAATGTGTAAATTAATGAAACTATATAGTAACAGAACTATTAACACCGACATAATTTGTCTAGATGCAGTGAGATCAGGGCTAGACTTAAGGCAAAAGGAACAATTTTGCATTTACTCAATAAAAAGGAAGCAGGTTGTTCCCACTCTCCCCATGCATCTTCAAAGCACAGACAAAAGAATTGCTTCAGTCTAGTTTAAAATCCTCATTTCATTTTGTGACAATTCATAAAATTAGGCATTCATTTGAGATATAGACACCAAGCTCCTTCAAAGCAAACAAGAAAAAAGGCCCCATGGTGCACATCTGAATGGATACATTCCTTTTTAAGTCTCTTTGGTTGGTTTCACGGGTGGAGTAGGGCATTGGAAGGGAAAATGGTGAGAAAACAGGGTCGAGATCATGAGTGAAGGATCTGTATGGTGACATGTGGCATCTTAAGCTAGAAATTAGATTGCCATGTCTTCCTTTCCATGGTTCACGAGGACAGTGAACGTATCAATGAGCAAATTGCAAGCTGAATGCTGTCTACTCAGTGGCATTGACGTTCTTAGTCAATGACAAGTAAACTTAGTCAAGGACAAGGTTTATTCTTACTAAAGTAGATTAGGTAAAAGTGGGTTGGGTATAAGTGCAATTACTTACCCAGTAGATTTCAAAGTAATTGATAACTTAACAAACGGATGCATGCTTACAGAGAGCGGAAGTCAGCACCCAAAGTAATTTTGACAGGGCAAGGCACAGCTGATCAATCCATATGATGAAAAATTGCCCTGTGTACCTGGTCTCAGCCACACAAAGTAAAACAAGCTGAATAAAAAATGCTTGTAGCCATGGATAACCAGAAGCTTTGGCTGAGTATCTATTGGTTGTTTTATATTTATTTACTTGTATTCATTTCCGGGTCATCTTTTGTTTGATACAACACTGTTAGCACTGATGGTAGCCCACCGAGCTGGAGACCATTGTGTTATACTGAACTAAGAAACTCAGGTTGTGAAGATCTTCTGAAAACATTACTTGGCATCACCCACCAATTCCTTCCTGCTTCAGACATGGAAACATCCAGGGAAATTAGGTCACCTTTAATCATCTGAAACAAGTAGGTAAAATTTGTGGAAAACAAGAGAATCCTGAGCAACTTAAACTGGGAAAGACAAGTGCTTCTATTCTACCCTTGTCCCAACTCCGATGTCTTCTTGCTTCTGGCCTGCCAGATTGGCTCTGTGATTTTTCTAATTGTCTTTTGTAAGAATCTATATGCAGGAATGAAAATCTAAGGAATAATAGTAAATAAATGAGGATTTAAGCAATCACTGGAATTCATTTTCACACTTTAACATTTTCACTTACTGTTAATATCTGTGTATGTATAATGTATGTGTGAGTGTGGGATTGCAGGTTCCTCAGTGTGCATGTGGAGGACAGAAGACAACTTTTGGGAGTCAGTTCTCTCCTGCTACTGTAGGTTGCAAACATTAAAGTCTTGTCTTTAGGGTTGTGTAGCAAATGCTTTTACCTGCTCAACTATCTTTCTGACTGACTGCATTTTTACTAATCATAAAATTTTATCTGGTAACATATTACCTTTTCCTCTTTAAATACAAATAATTTACAGAGGAGAGGCTGAATGTTTCTTTAAATATTTCACTTGAAATTACTATTTGGTCAAGATATGTTATGACTGTTACAAAATTGTAATATACATATATATCTATTGTATGTGTGTGTGTATGTGTATGTATGTATAAGTAATCTTTGTTTACACTGTCTCTATAAAAATAACCCAAACCTCTTGCAATTGCCCTATTCTTTCAAAGCAACCAGGGTGCCCTTTCTGTCACTGAGGTGACTGTGTTCACATAGATATAATCCTTGTTCTACATTGAAGTCTAGAGTTAAAAAAATTAAAGTTGTAGGTGCATCAAAAAAATCACACAAAATAATTACAATCTGGTTAAATTGCTTCATTCGAACTAGTTTATACTTCCCCAGTGAAGTTCAAAGCTCTAAAGCATTTTACACTTTTCCCCAGGCTTATTACAACTTGGAGAAAGAAAAATTTTATTCCCAGATGTATTCTGACATTTAAAAATTAGAAGAAATATTGCTCTCTAGACTCATCTCCTGTGTATGTGTATATTCCCTGGCAGTTTTGAAAACACAGTATCCTCTGTTTCATCTCCACCAACCCATAATTGCAAACTAAAAAAAAATCTTATTTTCTGACATATTAAATGTTGATTAATCTCTCAGGGCTGGGCTTACATTAACCTAGATCAAAAGAAACATTTAAATGATATTAATTTCCGATGAGAAATTTAACAATCATTGGTACTATCCAGGGAACACACATTTGATCTTTATAGATCAGCTTTGCGATGAGAGCAAAGGTTCCCTGGCTAAGTGCTTCTAAAGGTCAATATACTTGGACGAATCCTGTCTTGAAGAGGGCCGAATGCCCAGAATCATAGGATCATACGAGCAGGAGGTTATACTTTGGCCAGTTTTGGAACAGACATGAAAGACATGATTCATGCTTCGATTTTTGGGTTCATGTAGGCACTTTCTTTTTGATTTCTATTGGGTAAGCTATTTGTCTAATTAAGGTTAAATTTTCTTTCTGTTATTTTTATATGAAATTATCTTATTTATTTTAGGATTGTTTTTAATTCAAATAGCATTACATCACTTTCCTTTCTCTTCTCCCTCCAGTTCTGACTTACCATTTTTCTAGCCCCTTTATAATATCTCTTATCATTCTGGTGGCCTCTTTTATTTTCATTATTATCTATCTATCTATCTATCTATCTATCTATCTATCTACCTATCTCTATACATAGATATATATTTATGGGACAACTTACATTTTCCATTATACACAATAGATGATGAAGACCTGGGTATCTGTAAATGATATGTATTCTTTACAAGTTGCTTTATAGTTCATATCTTTCTGTGTGAATATTCTGTATTTAAATATTGGTAATAGAGATAAATCTTTTTGGTGTTTGCCCTTTTCATAAAAGCTACATGTTTAAACAGTTCCCTAAGACTTTAGGAAAACCAGTTGTCTACCTTCCTCCGTCCTCTCCCTCTCTTTCTCTTTCTGCCTCAGAGCAATTTTATTCATGTAACTTTGGCCAATTTGTTTGATAAAGATAAAGTCTCTTGATAATGTGGAGAACCTTTCCATTTGTTAGTTTTAGGTATTACTGGTTAATTTACAAGCCTAAAAAATTGAGAGCTAACTCTCTAACTAACTTCCACCATCCAGTCTCCCCAGTATGATGTTATTTGATTAGATGAGAATTAAGCAACCACATTATTATACTATGTAAGCACATTATTATATTATGATAGGGCAAACCATGATTAATATTCCTTCCTGTTCAAAGCCTGTCTTTTCTGGAGTTACAAGTTATTTTTATTGTTTTCTTAAAGTAATTTTCTTTTTTAATTTATTTTTATACTTTATTTACATTCTAGATGCCACCCCCTTTCCCCATTTCCCCTCCCTAGAAAACCCCTATCCCATGCCCCCTTTTCCTTTTTGCTTTTATACATTTTTTAAAATGTTAATCAAAAGCTTTATAAGTTTGGTAATGCTCAATCAGAAGTGTAACACAATACCCAACCTAGATATATAAACTATCTTTGACTGGTGGAGACACGTGAACATCTGCCTCCATGCCCTCCCTCTTTCTCTCTCTTTCTCTCTCTCATCACCTAGCTTCACCCTTCCTGTTAAAATAAAATTTTTTCTCTCAAAATGCAATTAGAGCATAATTATTCTTAATTGTACCAGTGAAGTACAAGATAGTCTTAATACCCAGTCCATCATTTTATTGACTAACCAGAACCTCTGTCATCTCTCCTAACTAAAACACTTAGTTTTGAACCTGGCTTTTTTCTTGGCTTTTGAATGAATGTCAGCTGAAAACCATCCACTCAGATCTTTTCTCTCAAAGTAAATAGCCAGGATTGGCTATGAGACTATAAGTCTTCAACCCCGTCAGAAATCCAGAATGACTGAGTTAACTGAAATTATGGGAAGCACTAAGCATAGCTTCTAAAACTTAGCCAATTTATAGAGACTGATGAACACCTGGAAAGCCCCTATACTACTGAACATTGGAGCATCAAATCTTCAGCCTTCTGGCCCAGAATCATCCGACAGACCTTAGTGATGCAGAATTATTAAGGGCTGATTACTCTGTCTAGGCAGATATAATCAGTCGATTATTCTGCAAGTGTGTCCTTTTCTGGACTGTAATTTGTCTGTAGATGGAGAGAGGCAATTCTTGCCTAGTGGCTGTCACCGCACAACTGGAGTAACTCCAAGGATGCTCAATTTCTTCTTAGAATCCATGACAGGAAGCTGTCAGAAGCAGACAGGTCTCTAATCAAAATGAACATTAATATAGAAATATTTGTAATGTCAATTCTATGGACTTCTGACGTTTTGAAAACCAACTATCCATGTAAGGTAACCTGGACTGTTGTCTGTTAACTCCTCTCAGCTATTTCTAAATAAAGTATGGAAAACACCCTAACAATAAGCTCAAAGCCCTGAGTTTGCTGTAGTCCCTTAACTCATAGGCTAACCATCCCAAATCAGTTAAAAAAGTTAAAGAAGGACTGGGTCTAAGCCTTGTATTCCTAAATGTGTTATACAGGCACAATGCCCATGAGAATATCAATATTCATCTCACTTTTATATCAATAAGAAGCTCATACCAATGAAAACCTTAAATTTGAAATCAAAGTAAATTTTGTACCATTTAAGAAATTATAACTTCATCTTGATATTAATTATACAGATTTCTACCAATAGGTTATGGCTATGCAATAAGTCCTAGCTAATCCTCCCTGTTCCAACAAAACCACTACTTTTCCCTAGGAAGACAGACCAATATTAACCACCTTAGTCCCCAAACCCAGGGAATAGGGGCACTGACACTTCTTTAACTTCTTCAAGCTGATTACCGGCATTGAGATATTAGAAAGGGGGTGGGGGAAAGAGTAAATTGATAAGCCTCTGACGCTGTGTCTTCACTGCATCCAGATGGAATTCCAGGACATCGGAGGTTTAGGCAGGTCTGCTCAGTATGCTTGATGAGTAGATACACCAAGGCTGTGTATTCTGCTGCTCTGTGGTCTGTGACCTCCCTAGGGTGCCTCCAGACTCAGTTTCCAGAGGGGAGCATATCGGCTGGGAAACTTAAAGTAATTTTCTATTGATTAGTAACTGATTTAATGGTCAAAGTTTCTTTCTTTCTTTCTTTCTTTCTTTCTTTTTTTTTTTTTTTGATTGTTTGTATCTTTTCCAAAGTCTTGAGATTACACCGATTTAATATAATTTAATTTCAACTTACAGTATGGGATGGGGTTAGGTAACACACTACAGTACAGACAGGTTATACTTTACAGCTGGGGCAGACATGCCATGCAGGAGCTCTCTCCATCATTAGCTGAGAATCTCATCTCATAGCTGAAATTCTCTGTCCTACCTCACATCTCCTTGTCATATGTAGTAGAAATGGTGAAATGGTTTTCACTGAGAAGTCTTTGATCTAATTCTAGGTTTAGATGATGGCTATAGAAAAAAATAGAAGTCACTGTAGCATTAGATTGTTGCCTCCTTTTTCCCAGGGAAAACTGACTCTTATCTTATTGTCCCCATTCTTACTTCTGACTCTTACTGGGTAATTTTAGTATTTTAACTCACTCTCTTAAATTCTCAGAATATTTCATAAAGTTTGTTTCTTATTCCTTCATATCATGTTCTCACTGTGTGTGCCTCTGTGTGTGTGTATGTGTTTTAATGTGTGTGTGAGTGTGTCCACGTGTGTGTGCACACACACATGTGCGCACATGTGGTAGGGGAGTGGGTCTGGGGGATGTATGTCTATGTGGTTGCCTGAAGATACCAGAAGTGGAAGTCAGACCCCAAGGAGCAAGGCTTACAGACAAGCATAAATTATCTAAAGCACCTACTGGTGCTTGCCCTCATGTCCTCTGAAAGAGCAGTATGCACTGCTAACTACTGAGCCACTTCTCTGGCCCAACTCCCAACAGTATTTTAATTACTTTGCATCATCTTTTTCTTTGTTACCTGCAGAAATACCTGGGAAAATGTCAGAAAGTCTTTAGCTTAATACTAAGACCTTCTTATCTTTCCTTCATCCTAGCCATGAATCTACTTTCTTTTTCTACCATTTAGTCAGTTGCTTTTAACTGTCCATAACTTTTTCTTTTTCCCTTGATCTTCTGTGTTCTGCTCATTATAAGTTTATTGAAGTATTCTTCACACAGAACAAACTCCATACATATAAAGGCTACAGTTTTAATTAATAATTTTCACTGGAAAATAAAAATTGTATGTATGTAATAAGTATAGTCTATTTTGAAACATAATAAGATGACTCGGTCAAACAAACTATCAAAGGATTACTTTAGATATTTTTGTGATAAGAACTCAAAATGTATTTTTCTGACAGTTTTCAGGAATATAGGTATCAGGCTGAACAACATGTCTCTTGAATTTACTCCTCTGTCTAACTGAGCTTTTAGTCCCTTTGATCAACATCGGTCTATATCCTGACCCATACTCTGTAGTCTTTATTCTGTTC
The DNA here is from genome assembly GCF_011762505.2 of Arvicanthis niloticus. NCBI lineage: Eukaryota > Metazoa > Chordata > Mammalia > Rodentia > Muridae > Arvicanthis > Arvicanthis niloticus. The sequence goes on from NC_047672.1 coordinate 44,890,742, forward strand.
TTTGGCTCATGAGGCCATTTTTGAGGTCGTTTAGTGCTTGAATTCTGTGCCTGTTTTATTTCACCCGGGAACATACCAAAATAAAATAAAATAGCTATGTCAAAGAGATATCTTGTGTTCATTTTAGCATTACTTAGAATAACCATGGCATTGAATCAACTTCAGTATCCATTAATAAAATAATTCATAAAGAAAATGTTAAGGAATATATTTTGGACATTTTATGTATGTATATACCTGGAAATCTGTCACTTGAGTCAATATAATGAATATATTATTCACTCATAAAATTTTCCTCTTGACCTTTTTGTTGACCTACAATCTCCAGGCAACATATGATCTACTTTCTGTCATTATGTTTAGTTTACATTCTCTTGAAGCTCATATAAATGGAATTATACAGTATGTGTTGTTTTCTGACTTCTTCAGCTATGCATAATCATGTCAAGATTCATAAATGATGAAGCATATGTCATAGTACATTCTTGGTTCATTGCGAGTGACATTCTTTCAGAAGTATAAATATGTTAGTGGATATTTTCAGTGTTTACAACCTTGGGCTATTATCAAGGGACGTTTTATAGTTGTTTGTATTTTCATAGGAGCTGGAGAGAGAGTTCAGTGGGTATTGAGTGTGAGCTGTGTAAGCATCAGGATCTGAGTTTGGATTCCCAGAATTCATGTAAGGAGTTAGGCATGGCCAGGTACAGCTGTAATGATGCTGACGGGAACAGACAAGAAATGGGGGCTGGCAGCTCAGCTGAAAAACAGAGAGATCCAGGGTCAATGACAGACCTTGTCTCAAGGGAATAAGGCACAGCATGATAGAGAAACACATTACATTCTTTTCTGGCCACTATATAACAGATGTACATACATGTGTACATGCATACATAGCACACATGCACACACACTTTCCATGGACCTGTTTTTATTTCTCTTAAGTACCTAAGAGTGAATGATATGGTGGATGAAGACTTTATATTGTATCAGTCAGCTGAAATTATCTATAGTGAATCTACCATTATACATTCTTACTAGCAGAGAGAGATGAAGTTGTTTTACAGTTTTCTGGGATTCTGTATGATTTTATTTATTTTTCTCTTCTATAATGTAGTGGTATCCATGTACTTTGAGGTGCATTTGTTGAATTGTTCCTGATATTGAGCACATTTTTATTTGCTTATTCAGTATTTTTACCCTTTCTATGGTGACACATTTGTTCTAACTACCTCTCTTATTGAACAACGTGTGTGAAACTTGGATATATTTCGGATATTTTGCATACAAGCCTGTATCAGATACATGATTGGACCATCTGTTCCCAGCCACCCACCCTCTCTTTCTTATTTCCCCAATGATATTTTTGGAAGAGCAAATATTTTACATTTTGTTGAAATTAGACTACCAGTTTGTACTGTTTTGGACTGTGGTTTTGTCTGTGTGTGTGATTCCTAAGGGGAAAAATTGCCTCAATTACATTTTACAACTACATAATTCAGCAAATGAGAACTTATATTTCTTTTTTTAAAATTGCACTTACATTTAGTTAATTCATTTAAATAATAGATGTATGAGTCGTTTTTGTGTGTATCAAGTTCTTCAAGATAATTTATAGAAACATAATACTGTCTGTGCACCTTGGTCAAGCCAGCTGCCTAGAGCTATCGATATAGCTCTGTGTACTCTGTGACTCTCCTCTATCCGGTTGGGTTATTATTCACTTTTACACTAAGTCCACATAGTTGTGATTATTTTAACTTCCTAAGTTTGAAAGCAGACCTTACTCTTTCAAATTTTCTGGAGAAGTTGACATAAAAAGGTTGTAGAATTTTCCAGAGGATACCTCAGCTAGTAGTTTTGTTTTAGTGATATTTCTAATTTCTGTTTATTAATTTTTCCATCTGCTTTATGCCATCTGCTTTGCTTTTAGCATGTCCAGTATTTTTCTTTTTTTTAAGTTCAAAACTGGAGTCTGATATGATACATGTTTTTAACAGAAGCATCTAATGTGAGGCATCCCTTCCAAAGGTTTTTTCTTTTCTTATTCTTTTTTTTTTTTTTAAACAATTGAGCAATTGCCTCCAGTTCCTAGTTCCTCTTCCCACAGTTCCTCATCCCATTCCTCCTCTCCCTTATCCTGAGAGGATAATCCCTCAACACCAGGCCTCCCCCTCCCTGGGCCCTCAAGTCTCTCAAGGAATCTGTGCATCTTCTCCCACTAAAGCCAGACCAGGCAGTCCTCTGCTGTATATGTGTCAGGAGCCTCAGACCAGCTCCTGTATTTTTCTTGGTTGGTGACTCAGTGTCTGGGTGCTCCCGGGGGTCCAGGTTAGTTGAGACTGCTGGTCTTCCTATGAGGTCACCTTCTGCTTCTTCCATCCTTCCCCTAATTCAACCATAGGGGTCTCTGACTTCAATCCAATGGTTGAGTTTAAGTATATGCATTTGTCTCAGTCAGCTGCTGGTAGGGCTTCTCAGAGGACAGTCATGCTGTCTGTACGCATCAGTAATAGTGTCAGGCCTTGGTATCTTCACAAGAGGTGGATCTCAAGTTGGGCTGGTTACTGGACTGCCTTTCCCTCAGTCTCTTCTCCAGTTTTGTTCCAGCAGTTCTTTCTGTAAGGCAAAAGACAGTTAATGGGACAAATCAGCAACCTACAGAATGAGGAAAAATCTTCATTAATCCCACATCTGATAGAGGACTAATATCCAGAATATAAAAAACTTATGAAGCTGACCTCTAAAAAAAAACCAGATAACCCAATTAAAAAAAAAAAACAAAAAAACAAACAAGCAGAGAACTCACAACGAATTAATCTTGAATGGCCGAGAAGCACTTAAAAAAAATGTTCAAAGTTCTTAGGCATCAGGGAAATGCAAATCAAAATGACCCTGAGATTCTACCTTACACCAATCAGAATGGCAAAGATCAAAAACCTCAGGCGACAGCACATGCTCATGTGGATGTGGAGAAAGAGGAACTCCTCCATTGCTGGTGGGATTGCAAACTGGTACAACCACTCTGGAAACCAATCTGGTGGTTCCTCAGAAAATTGGAAATAGATCTATCTGAAGACCCAGCTATACCACTCTTGAGCATGTACTTAAAATACTCCCCATCATATCAGAAATACATGTGTGCCATGATGTTCATAGAGGTTGTATTTGTAATAGCCAGAAGCCGGAAACAACCCAGATGTCCCACAGTGGAAGAATGGTTCCAGAAAATGTGGTGCATTTACACAATGTAATACTATTGAGCTATTAAAAACAAGGACATTTTGAATTTTGCAGGCAAATGGATGGCAGTAGAAAATATTTTGATTGACGTAACCCAGACTCCAAATGACATACATAATATGTACTCAGTAATAAGTGGATATTAGCCAAAAGTACAGAATATCTGGTATACAACCCACAGAATTTAAGAAGTTTTACAAGCAGAAAGACCAAGTGAGGATGTTTCAATCCCACTTGGTGTGTGTGTGTGTGTGTGTGTGTGTGTGTGTGTGGAATAATCAAGGGAGGCAGAGACAAGGAAGGATTAGGGTAAGAGAGGGAAAGAGAGGAGGGGAAAAAGGGATCAGGATCAGGTATGGGAGGATGGGACTGGAAAGAAGCTTAGAGAGCCAACAGAAATAATGGAAATATGCATCCTCAGAAGATGGGAGGTAGGGAGACCCTTTAGAAAATATCAGAGACCTGGGAGATGAGAGACTCTCAGGACTCAATAGGAGTGACCTTAGATGAAGTGCCCAACAGTGCAGAGTGAGAACTTCAAGAGTCCACTTCCAGTAGATACAGAGGTCCTCAATAGGAGGGATGGTGTTACCAACAGTCAAAATTTCTGACCCAAAATTTGCTTTGCAGCCTCTCAAATGGGTAATTTTGGTTCATGAACTTCACTTTATGACACAGTGGAATTGCTGTATTGTAGAAACTTAGTGCAATAACAATTCTGGAGTTTTGGTGTCTTTAAAACACAGAACTATTATATGTTTTCATTGTAATCCCAGGTGTGGGATATGGGGCTACTTCAGAGTCAGTAAGCAGCTGACTGTGAATTGCCTTGTGCTCTAGCAGGGGCATGATTTTGCCAGCAGCAGATAGTTTCTGTGATTGTGTGATATTTGGAACTGATTATGTGATACTTGGATTCTGGAGACTTTTTAGAGTGTATATAAATGCAAGGCACCAGAAAGGCATAGTGGGTTGTTCGTTGGTAGGTTGTTGATTAGCTGTTAGTTGTTTGATGTTGATTAGTTATTGTTGGTTATGCTTTGTTAAGTAGTCATGCACAAAGCATCAACAACAAGAAGAAATTAGGTATCTTGACTGCGAAGATCAATCTTGCCCGAGGAACTCAATGCCTCTAAATCACCAGGAAGTAGTCTAATGATAATATCATCCCTTCCTGACCCTTGAGTTTATTCAGGGATCTCTTTCCTTTCTTCTCTATCATTTTTCCCTCTCTTATATAGTGTTAGAGGGTTGGCTGTATGGGAGAAAAGTGGTGGAGAAGGGGGGAAGAATGAAAACCCACAAAGTAGCTAAAGACCAGTTACACTATAGCTAACAGATACTTTGCTTTTTTTTTTTTTTTTTTTTTTTTTTTTTTTTTTTTTTTGTCACTATCATTCTCCTTTTACTCTGAATTATATTGCTGTTTTTGGTCTTTTCAGTTCTTGTAGTTTCTCCCGGAAAATAAAGTTCCTAATTTATTGTTATTCTCTTCCATCATGTTTTGTATTATTTTCATCTTAAAGGAGAAACTCAGTTAGTATTTTTTATATTTTATCTGTCAAATATATACCAATATAGTCATTATAATTGTTTTGTGGAATTATCATCTAATTATAACATCTCTGATAATTCAGTTGACGCTTTTTGACCAAAATAAGTTACATTTCCTTGTTTCTTTCATGAATGGCAGATTGTAAATTTACTTATTGGATGAGCAATAATTTTTGGTCTACTCAACTTTTTTGTATAAGGAACAAAGTTTAATTACTTGAAAGTATTTTGATAGTTTTAAGTTATGTTTTAAAGATTTTTCTTCAGGAAATCCAGAATAGCACTAAGTCTAGTAATATTCTCCTACCCCAGGCTTCATTTCCTGAAGGTTAAATGGAGTTGCTGTGATTTCATGAGTGTCACAGTACTGTCATGTCTAGAAGATGCTGTTGCCCAGCGGTCCACCCTAACCTGTGGTGCCTACAGTCTTTTTCAATGTTTCCTACGTCATGTGGATGGGGAGAGTGTGTGCTATAGATGATCCATTTAGTATTGAACCCTTCTCAGTTACTAAAATAACTTCTTTGGGTCTGTGTATTAACCATCACCCTCTGCAAAAAGAAGCTTCTATGATGAAGGCTGAAAAGTACTATTTGGTGTTTTTAATAGCTGTTAATCATAATTTCAACAAAGGCAAGGGATAGTTTGGTATAGCTTATATGGGACAGAATTATCTGAGTTCTTAGACCATTGTATCACAAAGGTTATAGACACAATAACAAGGACATCTTGTTCTGAAAGTTCCCATGGATTAGCAGGAGACTTTTGAGGTTTTCTGTTCATTCTTAATTTTCTTATTAACTAAATAATGATAATAATATCCATATTCATATAATTGTGACAGTTATTTACTACAATAAATTTCAATCTACTTTGAAGAAAATAAACATTGTATATAGTTATACAATTTCTACAAATTTTTTATGGTTTAGCTTTGTAAAATGTTTATTATAACTATTTTTTACAGTGCTTACTTTATGGATATTTACTGTATTGCTTATATCATTCACAGGCAATGTCCAAAGTCTGAAAACACTACGAGTTCCAACAGATTATAAATGACTTATGTAACTAATATTAGAAAGTATTTGTATGTTCAATACATCTAAAATCACCTAGCTTTCTATTTATGCACTGATCTTTTTATCATTAGTGACTTGTCTACATAATTCAGTGAGATTTAAATTAAAAATGAAACAGCATTAGAAAAAGGCAAAAGAACCATGTTTTAATGACAGACATTTTTACAGTATTGATACTAAATTGTGGGGACCCATTGCCTTTAAAAGCATAACTTCAAACACAATACTAGATTTGTTTTAAATGTAAGTATGGAATTGCTGAGAAGAATCTTTTCCCATTTACATCAAAGATGAAAGCAGATTTGTGATAATGCTCAGGCTATTTTCCTGTCATGATAATTGGACTATTCACCAAACTGAATTAAGAACAGAGGGATGAGTAGTGAGCCTGCCCATTTATACCTTCCCATGTATCTAACCAGTGGTAAAAATGTTAGCATGCCGTTGATGCCATCAGAAACACTTTTGCTTTCATAAAATGCCATATGCATTTATATTTTCATGTGAATATATTATTGTAAGATTATGGAATACATCTCCCCTAATTTAGCAAATAGGAACAGGATTTTGACTTGGTAAGATTCGTTCATCATTTTATTTGTTTTAAATTCATGCTATTGCTGAAGGTCTGTCATATCCAGTTTTGGAATTTGGTGTGTGAGAATGACAAATCTTATCTGTGGTGCGGGTGCCATTAGGAGGGTTTCCAGATAAAACACAAGATGCTTAGCTGCATTTAAAATTCAGATGAACAATAAATAATCTTTTGGGGTATATATGTTCTAAGCATCATTTGAAAGATACACTAAAATATTCATTTCCAAAAAAAATCTGAAATTCAAATGTGTTTCTGTTCCTTAGTTCTGGCAATCCTGTTATTTGTCAGTCACCATCAGAGTGTCAACTCCCTTTACAGTAGTCATTGTTGACCTATATTTAAATTATTCTCCCTAAGCTACATCTGTCTTTGTAATGTCACTGCCTCTACAGGTAACTGTTTCTAGGTTTTTCTGTCTTCCTTAATGTTTTTAATTTTAAAGATTTATTGTTATGTGTTTGTGTGTCTGTGTATGTCTATGTCTGTGTATGTGTGTTTGTGTGTCTGTGTATGCCACATGTGTGCAATCCCCTGTAGGTGGAGCAATGGACAGTTGTGAGGTATCTAACTTGGATGCTAAGAACTGAACCCAGGACCTCTGACAGATCAGCACACTCCTACACATTGAGCCATCTCCCTAGCCCATGATACATTTGCTTTTGTGAGCCTCGATTCTCATTTCACCAGCTACACTTTTACATGATTATCAGCTAGACCTTAACATTCCAACTAATACACTTCTCTGTAGCCCTCCTTTCTAAATATCCTATCTCTAACCAACTATTCTTGCTTTGCTAATTTATCTCTTAGGATATTCTAATTCTAACATTTGACTTTCGCTTTTAAAATAAATTAATGCCTCATCATTTTTTGCTTCCTCTTACACTCTGTTATCTCTATCTTTAATGTTATTAGGGTTTTTTTTTTTTTCCTCATTCAACACACCTCATAGTCCTGTGAGGTGCAGAGTCACTATTACAAGGAGCGGATGATCTGGACTTAAGAGAGCCCTTTCTTGCTTTTACAATTTACCAGCTTTAATTTTCATCAAGTTACCATGTATTTCAATTGAAGATCTCTGTAAAATAAAAACAGTATTGAGACATGCCACATAAGGCAATTGTCGTGACTAAACGTTGTATGTAGAGCACACAGACAATTTTCTTCTGGTCCATGATATGAACTATAATTTCAGATTTTGTTAGCAGAATTATCATTATTACCCTCATCCCCATCACCATTATGGACATCAACAAGACTTAAGTATATTCATACTTTGAACCAGTTGTCACTCAAACCTAGGTGTTGTTGTAGTTATTTAAAAATGGCCTCTGGTCAGGCTGACTATCTAAGCTGTAGTGTCTCTGCCTAGCTCAGCCGACATGTTGCATGGCCAGAAACCATGTGCAGGCTGCATCTAGAAATGGCCAGCCAGAGACACCAGCCCTGCCACCCATGAGACAGCAGCGTGGGAGATGACTCTGCCAGTCTTCCATGCTGTCTCTGCAAGGTTGGGCATTGCCCAGACCATCCCACCAACCACACGGGCTCAGCTGAGACTTTAATGCTTAGATTATCCAAAGGCTTATATATTTGGTAATGATCAATAAGATGTCTATACAATCAGAAGTGTAACCCAATACCCAACCTAGATACACCAACTATCTTTGACTGCTACAGACAAGTGAAAACCCACCTCCATGTCCACCTCTCTCTTTCTCTGTCTCTCTCCTAGCTCCTCCTCTTCCTCTTTTTCCTCCTCCTCTTCCTCTCTTTCCTCCTCCTCTTCCTCTCTTTACTCCTCCCACCTTAGCTCTTCCTACACCTAGGTATACAATACTATACTCTGTACAATTACATTAAAAAAGAAAAGCTTTGCCTTTGGTTGATAAATATGAACCTCAACTTGGACCTCTATATTATCCAGCACTGGAATTGTATCCCAGAGATTCATTCCCCTTTATGTTTTCTCTAACCAGCTTTGGTAATCTCCTCATTTCCTCTTGCTGGCATAAGGCCCTGGCATTACCCTCATACATACAGAAGTTAATTTACCTAATCTTTTTGTCTTCTTATCTGGAAAAATTAAACAATAGAAAGAATTGCTTGCCAAAATTAATGGAGAAAATATATTAATAATTCATAAAAAGCAGGATAATGATGTCTTATGCAGACACTAACAAATAACTACAGGTTTGTTTAGTCTATCAATACATCTTTCTCCTTTACAGAATTGATTTAGATTGTGCTAATATAGGCAAACACACATAGCTACAAAACATCACAGGCTTAAATGTCATTAGATGTATATCAGCATAAAACAAAATGTATGATTTGTTCTAGACTTTTAGAAAACTGTTCTTTTTTGAACTGCATGTGTAACATTTCTTTGAAATTAACTAGAATTAAGAAAGGGTGATGCTTCACTGTACTTAAAATATAAGAAATATATTAGATGTCTTCCATATTCATTCATTCAAGAAGTAGTTATTAAATTCTAAATACTATGTGTAGTATAGTAAAATTTGTGTGGGTCATAGTTAAGAGTCTGCTACAGTGACAGTAATTTTATGTAAAAAGAAAAGAGAATCATTGTACAAAAATGGCTGTAAGCCTACCATTTTTTTCTTTGGATAATCCCTTTTGGATTAAGTTATAACAATCACTGCTTTTCCATTTTAGTACGACATGATGTCAGCATTTTAAACTTGCTGAAAAAGAAACACTGAAGTTCATTGGATTAAGTTAGTCTTTTGCTAAGATTTCTTCATACAGTTTCTACCTAAGTGTTCAATCTAATGTACTCCTATTTTCATGAAGTAGACAGTATTTTTTTTTTTCAGTGCAAGTAAACCTGTAAAACATTTTCTTTATCTTAGAGGAATATTTTACATCTGGCATAGTGACATCACAAATGGCATAGTGACATAACAAGTGGGACTTCAGACTGTGCCTGAGCACAGGTGTGTGTTGTCAGCATGTGTGTGCATCCAGAATGCTGGCGCATTACAGGCACAATCTGTCTTCTTACCACAAACAGTTGACTTACTTAAGGGTTAACCTTAAGGTTCAGGTTAACCTTAAACATGCTTCACAAATAAGAATGAGGAAGGAAAGAACAAAGGAAATGGAAAATCCTTGGCTGATGGAGTAGCCCAAAAAACAAACTTTTATTCTCATAAATACGTTGATAGTAAATATGTTGTAAGTTAATTATGTCTATTCTTGTGCCTATAACTGTCAAAAGAAAATACCAAATGATTGAAATTTTATGTTCAAGGCATGTAATAAATGCTGTCTTATATTACTATAGTACAAATAAATACTACATTACTATAGTAAAAATAAATGTATTTGACTATAACTCAGTATACTGTCATTATTACTGTGTGCTACAAGTATCTCAAGTATGTCTTATACTGAGTCCTTGTAATATTAGAAACAGATAATCATTAGTTTTCTGACTTGTAACTCTGGCTATGATGAAAAAAATTCATATAAAAGCTTTGGGATATTTAATCAATTCATCTCCTGACTTCTTTGAGGAAAATCACTTTAGTGTTTACTATTCAGAGGTCAAAGTCTGTAACAGCAGGCTAAAACTTTATAGCTTTCAGGTTGGAAGACCCTACCTCTACCCTGAAATTTGATGGTATGCTTTTAGAGATTATAGACTGTCTCTTTGATGTGAAGGAAATAACTGTATTACAGGGCAGCTTGAGGGCCCCAGCGATTGGATCCTTCTGTCTTTGAGGTTCACACTCACAGAAAGAACTTGACATCACTTTGTCTCACTCCACACAATCACTACTTCTATATGCAAGTCTGCCTCCATACTCCAGAAGCTCAATAATACTTGGCCATTTGATTTCTTTGAGTATAGCAGATATGTTTAATTGTTTTCATTGAGAATAAAAATAGTTTAGTTTGGTTCATTTTGACAAATGGAAATTGATAACTCATCAATCAATCATAGCTTGCTTAGTAAAATTTACAGAAAAATTATTTTATTTACACTTAAATCTATGTATATGATTTCTAAATTTAACAGTTTTATGTTTTGATACACTGTTGTCTTATTTGTAAGCTTGTTGTCATTCGTAATAAGCTTCACTTACAGTAGCTATATTTTTTTAAAAAAAACTTAAGCAACCCCCTTTTTTGTAGTGTGAAACATCTGTTATTAATGAATATATTGGTGGTTTTTTTTCTTGAGTTGACTTGAAAGAATTGTGTTCTCTTATTTAGAAAAACAGTTCTTTAGACAGGAGTATTCTTACAAAAAATCATTATATCCACATATGTTCATAAGATACACTATTAAACTTAGTAGTCCCATCACACGTGAGCTCCAGATATTGTTGCTTTAATGCATTCCCTCACTACTTTGATAAAAGCCTTAAGATGTTACCAGTAGTTCTTTGATGATTTTCTCTGATGTTACAGTACCTTTCTTTTTTTTCCTCAAAAAATTCTGTTTTGCATAAACATGAGAAGTCAAGGCAGTTTGAATTAAGGAGTAAAAATATTCAAGTTTTAGCAACACGAATGCATCTATTTCTAATCAATTCTCTCCCACATTGTAGCTCTCTCTTTTTCAATATCAGGAAATTTTATTTTCTATTTCCAGAAAATATGAACAATTAGCTTTAAAATGAGTCCAAATACGTCATCCAATTTTATAATTTTGAGGTTTGTTCAGCAGTGTGCCACTGAATTAATGAGATTTTTAATGGAATTTAGAAAAAGGAGAATCATATTGACCTAGATATTGACTTTTTCTGATTCATTTCTCTGTCACCCCACTACGGAACAAGCACCACATTCAGCTTGATGACTGTGACTGCTTAAAAAAAAATGTTTAGTTTTTAGCTTCCAGGGACTCTCTGGGGATTATGTGTAATAACAAGCCACTGTAGATTATTCATTATATCCCAAACTAAGTTTAACATTTCTATTGGGATAAACTGTTAGCAAATCACCCATGAACTCAAATTTGTCTATTTTAACCCTAAAGTTGGTCTTCTATTAAACATTTCCTGTTCAGCATTGAAACGTAGTAGCCAAAGACAGAGTAATTCATCACTGATGTGGAAGGTTGCCTACTTCATACTGCTTCTCTTTGTTTCAAAATTTGGTCACAGTCAGGGATGCTGTGTCTCTCTAAGCCAACATAAGCTATTTAGTTGCCTCCTCATCATGTATATATAATGCAGCTCTTCCAATGCATATGCTGTGTTATATGCGTTTGAAGCTAAGAGTGTTCTTCCACAGCTCTATTCTAGGAAAGCATGCCATTCTGCCAACTCTCTGTGGTACCTGTGGGATTACACTTTTCCCATTGTGCTAAAATGTCGTTTTCACTTCTCTTCCTGTACTATGTGAACTGATGATTTAGACATCTAAAAGCTGCCTGCGTCTGATATGCTCACCCCATTTTCTACCCCTAAAAGTGAAAGTTACTAGGTTTCACTCCCACCTTTGTCCCTTCTCTGTCGCACCTGTTCTCATTCTCTCCAGACTCGTAGCTTTGTGTCTGCAGCAGAAGGGGAATGTTTTTAGGTCAGTGCATTGTGAGGGAGAGGAGTATCTCTTGTCCTTTATTTTGAGAGCTGCCTCATCTTGTAGTGTCCTGGAGGGGTTAGAGTCACCAACAGCCGAACTGATTGCATGTGGGCCAGTGTGCACAGGTGCTTGCATCTTTGTTTCAAAGAATGCATTCACAGTACAGAAACATCATAAAGAATGTAAAACCCGTGACACTCATACTTTTTAAAGTTCTATCTGCTTTGTGTTCAAACTGGACTATGAAGTATCATTTGCCACATGCTTAGCAAGGACTAGACACAAAAGCCAAAAATATCCCTTATTAATACACCATTGCTTGTTAGGTCTTTTCATATTCTCTATCAACGTCACCATGAATAGTCAGTTTTCTCTTGTTTAAAATGGACGTTCTAGGGGGCTGGGAGATTGGCTCAGGGATTAAGAGCACTGACTGCTCTTCCAGAGGTCCTGAGTTCAATTCCCAGCAACCACACAGTAGCTCACAAACATCTAATGGGATCTGATGCCCTCTTTTGATATGTCTGAAGAGAGTGACAGTGTACTTAAATACATTAAACAAACAAACAAACAAATAAATAAATCTTTAAAAAAAATAAAATGGAAGTTCTTCAAGCAGTCTAAATTTCCAGCATCCTTATTTAAAATCCTCTATAGTGTGTTTCTTAAACCACTGTATTTTATAGCCCGTGCAAAGGAAAGCTCCTGGCACTCAGCATATGGGTTATACTTGCTTGAAACCAGAAGGAATATTTTGAGACAGTTGTGTTTCTATTCTAAAACATTTAATATTCTTTCTCTCACCTTTTAAAATGTCTCTTTTGTTTCTTCTTTCTTTTTTCATCTGGCATAATTAGCTGGGCCCTACTTCCTCATTAGTTGTTGATAACAAAGGGAAAGGATAAATCACATAGTATATACATGCTATATTAAAAGATAAGGTCACTCATATCAACCAATGCAATTAGTATATTTAATAATGTTAGTATAGGTATACCCATTTACTTGCACATTGATAAACTATTTAATTTTATAGATTTAATGGATCCTATTGGTGAGGACAGCGACAATGGCTGGGGACAGATGGACTGGAGAATAGACAATTGAGGATTAGCTTTCTTTTGATCAGAACTTCTGCCAAATACAAACAGAATCCTCTTAAAGTTTCCTCAGCTATAGACGTTTGCATTTTTGTTTTCTATTTTAACTCTGTTCAAATAAAGGGAAACACCGTATTAATTTTTTTTTTTACACACAGTGTAAGGGTTTCAACACTCTGCAAATTCCATACTATATAGAGAATGTTGACTCTCTCTCTGTGAGACTCTGTGGTTAAGCCATAGAGCCCAACTTAAGTGTGGATTAGAGAACTGGGGAAGTGAAGGAGACAGAGCAAGACAGTGTTCAGCAGTCAGGATCATCCCAGCATTGTGGGTTGTGACTACATATTTTCCTTTTCCAGCTTCTGTGTTCTTGACCCAGGAACTCAAAGAAGACATCAAAGCCTGGGCCATCTTGTCTATAAAATTTTTAAAGTTTGTTCTTATTTTGCCAGTATTGTCCATGTATATATATATTATTGTAATCATCTTCATACAGCAATTTCTGTTTCTTATCTCATCATTCCCAGTGACTCACACTTTGCTAAAGCTGTTCCCTTTCTACCTTCATGCTTCTTTATGATGAAGATTTTATGCAGGTGGTCATGAAATACACACATCTGTAGGGTTCTTAACTACAGTTGGGTCTTCAGTTGATGCTACTATCACTTTCAAGTGTTTGGCTCTCTGCTTCCTCCTTTCTTCTGTTATTCTTCTCTGATCTCTTCCTCTTATCTCTTATTTTTAGTTACTATAAAGAATGAAAAAAAAAACTTATAGTTAAATGTAATTCTTGGGGGCAAGTCAGATTGTCATAGCCACTGTTCCAAGTAAATCAAGTAAGTCTTCTTAGCTTGTATTAGAGTTGCATGTTCATTATTTTTAGAAGCAGATGGAACCATTGAGGGCTTTGAATAATAAATGATGAACAGAAATGATGACCATCACTTCTACAAAATCTTCGAAAGCTGCTTATTATTCTACATTCTATGTTCTACTCCAATATGCCAAGTTCATATGTGGAGATGAGTATCTATCATCCTAGGTCTTTAAGTGACCAGATGGAGCACACACACACACACACACACACACACACACACACACACACACACTAAACAATTTTTGAAGTTGTTATGGCAGCATATGGCATCCTATTTTGTCTGACATGGAATAATTGTTCAGTTGCAAAGGACTGTAGAGACTTGTCATTTTTTTAATCTCTAGGAAGCTGCAGTGTCAATCACAAGAGATGCCATCTCATTTGGAACACCCTAATATTGCACAGAAAGAATATACACTTTTATTTATCTTACAAATAACATGTCATACTCAGAATAGATGAAAGACTGCATGAAAAAATTTTAAATATGATGACTTTTGTATATATAACACTTCTTTTTTTAAATATTAAGTTTATCTTCTCTTCACTAAGGTCATATTAACTTCAAAATTGAAATGCCTTTGGGAAGAAGGATATTTTAATTCTTATCAGTCATTTATTCCTTAGTGAATAAGGTATGTAATGAATTTGAGTATTTTATAAAAATGGTTTTGGGTAGCAGGAAAAATGAAGAGATAGTAAGGGACCATGGCACCTGTCAGGAAACAGGAAAAACGACACAGAGGTTGATTATTGAGGACTAATTTTGTCTACTTCAGAATTTTTAGTTGGAGTTGGTCTTTAATACTCTAGTGCATGTTACAATTAAATATAAGCTCTAGAGAAATCTTAACATCCTTAGTATTACAGAAAATTAATTTATATTTATGCCATAAGGGTTTCTAGACTCTTGTTCTTCAAAACTGAGTTGTTGGGAACAGAAAAATTTGCTTATTTTGGGTGGATTTTTTCTGTAATCGATAGAACAGTGGTGTGTCTATACACTTCTGCTGAAATTGCTGGGACACCAGTGGACTGATCTTTCCAAATTTTATTAACATGGATGAAAAGCAATTAGAAGTGAAAACATCCCAGTTCTGAGATTCTACAGTAATATACAGTAGGGGCCTTGTGCAGGAACATTTCTGTAGAGAACGTTTCTAGTCAAGCACACCGTCCATTTGATTAAGAAAGTTCTAGCAAAGTTTTAAGGATATTTTAAATGTTTACAATATTTCACTTACAAGTATCCACATTTCATTCACAGTGGACCTAAGGCAGATTTGTAATTTACTATTTATCTTATCTAGGCAACATTTGGTCGTAATACATATAGAAAAAAAAATTAGTTTTCTAACTTCTGTCCTTCTCCAAAGTCCCAGTGAAATCAAACTTTTGAATGATTTTTGCCAGTGCTCTTATATAAAGCATTAATCTCTCTAGACATAACTTTTATTAACTAGTAACACAAAACACACTGTTTATCTATTACATTTTAATTTTTTGATTTGTTTTCTGTTGTCATATTGATTTTAGATTTTGTGTTATGAGAGTCATCTTTTGTTTTTTAGAAGATTTTTAAAACTCTTTTCAGTGTTTTATATTACAATTTTTTAATAAAATACTTAGGTCATTAATTAGTAGATACAAATAAGCAGCACGTGCGCGTGATTACACGCTTGTGCACACGTGCGCATGCACACATACACACACACACACACACACACACACACAAGCTAGAAATCTTATGGGCATAACCATATTCCATGAGCAAATTCAACAGTCATTATAAGAACTTTTCCAGGGGCCATTGACTTTTGAGAGCTCAGTGAAGAAATTTGAAGTAACAGGAAATATTTTTTTTCTATTTTTAAGGCCTAACATACAGTTTTTAGTAAAATACTTTCAGAATCCATTTGTAAAGTTTGCTAGCTGCCCACATGACAATCAGAAACTTCTCTATGTATTTATTAATATTATTAACTTAAATATAATCTCTTATCTTTGTCTTAATGGCCCCTGAAAGCTAGGCACTTTCTTTTCCTTTCTCACCTAAATGTTCTCTGTCTTTCCAAAGGCCAGGTATAAAATATAATCTCACCATAGCATCAATTTTATTTTCTATTTTACATATTTTCTTGCTTAATTGTTTCATTTTCATGGCCTAACTGAAATCACAAAAAGGTATTTGTTTTATTATAAATTATATTATATTATATAGTATATACTATATGTAGTATATACTATGTATACTATAACATAGTATAAATAGTGTATATTATATAAAAATATACAGTATATAAGTATTTTATGTATACTATAACATAGTATAAATAGTGTATATTTATATAAATATACAGTATATAAGTATTTATATATACTATGTATATGTACACACACAAACACATACACTTGTACATCAAAAGTTCAATTTTATATTTCTGTCTAATCTACTTGGAAAGATCAATTATTCTTGGTCAAGGTTGAAGATATCATAAAGTCTTTGAGAGCAAATAGAGAAGTAGGGAAACTTGAATTATAAAAATTCAGGAAATAGTCTTAAAGCAAAAACTCAAACAGTAAGTCAAAGTGTAATTCCTAACTGAAAAGTGGGCAAGGTCAGTGTTCTGAAGAAACTTACTTGTAAAGCAGAATGTGTTGCAATAACTGTGGGGTCTTAGTCCACTGAACTATTCACCACAGACTGCCATTGTAAATTCTGGGGAAAAGTGTTTATTATGGGGCAACAGAGGTATCAATGAGAGAATTTTTACTGTAGCCACACTACTGTGGAGCAGTTTTGCTGGAATGCCGTTTCTCAAATTAGTAGCATATTTCTGATAAAGAAAGGAAGTCGCCTTAACTTGAAACTGCTGTGTCATTTCTTCTTCCTTAACCGAAATTCCAACCAGAGTTCAGGAAATGCCCTAATTGGTGACTTCTCTTTTCTCCTTCCTCAACTAAGTGGATTCCAAGCCGTTCAAACCATTCATTTCTCGTGAACAGACCCTTGACTTTTGTGCTTATGCTGTGGGACGAGGGACTGCTGTTTGTAGCAGTGATGATCCAGCTAGAACCCAATCAGTGCTGGTAGGTAACCAATCTGGAAGGTTAATTTTCTATGCTTTAAACAAATATGAAGACAAGTTCAATCAATACCTGTTTTGCTTTGATGATATGCATAGCTCTCTTGTAATTATGGTTTCATCTTGCATGATAACCAGGTATCAAGATCTTAGAGCAGCCAACCTATGATTTGCTATAAAGTGAGTGAGATACAACTGGAATGCTATTAATTTCTATTTTATTCAAGATATAGAAGTCACTGTTTTAGTTCATGATAACCTTGGAAATTTCTTCTTCTAGTTTAATATTTTCAGATATTTACTAATTTGGAATATAATTTAACATTTTATTGCATCGTATGCTATTTTATGAGTAAATGTTAATTTCTATTTACATTCTAACTATGATTCTTTTATTGGTTTTTAGAGGTAAGAATATATAAGTTTTGTTCTTAGCAGATAATAATCCCAGACAGCATTTTAGCATGTGTTCATTTCCCAAGGTTAGGCTATGCTATTCTTTTTGTACATATATAGATTTAATTATTTTGTTTAGGAGATTTCAAGTATACTAAACCAGTAGCTTTTTAAGTAATAATTTTAAATTGAAACAAGTTCCTAGCATTTAGAGCCAAGGCTATTTTTCTATATGTGCCCAAATACAAATATAGAAGTGTTATATATGTATATGCACATAGATTTGTCTCTATCATTATTCTATATCATCAATACTATCTCATTTCATTAAGAATAGGTATTTTGAGAACAATAATGAACCTGAGGAAAATTTTAATTTTGCTTGAGCAGTTCTTTGGTAACTTATTTGCTAGAAGCCTCATTTAGTGATAAAGGGTTTTCAATGCACTTGACAATTCTTCCCCGTTCAAAGGCTATGTCAACAATGCAAGCTAAAACAGAGTGGAGAGTTCAGCAAGATCATGCGAGAAGAGTGCTTCACTTGGATCTTGCATGAAACTGATTGTGGTTAGACACTTTCAAGTAGCTTTTGAATTAATTCTTTCCCATATTTGGTGGAAACAACCTTAAATAAATCAAACTTGAGGTTTACACTTGAGTTTTTAAAGAAACTTTTAAAGCTATGAACTCAGTGGAATACATATCTTCCCATTGTTTCCTGGGTTTTGTTACTTTCTCATCTTTGCTTTCTTTGTGAAGCAGTATAATACTGTAGTGAATGAGTAGATTTTGCTGAACTGAAGCTTGGAATTGATGTTAAAAGCAAAACAAGTTTCTTAGATGTTAACTCAACTTCATATCTTAGAATGAACATTTATATTCTAACTAGACAAGATACTTTGCAAGATGATTGTATATAATGCCAAATTAAAGCAAGTATATTTTTCAGGAATTGTAGTGATTTGCATGGTGAAAGTAGAAAATCATTTTTAAAAACAGTGGCTTGACAGCTGGCTGTGACAGATTCAGATACTTTAAACCCAACAACTGACTGAAGTTGGAGAGCCCTGTGGTAAAATTAGGGAAAGGCTGGAAGAAGCTGAAAAAGAGAGTGATCCCATAGGAAGACCAGCAGTTTCAACTAACAGGAATCCCTGAGATCTGTCAGACACTGAGCCACCAAACAGGCAGCATACAGGAGGTGGTCCGAGGACCCCAACACATATACAGCAGAGGACTTCCTGGTCTAACCCTCAAAAGACTTAAGGCCCCAGGGAGTAGGGAGGCCTGTCAGTGGGGTGACGTCTTCTTGGAGATAGGGAAGAGGAAGAATGAGATGAGGAACTGTGGAAGGGCAGACTGGAAGGAGGGGGGAAACAACTGGATTGTAAAATAATAATAATAATGATAACAATAACAATAATAATAATAAAACAGTGGCTCGAATAATCAGAAAGTGAGAACTCAAAGAACAAAGTATTCTTCCACAATGGCTTGAATACACAGATGAAAGCTGCTTCAAACAGAGTCACATGGATAATGATGAAAGACCTGTGCATATCTTCTAAGTTCATCCTTTGTCCATCAGTGTACAACTAAAACTATCTCAAGTCAGCTCACCATTGCAGATTTCTCCAGGAGATCAACTCTTACAGTTAAAAACAATCAAGACAACACCAGAAAAAGACATGTAGTTTTGGCAGATTCAGAAAAGGGCCAAGTTTACAAAATCGCATTCGTCACCCTGATGTTTACAAATGTCACGTTGATAGGAACACCTGCTTGGCAACAAGTAAAGCTGCTCTAGATAGCAAAATCCACTGTAACTCCACTTTCACATACAGTATAATCTAGGCAAGGAATTTAAGACACAAAGCAGTGGGATGACAGAAGCACAAAACAGCACAAAAGCAATGGAGACAGAGGAAGAGTGGACTCACAGGAGAGAACAGAGAGAATAGTGGACAGAGAACATTCTCCAAAGCGTTCCTTTGACAGTTGGTAGCTTTAATCCAGGACTCTGTGAAGATGGGCTGTAGGTGTTTTGAGGTGTCTCCGGATTTGCCTGTCCTCTCCTCCCCCAACTTGGGCAAGCAGTTGGTAGCTGTGATTCAGTGAAATTGGATTCTTTGGGGGCATGGAAGGCCCTGACCATTTCAAACTAAAACAAGAGCAATTTAAGAGTGGAGGTGATTTGTATTATGAATTAAGAAAATAGAGAAAGGCAAGTACTGGAAAGGTGAAAGGATGTTGTGCAATTTCCTCAAGAGACCAATGTTAAAAATAGACTGGTTGCTTGGCGTGCTGGTGAATGCTTGTGATCCCTGCAATGTGGGAGACAGAGGTGGGAAGATCATGAGCTCAGATTCCAGGTCAACATGGGAGAATAGTGAGTCCCTGTCCACAGGTTAAAAAAAATATCTTGGAGAGAAGGACCTTATTACTGATTTTAAAAAAAATTGCTCCCAGAGAAAACAGCAGACCAAACCCTGTAACCCCAAAGACACATTAGGCTGCACTTTTTCTCTTTTCTCTTTTTAAGTTTAAAAGAAGAGGTGAGAATTTGATGTAAAATTTAGAGGTGAGGTAATGAAAAGCATTCAAGATGCTTGAGGTGGACTTCTGATAGGATCCTATGCTCTCATGTCTACTGCTGAGTTACCTTGAAGGGTTTTTAAAATCATCTCTTGTGTTTATTGAAATGTTCTTTAGTTTGCCTAACAGAGACATTATGTTTATGTCCTACCTACTTCCATTGGACCAGACATGTCTACCCTGCCTTTCACTCCCTCCTGTATTTCTTTCTTACACAAACATGCTTCCAATGCTTAGAAGACAGTGTGCACATAGATAAATATTTGGGTTTCATAGTACATAGACCCAAATAAGGTCTTCTACATAATTCCATATTGAGCGTTTTTACTCAAAGGTCTAGGTCAGGACCTGGGATGCTGATAATGTGAATGGTCAGGTGGTAGTATTCGCTTCTTCTCTTCCCTTAGAGGCTCTGCAGATGCAAATGTCTTTTAACACACTGGACCATGTCTTGCCAACAGCTGGTAGGCGGCAATTTAACTACCAGATTTTAAACTTGAATTGAGATTTCTCCTTAATAACTTTTAGTGAACAGGCATCTGACCCTTTGATATCCTCTCAGATGCTTTTCTCCAATTTGAAAAACCACTTTCCCTCCTCTACAATTATAATTTGCAGGCAATTTTCTGGCAAAGGGTGATTTGTCCTCTCTATCAAAACTGCACACGCCATTATAAATCTTTTGTATTTTTTTCTATCAAGCTCATACAAACCTTTTACATTTTCCTCAGTATTTTCAAAATTTAAAGTACCAGAGTCTTTCTTCTTGCCCCACTCAATCTTTTTTTCTTTTTAACTGAAAATAACCATAGCTTACGAGCTTTTGAGAATTTCTTGCCAAAATTCCTTATAAAATGTTTGGGAAGTCTGGAACATATCTCCTCTTAAACTGAACAGAAAGAAGCCAGTCAATGGGCACGTACAATGTGTTCACCAGTGACACTGTCCTCTGAAGAAGCTGCAGGCCATGCTAGTTAAGCTGAGCTAAGAATGGTGGTGGTATCTGCCAATGAGCAACTTAGGTGTTTCCATACTTACATAAAGAGAAAATTGTTACATTGAAAGTGTGGATGAACTCCCTGTGAGTATGGGAATGTAGGGAGATCATTGAAAGTTGAAGAATGAAAAATACCTTGAAAAATAATTTCCTATTCTCTAGATAGATAAGCTATGGAAGAAAAGATTTAAAGCAAACATTTAGCATATGCAAAACAGATCACGGTAGTTTCCTTTAGAGCTTGGGGTCACTGTGAGAAATAGCAAGAAGGAGGTGTGGAGAAATAAGGGGGAGTCAGACCTTGAAAAGCTCTGTTTATCTTAAGACTTGGAGAATTTTGATGGTAGAAGTAACTTGATCTGATACATCAGCATCAGTATTTGTTTAAGCTCTTTGGGCTCTAGCCATCTAGAAAGATTAGAAAGTAAAAGACTGGAAAGGTTAGCTGTGTATTTTTGTTTATAAAATGCTCCTAAGTCTGCTTTAACCCATTTGAGGCCCCAAATCTGAGACAGGGAAGTAGATGTGATTTCTCATCTCCAACAAGAAGGTCTGTCCAACTGACATCTGTTTGCCATGGGAAAACTAGTACTTTTAAATCAACTCTCACTGGGCATATTAATTACTCAAGTTTAAGCTCTTATCCCAAACAGTATATAGTCAACACAATAGTGTTTTTGTAGACATTTTGCCTCATATTGCTTTATTTTGTTTGGGTAAGTTTTATTTTGTTTTTATTTATTTTTTAACTGATGTTTTGCTTGTAAATTATAGTTTCTGATCTTGTGTTTTAATGTGTGTGTGTGTTTCTTTTCCCTTTTTAAATTCTATAATGGATAAATTCTACATGATAGTTTGTTCTCTGAAGAAAAAGAGAAAAAAAGAACACGGTGTTTGATAAGTGGGCAAGTGGAAAAGTGGGTAGGATCCTGGAGGAGTTAAGAGAGGGGAAACCATAATCAGAATATATTGAATACGAATTTTTTTAAAAAGCTATGTTGACGTATCTCTGGGCCATGTTTTGCAAATATGTGTATTGTTGGTTATCAGAAAGCACATTGCTGAGAATATGAGAGACCCCACCTCATGGGAGAGGATAGATAGTGTTAAGCAGTGACATTTCCCAGTGCAGAAAGAGTCATTTCTGTGTTGACAGACATCAGCTCTCAAGCAAGTTGTTTGAGCAAACACATGATTCAGTGATTTCTCTGTGGTTGCCTGGTGTGGAGCTGGTGGAACACACAGGGAAATAGGAAGTCAAATGAGCAGTTTTAGTGTGTTACTCACTTTCCATGTGACTTCAAATAAGTCTTTCTGTTTGTGTAAACTATAAGAATTAATGCCCAGTGTGGAGAATGAAGGTCAGGGCCCTGGTATGAGGATAAACGATAAGGAATCTGTTGGGGCTTAAAGTCCACTCTGGTACCTGAAAATAGCTATGGATTTCTTAAGAGGCTAAACTTGGGTTGGACAAAAACAGCTCTGAGACAGGAAATCTCCATCTGAGCATGAAAGGAGGTCCTTTCCCTGTCTCCTTATAAAGTCTCAATTCCACATGTCTGACAGGTTTTCATAGCATGGAATCTGATGATGAGCCTCGGATCTAAGCTCCTCATACTGTCTCCTAGGGAAGGAGTTCTCCTCTTAGGGAACTCTGCTTTGGGATAGAACTTTCAGAACACAGTGAAAGAGAGAGTGAGGGAGCCATGCACATTGTGGGAAGGAACTGTCAATTTGCTTTTTCTTCATAAGATAGTCCACGTTCCCCTGTTCTCCAAAATGTATTGCCAATTCATTTACATTCTGCCAATTGTACTGACATGTCTCCATCCCAGTAAACACCAACAATGAGAAGTATGACAATGCTTTTGTAGATGGGTATAAAGATGAAAAGAAAAACCATCACAGCAACAAAAGTCATACTCACAACTATCCACAATTTTCTAAGAAAAGGAAATACTTTGTAAAAATAAATAGGTAAGTTGATATTAACTCTTTTAGTGGGAAACCAAAGAGAGGGTCAGAGTAGTAACCCCTCTTCTAGTAGTAGAAGTCTTCTTTGATGAATTTTAACAGATGCTTAAATCAGTTATATTTGGTGAAATCTCTCTCCCCATTTCCCATCTTTTCTGACCTCCCCTCCTGTCTCTTCCCATCATGTCTCCATCTCTCCCCCCTTTCCTCTTTTTATTCCTTATCTTTCTCATAGTTGATTTCTTTTTACATGATAATAGGAAGCCTTGATTATATATTAATTATGTGCTTTTTGTGTACTAAAGGCTCCCCAAGCTCTGTCATATTTTAATCTGACAATACTCTAGAGGCAAGTAGTGGTATTACTATGTCTCTAAAGGGAAAATGATGATTTTGAAGACTAGTTGACTTTCTCACCATGCTAAGCAATGTACTGGGACCGGAATGGATCTGGGTCTAAGCAGTACTTAAACTCTTCATTTGTTGAAGACAAGCCCTCATCTTTATAGCAGGAGAGGTGAAACAGTTCAGTATATGGGGGAAAGACCCATCAGAATCAATGCCATCCTAACAGTGTTTCCAAGTCTCACACAAGGATAACGAGGACTCTAACTGTATTCAATTTGCAAAAATAACAGATGCAGAGGTAACAAGGGACAAGAGAAGATGTCTGCATTTCATGAAAGAAAGGGGCAAAGTGAAGAGACTCATTAATGTCGAAGCAGTAGATGGATAACCAGGGACAAATATCAAGTAGATTTGCTTCAGTTTGGGCAGAGAAAGGTCATTGATTATTTTTGGTTAAACTGGTTCACAGAGGCCAGGTCTCCACTAAAAAAAGGGAATTAATTGCTTCCATTTCCCACTAATTGCCTCAACATTTCCCTTTGCTTTGTCATTGGAGATTTGGTCAGAGAGGAGAAAAGTCAAAAGTCAGAGTTTGATGGAATCTACATAAAAAGGGAATCTGAGGAGACCAAATTATGGCATTTGGTGTAATAATGATAATGATATTTAGCATTTTCCCTGGGAGTGCTGTGGATTTTTAGAGCCCTTTTCAATCTTTAATCAGACCATAGGGCACATTTAAAAGAGTTCACTGTTTTTATTTCCATCTAGAGGATAAGGCATCACAGAGAGATGGACTGACCCAGGGCAAGTCTCCTGAGATGTTAATCCCATATATTAGATCATACCCTCCAATGTTGAGTTTTAGCTAGAAATCCAGGCTCTTCCCAGTGGCTCAGTTCATTCTTGCTTTTTCAGTCTTTAGGAATTTTACACACTGCTGTTTGAGATTACTGTCTCTTGTGAGGATTGAAAAATCACCTATGAAAACAGTATGGAATTCTTTTGGTACTGTAAACATTAGTTTTCTGCCTGTTCATGTTGGCTTTCTTATCATGTGACAAGACCTTGTACCTTGTATTTGTTGGCTGAATAAGTTAATTTTTAAAACCATTTACAGCAACAAGTCTCTTGAAACCTGTAGGTTTTACCTGGTTAGCATTTATTGTTTTGGAGACAAATGTGGCAATTAAGAAAGTACAATAACAGTATTCTGCACATGTTTGGTGGGTGTTAGATCATTCTGGCTTCTCTGGTTTACTGAGAGTTCCTTCTGAGTGAGATCTGCTTCTTGAGGAAGTTCCAACCTTGCAATAGAAACTCTTTGCTGGGTAACCAGAAATGCAAGCTACTGTTAAGTGTATACATTCTCAGAAACATGTATTAGAAAGGAACATAGCCTTTCAAGCCGAATGGCTAGATTGCCAAACTGACTCTGCCAAAATCAGCTTTTTGACTCCAGGGAGGTTGTATTTATGAAATTCTGCTTCTTCATTTGTAAATCTACTAGGAGTTTTATGGCTATTAAATGAGAAGCCAATACAGTGCTTAACATGCGTTGTGCAGAATAACAATCTTGCAATGCCGGCCATTATACTTATTAGTGCTATTATTGGATATTGGCAATGTATTGAGTGATTAAATACTGATGGGACTACATTTAAACAGCATATGCTATGCAGGACACTACTTAATAAAATACTTTATTTGAACAGGATGCTTTTAATATTATGGTGCACTTGAGCTCGATCATCTTCCTGCAGTCTACAGCTTTCATCCAATATTGGGAATGATCTTTCAAAACTAAGTGATTTTGATTGGATCAAGCTTGGACATTATTTCGGAATGATGTTGTCATATTATATTCATTGTGCCATCAGGTGTCCCTGCATACTGGATGGAAACATCTGGTCCAAATCCACATGGTTTGTCTTTTAATATGGAGACAGTCTGGCTCATTGATTCTAAAACGTGCAATCTATCACAGCTTTGCAAGCACTGGAATATATTTCCACATTGGCTTTTGTCAATGATAGTTGAATCACTTTCACCTCCATTTGTAAATATAGTAAGCATACTTTTTCATGGTTAACTCCCTTTTGAAAAGATCTTACTCATATTGAGAATAAATAAGAACTGTGGATAGTGGCATCATTTTCCTCACATCCTCCACGGGATTCTCCTTGGTGGTTTGTTTCATCTAATGAAGTATAGCTAGCTAGCATGAACCTTGGTTTAGACCCAAGTATTAAAGTCCCAATTAACAAATGTGGTCCTCTGGGTATGTATGGGGTCCCAAGTTCTGTTCTCCAGCTCTTACCCCTTGCCTTCTTTCCATAGATCTCAGACTGTCCGTGGGGCTTTTCTTCCCTTTGTAGATATTGTGGACACACTCCAATGTGATGTGAGCCTCAATTGTCAAACTAGCAGTTCATAACTTCTTGGACTTGTTATTCCTAAACAATGCAATGAAATAAAACTCTCTTCAAATATATAAACAGAACATACCTCAGAAACAGCAGATCCTGAGATTGTATACACGGGAAACCTGGTTTGACTATTTTGATTAACTTGACTGCTCAAGTCAGTCAAAATGTAATCACCAGTTCAGGCAATGGTTCTTGACAGATTTTTTGGCCTGCTGATTGCTGATTTGGTTGGCTTGCCTGTCAGGTTGAAGTGGTCAGATTGACTGGAGACATTCTAACAGATAAATTTGACTCAGGAGGACGTGGGTGGCTGTATACCAGAATCTACTTTAAATAACTTTATTTGAAATCTGCACTTATTTCCCTGGGACTAGGGAGAGAAGTTTGAAAGTGACATGCTACAGCATTTGACTTTCTAGACTGAGATGTCTCAGCAATAGTTAGAGTTGGCAATGTATTTATAGGCTACAACACAATCACATTCTCCTGATGCACACAAAGTTCAATAATACTGAAACTTTATTCCAACTTTGGAGCATCCTAAGAAAGCCTCATTTTCGTTGACTTTTTTGAAGGGTCGGTGATAGACATATGACAGTAAATGACTTCTCAGATGTCTTGAAACCTATTTAATTAGCAGTGTTTTATAGTAAACAGAGCTGACCTTGCCAGTAGTGACAGTCATAGAGAGAATTTATGAACAAAAATGAAAACAAAACACTGAATAGTTTTTATAAGAGGCAAGAAAATTTTGGCTGAACTTTACTATTTGAACTAGTTTTAAAGGAAGCCATTTTAGGTATCAATTATAATGTCCCCTTGGAAACTTGATTTTGCAATGAACTTCCAAACTTGGGCAAGACAAAAATAACACTGTAAAAATGGAAAGAATGATTTATGCTTATATTATAGTCTTAAATTTTTATGGGGAAGACATAATGAGGTTATTGTCTGCTCTAAGCATATTTTTATAAGGTCTGGTTTATGTTGGTTGAGTAGCCTAATGTGTTTACATTGAGAGTCTGAAATATCCTGTTATTGTTAGAAAGAATTATTTATGTGCTGCTCCTTAACTCCCCCCAAATTCTTACTTTTCACATGAAAATGTTTTGTAAATGTTCTGGATTTAGATGTTATCTTGTATACTTAAAAAATTAAATTCAATGATAAGTTTAGATAGAAGTTAGGGACAGAGTGTTTCCAAAAACTTTAAAATAATGACACATTTCTTCAGATAACCTAACACCATATTTTCTCTATGTTACAGTCACTTAATCTATCATGCATTTTTTAAAATTTGTGATTGATCAAGGGAAAGGAAGCTTACATTGGCTTTACTCTCAGGTTTATGTTTTTAAACTATAATATGAGTAATCGTTGTTAGCAATAAAGCCTTTTACAGGAATGAAAGAGACAGCTATGTAAAATTTCATGCTATAAAAATGCTATCAGGAGACATTGGGTTATATATTTAAATATCACGTGTCAACGAACTGTAGTATCATTATCCATACTGTTGCAGTGACCATCTTGATAATGTACATCAATTACACATTTCAGACTATTCAAATTTATGTTACAGAAAATAAATCAGGAGGATGAATTTCAAAATGTTCCCTCCTCAGCATTAGAAAAATTCATGAAGATATTTGTTAACCTGAGTAGCAAAAT
Organism: Arvicanthis niloticus; assembly: GCF_011762505.2. NCBI lineage: Eukaryota > Metazoa > Chordata > Mammalia > Rodentia > Muridae > Arvicanthis > Arvicanthis niloticus. The sequence goes on from NC_047672.1 coordinate 44,918,260, forward strand.
GTTCAATGATGGCTCCTGATTGGGAACAGGAAAATTGTTCTGGGATGTTTTGTTCAATCGTATACTCTTAATTCTTAACCTATTGTGTAGGGTATAGTATGAGGATTCTCAATTCACTAGCTGGCTGGGATAGTCAGAAATGTATATTTGATTAAAAGCAAACAGTATGAACTGAGTTATTCTACTATCACCAAACTATGAACGTACTTAGAAGTGAGCACCAGAACAGAGGTAAGTAATCTTATATATGTGTAATCTTTATTTCTCTGCTCCTTAACTAAATAATTAAGATATCAATAAAACAATAGTAGTTACAGGAGACTAAGTCAGAGATCATAAAAGGGATTAATCAATGGCTATAAAAGTTATCTGTGAATAAATAATACTTTAAAAGAATCCCATTAAAAGCAACTTGATTGGTCATACTATAACCTTGTAGCTGCATATTCAAAAGTTTAGTTTGTATGCTAGAGAACACTCATATATAATTGAACCTCTGAAAGAGACTGAAGTTACCAGAGGTGGAAACATCAAATTGTCTGTGCACTAGATCATTATTTTTGCTGTGTTCATGGAAAGAGATAGTATTTAATGTTAATAAAATAGCTACCACTTTGGCATTCTTAAGTACTCTACAAGTCATAAAAGAAGTCAGAAACATGCTTGCAAGTATTGTGAAAAGTCTGTAAGGATAGTTCAGGGAGGTCTTGATTGTGAGGTTCATGAGTGTTCAGAAATGCTCCAATGCCCTGGGCTAGACCTCATAGCTCAGCCTGCAGTTAGTTTGCTCTCTTCTGTGTAATCCTTTTGGTCTAATGGAGTCCTCTTCTTCATTGGGTCTCCCACTTTCTTCCCATTTAGCTTAGCCCTTACCCCTTTTTCACATTCTGTCTTTCCTAATTAGAGTTCCATGCCTTTTTCTTCTATTGCACTAGGTCATCCTTGGTCAGTGTGGCCCCCGTGTTACCACCATAGAAGACAGTTCTATAACAATATGCAATTACTACTCCACAGGTCTTTAGGGGAAGCTGGGCCTTCTTCCACCTGGTGGCACTTCAGCCCATCTTCCATCTCATTGGGCAGATTTTTTATATTTAACTTCCCTCCTCCTGCTTCAGATCTTCTTAGCTCTCTCCATTATGAGTAGATGAATTTGCAAAGAATTGTATTGAAATAATCTAATACAGCAAGAGATTCTCAGTCCCATCTCAGAAATCTGAAATGTCAGATTCCAGTTCCCAGAAAGAGAGGATTTCTGATAAAACTTGGGTCTTTGCTTTGGTCTAACACATATTCTCAGCCAGCTAACTAATCAATCGCCCCTTTCCCTTGGGTCTTCTGCCTGTATTTAATAACTGATTACCTTCTGCCTCTGTGGTGGCTCTATAAGCACACACGAAACATACATGTACACACATCTCTACTTACCCTAGAACCACTGAAGTGACTGAAATATGCAAAATTTACCATCTTGTTTATGAGTAGGGGCCTCCTATTCCCTAGCACACACATATGGACTATAAAAAGTAAAAGAACTTTAGAGCATGACTGGAACCTTTGAAGTGTCCCTTGGAAACCACTGGATAGCATCACTTATGTAAAGAGTAATGAGGGCTTGGTACTGAGTGCAGCCTACTTCACAGATCACTACATTCTTATGCTATACCACACAGCAATCTGGTGCACAGAAAGAAACTTGGAAGCCATTCATATGCATCTGGACTTGCAAACTACATTCCCTCCATGGAGCTTGTGGAGAAAGAGGGATCAACATTCTGTCTAAATCTAAGTCAATGAGATCTTGTTTACGATTCACTGTCCCTGCAGGCTGCTTTCCATTGTCTGTCCATAGCTGTGAAGTGTGCTCCTGAACGTTTGCAGTGATCCACTTATTTCCAGGTCTGTTAACAGCATCTTCTACCCATTTTCTTCTCTCTGTGGCATTTGACTTTGTGAAACACACTTCCTTAAACTCTGTCCCACTTTGACCTTGTGATCTTACATTGCCCTCAATTCTTGGTACGTTTGTGATTTATTTTGCTTCTACCACCCCTTGGTGCTCCCCAGAATTCCAAATGCTCTGTCCCTTCTGATGTTTGTTCTTCTGGATGAACTTACAAAAAAATGTTTCAGTGATTTCTTCCAAGTCCATCATTCTACCTAGCTCTGTACTTCAGCTATTCCCAATCTCCCTCTGAGATGTTCCTCAGGCTCTGATTTCACTAAGTCAATGCTGAATTTGTAAGTTTTTTTTTTTCTTCAAAATATACTTTGTTTCATAATTCCTTTCTACATCTCTTCTAATCACATATCACAGAATCATATGTGACTACTCATCCTCTTTATCCCCTGTGTAAACTCACCCGAGCTACATACTGTTAGTCATTACTTTGTCTATATTATGAGAATCACTTGGCTTATATTTTCCCACTACAAAATCTATTTTCATTCTTGGGCTTTCTCTTCTGCTCTCCTGAGTTACTAAGTAAATTGCTGTTTTTTGGTTTTGGTCCTAGCATAGTCATTTAATAACTTAGTCTCCATGTCATTGCTGGAGGCATACTTCTGAAGTGGTGAACTGATTCTAACTCTAGTTTCCCCCAACACGCCCAGTAGTTTAATAAGGCTTTAAGATTAAAGTTTAGAGTAGTATTTTCTTCTCTTTATTGGTTGTCTTCAGATTTGCTTTCTATGTTTATTTTTCTTCATGTGTATTTTGTTGAGGTCATTGTGAGAAGCAGAGAGGATAAGACAGGAGAAAAAGAGGGAGAGAGAGGGAGAGAGAGAGAGAGAGAGAGAGAGAGAGAGAGAGAGAGAGAGAGAGAGAGAGAGAGAGAGAGAGAGAGAGCACATTTGATCAATGTAATTTCTGCTACAGGAGCATTTGGGCAGCATCAAGAGGTCAACTGAAGGCACTGTATTTGGGGAACTGTTTGGTTTCCTAGCATTTTGTCAAGTAAAGCTGTGATTGGGAAATCCCATATTCTCAGCATTTCTAGGCTGGTTATTTCTTAAATGTCCTCAGCAAAATCCATAACATCACTAGAATGAGAAAAATAAAACACAGAACTAATAATAATAATAAAAAAACCATATCTTTGTTCCTTTCTCATTGCTGCCATAAAAATTTTGCTTAAAACTTAGTGGTTTGAAATCAAAAGTGCAGTTGTGTTGAAATCTGGTGGGCAGGGTGTTTGCAAAGCTGCCGTGGGCTACACGCAGGGCTTGTCCCCTTTCTAGGAGATCTAGGGAGTTTCTGTCGCCTGGCCTTCCCAGTTTTATACATTTTAGTCTCCCGTGTCTCACTGATTTCAGCTCTTATTGCGACATCTTCCTCTGTCTGACTGTCCTGTCTCCTTTTTATATGACCCTAATGGTTATGCTGAACTCGAACAGTAATCTAAGGTTAGATTTCCGGGGTAGGACCTTCCTTACATTGACAGAATTTCTGTGTAATTGAATTACACATCCAGGTTCCTTCTGGGATCTTCTGAGGTTCTGGGGCTTAAGATGTCAGTATCTTTGATAGGAGAGGTATTATTTTATAATACAAAGTCATAAAAATTATTAGGAAAGTTTTAAAATGTTAAAATAAGTTTATAACACAGTTTGTTCTGGCCTTATGTCATGGATACAAAGATGTTTTTCATTATTTTATAGTTGGTTTCTTTTCTCAAAATAGCTATGGAAAAGAGACCCTGAGTCTGAAATTCTATTAGTAAATTCTTTGTGCACTACAAATTACAGTATTGCTTAGCATTTGGGTTTTGTTTGTCTACATTAAGTGAAACAGAATAAAGATTTAGTGTGTATCCGCTGTCATGGTAAATCTATACAACTTCCTTATAGATTTAAAAGTATTTTATTAGATAGTGGTGTGTGTGTGTGTGTGTGTGTGTGTGTGTGTGTGTGTGTGTATGTGTATACATCAGGGGGCAATTTTGTGGAGTTGTGCAAGCTGTAAGCTTTTTGCTGTGAATTATAGGAAAACCCTATTATCTGTCTGCATTTGAGAACCCTCCTGGTGCAAGTGTGAAGACAGTCACTTGAATGACTAGGATGTATGATTTAGCTTCTGATTCACTGTATTTGCTTTTGAATTCAAGACTTTCGACTACTTCACCAGCTGGTTTTTTTTTTTTTTTCCAGTGAATTAACATTCCTTGGGCATATACTTTCTTGTATCCATAAAATTAAAAACAAATGTATGTTTCCTTGATTCTGAAGAAACACTGTTCTTTAGATACAAGGAGAGGTCAGTTTGTGACAACTGTGTGAGGGTCACTCCTAAGGTGACACAATACTTGAGGAATTTGGTATTGTACACATTTTAATAATAGGTGCATGTGAAACACAGAAAGCCAAAAATCTATCACATAAAGATTAGTTAAGTAAAACAAAGACAAGATCAGTTTCAATCTTTTCTCAAAAATGGTACCAATCTCTATAAAAATCGAGTGATGAAAGTGCACTTATGAACAGAGCCAGTGTCGGCAGTTTGTCAATCAAAATGAATAATCTCAAAGTCTCATTTTCAATTAGATTATTTTAATATTTAACTACCTAAAATGCCCCAATCATATTCTTTAGAAAATTGTTAGACTAGAATACTGCATTTCGAATGATGACATTTTATTATGATAGAAATGACTTCATTAATTGATGATCATACATCAACCCATAAAGTAGATAGAAGATATAAAAAATTAACAGTCAAACGGAGTTTAGAGTCATTTTAATTGTTTAGGTTTTTCCCCCTCAAGTGTAAACCTTTATATGACACTTTAGGTTTTACAAAAATGTAAAATTTCACAGAGACACACACACATGAATACCTATATTCATATATATTAATTAACAACCAAATTAAATAGGCTGTAAATTTCTTTTGTAATGTTCAAATAAATTTACATTACTTTGGGATAACCCCAAATGCAAACACTAGGGTACAATAAAAATGATAAATGTGAGACAGAATGATGCAACACATTTCAAAAATAGTGAGCTTTGGATTCTTATCACGTTCTCTTTTGTGACTTCACGTCTATTATACAACATGGAGAATTTTTTAAAAAGTGCATTGGTAACTTTCCAAAAATATTTGAAACATGACCTTTTAAATAAGCCAGTACTGTTTCCCATTTATTATCTGCACCATTGAAAGAACATTTGCTACTTCATAATGAAAATAATATCAAAAGGTCACTGGGGATGAAAAATAGTATAGTCAAGCATTACAGGAGAGTTTTGCTTTAGCTGATGAGTGAATAAAAAAATACAGAGAATTATTTAAATATGTTTGTTGACTTATCTTTATAAATACTGAAGCGTTTGTGCAATCAGATAGATCAGGTAGCCCCTCCCTTCTCAACCTCTTGTTTCCCAGTTTCCACAGGTCCTCGATGTTAAAAATAAAAATCTAAGAAAAACAATTGGAGAGTCTAAATGAGGAGCCAAACATAAAACAGAACACATGGCTTTTGTTTTTATGGGCTTCGGTTACCTTAATTTATAAAGCTTTCCCCCCCAGTTCCATCCATTTCACTGAAAATTTCATAATTTATTTCTTACAGTAGAATTTTATCCCAGTGTGTATATGTACCCCATTTTCATTATCCAGTCATTATTTAGTGGACATGCAGGTTGCTTCCAACTTGTAGTTATTGTGAATAGAAGAAAATGGATGTAAATATGCAAATATCCATATCATAGGATGGAGTGTCCTTTGCTGGAGTCTGTATATCTGGCTTATGTGTTAGGTTTATTTTTTCTTGAGAAGATCCAGGATGTATTGATTTATACTTCCACTAATAGTGTCACTAATAGTGTAAAATGGTTTCCTTTTCCCATCTACACCAGCAACCAGCATTAGTTATTATTGATAATTCTTCATGATGGCTATTCTGATAGGGTAACATGGACTCTTATAATAGTTTCCTGATGGATAGGATTATCAAGCATACTTTTAAGTCTTCCATCACCATTTGTATTTATTCTTTGGACAAAATGCCATTTAGTTGCATAGCTAATTTTTCCTTTTCCTTTATTGCTTGAAAATGTCATACATGGATGTGATGTATTTTGTTCAAATTCACTCTTTTCCATCCCTTCTAATTAGTCCCTTACCTATCCTCGTACTGATTTCCCCCCAACTTCATGATGCACTCACCTTTTATAACCTACTAAGTCCACTTAGTGCTCCCTGCATGTTCATGGATGACTACCGACTGGAGCATACGATAACTCTCGGGGATCCTGTCCATAAAGCAAAATTGTGTAGACTTACCTTCTACCACTTACTTCTTGAGGTGAAGGAAATAAAACCATTAAATACCTAACAAATGGAAAGAGTAAGTCCCATTGGCCTCTGCAGTTCCAGTTTATAACATAGCTCTCTGGTCTAGTTTCTCCTTCTCAATGACCTTTCTTACCTCTTACCTCCTGTTTCATGGTCCTTAAACATAGTGCTCCATTTTACCACAATGCTTTTCTCTACACTCTTTCTTGGGTTCCAACATACTTATCTACCTGGTCTATCCTGCAAACTCTTCAATGCTATCTTCCTAGACTTCTGCTAAGGTAATATGTCTTTCCAAAAGCACAGATGCATATTTATCTTTTCCCTCTGTTTCCTAGAGTACTTGAAGACATATAGTCATCTGTATAATTGCTTGATTGAAATCCTCACAAGAAGGGGAACTGTATTTTTTTTTGTTTTGTTTTAAAAATTTATTTATTTTTAAATCATTTTATTTGTTTACATTTCAAATGATATTCCTTCCCTTTCTGGTTATTCCACCATAACCCCACCCCATTCCATCCTTCTTCCCCTTTGCCACAGTGAGGGTGCTCTTTCACCCAGTTACCCACTCCTGCCTCACTGCTCTAGCATCTCCCTATGCTGGGACAGCAAGCCATCCTCTGCCATGGCTCCCTCCATGTCTACTTTTTGTAGACAAAAAGTACTTTTGGTGGTTTAATCCCTGGAAGCTCTGGGTGGTCCAGTTAGTTGATATTGCTCTTCCTATAGGGTTGGAATTCCCCTTTAGCTCCTTCAGTCCTTCCCCTAGCTCTTCCATTGGGTCTGCAGTTTCACTCAGATGGTTGGCTGTGGGTATCTGCATCTGTATTGGTCAGGTGATGGTAGAACCTCTCAGGGAACAGCCATAGCAGGCTGCTGTCAGCAAGCACTTCTTAGCATCAGCAGTAGTGTCAGGGTTTGGTGTCTGCAGATGCGTTGGATCCCTAGGTGGGGCAGTCTCTGAATGGCCTTTCCTTGAGTCTCTTTTCCATTTTTTGTCAAATGGGGACTGTATAAACTTTCTGACTAATGTGACCAGCCCAAATATCTACTGGACACAAGTCTGCATGCATTTGATATAGTAACAGAAACTACTTTATATTTGATTGGCTTGCTCACATTTTATCAGGAACTTAATGTTTTATTTTATGGCAACTTTAGGTTTCATAGATTTTGTCATGTTTAACAATAATTGTATGTTTAAATATTGCTCTCTTAGACTTTCACCTCTTCAAGGAATCTATTGTGTCTGCCATGTACTAGACACACAAAAATATTTGTATGATTGAGCTGAAGGTAGTATCTCAGTGATAGGTTAATTACTTAGTTTTCATGGCATATGAAAAGAAAATAATGAATATTAAACTTATGAATACAATGTTGAATATATTTAGTATCGTGACCTTAAAGTATTCTGAATATAGGTATGCACATGGCTTGTATGTGGTGGTTGTATTGCTTTAAAACTCAGGTGAAGAAGTTAATTTCAAATTATTGATGACTCATAAATGTTTATCTCAATATAATTTTGAGTCAGTCAACTTAAATAACAAATTGCTGGTATTGCCTTTTATCATATGTATGAAAAGATGATCTGATTGAAGATTGCATATAAATATAACCAATAAGCACACATATAAACGGCACAGACGAAGTTATACAGGAAACTAGATTTCTTTGAATCCCATTGAATGCCAACATTTTACTGCTAGAATGACAGTTAACTAGGAAAATTCTGCTTGATAATACTCACGTCTTGCTAAAGTGTTTTAAGTGTAGATTTTTCCTTTAAGACACATCACTGGAATTATCCAAATTCAAATGATTGAGTCTGAGGAATATGTTACAATCACATTTCACATCATTATCCATTAAATGACTCTGGATTATATAATACTCGACTGAAATATGCTGACAGTTATGCAGAAACCCAAGTAAAACTTTTGATGAACTGAGTCCTACTTTCGTTTAGTAGTTATATCTCAATCAGACAGGCTCTGCTGTATAATTTTAGGTTTAGTCAAGATGAGATTTATGGGTGTATCATTTTCACAGACTGCTATGACAAAAGTGAGATTTGAAGAAATGAGTTATTAATCTTTACTGCAGAACATTAAGAAATGTCATTTGGCTATTCTGAGTTGGTACCTAGGAGGTAGAAGATTCATACGCCCCTCAAAATAGATGTTCTCTCACATACCTCTGCGAATTCAGACATAACTAATAGTTACCTATTATTCATTTGTGAAGTCCAAATGTTGTCCTTCATTTATTATATTCAAATGGATTATAAAATTAACAAAATTTCTTAAGGACTGTCAGGTTGTAGCGAACCTGGCTGTCCATCATCCTTCCTAATGTTTGTTTGCATGTTCATGTAGAAGAGGTGATTGTGTATGAGCTGTCCTAACTATCACCAAGTTTACATGTATATAATTTGCTGATAGATTTACATCTTATTTTTAGTTCACTGATAATCTTATTAGGCATGAGCCTATGGGAATAACTTTCTCTTGGAGATTTTTTTTTAAGGAAACACTTAAATGTTTGCTGAGTGGATATTGGATTATCTATTAAAAGGTAACTTTTTAAAGGAAGTTAAAATAACTATAATTCTACCCTAATTTAAATTATATTTAAAATAATTTATATTACTCGTAGCAAAATTTAAAGAGGTATGATCCAAGGAGACCGTATTATAGAATAAAAAAATATGATTCTGCAAGTAGGGTACTCCTACTTTAATTAATTGGTTTAATTAATTAGTTTTAATTAACTTGAGTTAATTGGTTTTGACACAAATATCTACTTGTTTCTTAAATTTCCCTGTAGAAACAACCATACAAGCAAGCAAACAAACAAATAAAAACTGTTATCCACTTGATGGGTTATAAAATCCATGGAAAATTTAGGTCAAAAGCTATCTTACTATACACTGAAAAATAAGTTGAATGAATAATTTGAAAACTGCCATTTTCATGTGAAAACATGTGAAAATGCATGTATCTCCATGTCAGGTATGGACACCCCTGCGGCACGCCATGACATGCCTCTCTTACCTCCAGTTTTCAGTACTTCTTTTCATTTCTATAGGATTTCACTCACTCAGTTTTACCTTATTTTTAAGTTAATCTTTGACAATCTGTAGTCTTGAATCTTTCAAAGGATGGTCTAAAAGATAAGATTTCAAATTAGATGTCACCCACCCTAAAACTGTCTTTTACTACTGTTTCAACTTTTATTTTTAGGTAATAATATAATATAATATAATAATACAATACAATACATTGGGTAGACTATATTCTCCTTTACCTATCAGCAGTCTTGGGAATAAGACTCTGTAATAATTCTGCGCTAAAACAGATAGAAACTGAAAACACATCCCAGCCCCAGATTCTTCGATTGTTTGCACTAACAATTTGGTTCACAGCAATAATAATGAATTAATTTCCTCACCCCGGCATTTCCATCTGCTTCAGCCTCAGGATTTTGACATTTTTTTTTTCAGGCGCATTAAGTCCTTTATCTTGGAGAACTAATCATTTATCATTGTGAATATCCTTCTTTATTTTCCTTTATTTTCTTTTTCATGCGTGTGTGTGTGTGTGTGTGTGTGTGTGTGTGTGTGTGTGTTGTGTGTGTTGTGGTACATTCACCTGTACATAGAGACATAGAGGCCAGAGTAGGAAATCAGATGTCTTTCTTGCTCCATCATTTTGGGCTTTATTTCCTTGAGACAGGATCTCTTACAGCATTTTAAGCTAGCTCAGCAGCTACCAAACACTAGCAATGCTCCCATCTTTACTTTCCACCTTAGTAGAGTTACAGGGATACCTGAAGGAGCTCTACTCAGTAGGCAGTGCTGGGGAGTTGATATCAGGTGCTCACACTTGTTATTGGCAATCTAGAACTCTTATCCACTGAGCCATTCGCCAGCCCTCAGATCTCAATATTAGATAAATTTCTTATCTAAAATTTGCTGTAACTGAAATTATTCTACATATTCCTGTATTAGGGGAAACTAGTGTTCATATGATGTATTTTTCTGTTTATTTACTTATCAGTCATGTGTGCCTTAATATCTAAAAGAAAATAATTTTTTGATTTTTTATTAATGAAAAATCATTTTATTTATTTTGAGGTTATAATATAATTACATAACCTTCCTAAATATGTAAACTCAGCCTGCTCTGTCTTTATAATGCTGTGTGTATGTATATTTTCAGGGCTGATCACTTCCTATTGAATAACTAACTGGTGAACACTTTCTTGGGGACAACTCCTTTTTGCTTTTTGCATTCCTTTGTTGCCCATTGTTCTTTGTCTAAGGTTGAGGCTGTGTGAGCATTCTCTTCCATATTAGCTTGTCTACTAGTATTCCTGCTCAGGTTCAGATCATGCTTAGTTAGCTATGTTGGTAAGATTCCATGGTGTATCTACTTCAACATTCTTAGGAGACAGTCTCACAGCAAATTCCATGTTCCTCTGGGTCTTTTCATCCCTTTCATCTCTTTACCAAGATGATCTGTAAGCCTTTGGTGCAGGAATCGTGTTGTAGTATATTAGGACTAAGCTCTACAACTCTGCATTTTGATTGGTTTGCTGTAATTTTTTTCCATTGGTTGAAAACAGAAGTTTTCTTTATAGAACTTCACTTATCTATCTAGAAATTGGAAAAGGACATGCAGTGTCTGGCTGTTTGCAGAGGTTAAATGAAGTGTGAGCAGTTCCTGATGGAAGCTTATGAGTTGGTAGAGACTCAGATAGGGTGCTTAGGAGGTGCTGGGGTAGTAGATGTTGGATGTGTGGAATAGTAGACCAGATAGATCCTGCAAAAAGATGTTCCATATCTGCTTGAAGGGAATGCTTATTCTTGGTATTTTATTTATTCATTTATACAATTGATTTCTAAATCATAGAGTGGATCCTTGAATTAATTCTTACTATGAGTGCAACCCTTTTATCTGTGGCTGTAGATTTTAAAATTTTTGATTCTTAGGCCCTTTTGGTCTTTGGAGGCTTTAATTGAACATATATATTTCTACTTCATGCGTATGAGTGTTTATATGTGCACCATGTGTGTACAGTGCCACAATGAACAGATGATGGCAGTAGATTCTTATAAACTGACATTTTAAGCTAAAGATATATTTTTTGGAAAAATTATACTTAAATCTTTTATTCCCCTCTGGCTCCATCCTTCAACAGTTCCTCATCCTGTTTCGCCTCCTCTGTCTCCAAGAGGATATCCCCAAACCATCAGACCTCCCCATTCCCAAGGGTCTCAATTCTCTCAAGGGTTAGGTGCTTCTTTTCTCATTGAGTCCAGACCAGGCAGTCCTCTTCTGGATATGTGTCAGGGGCCTCATATCAGCTAGTGTATTCTGTTTGGTTGGTGGCTCAGTATCTGAGAGATTTCAGGGATGCAGGTTAGTTGAGACTGATGGTCTTCCTATGGGGTTACCCTTCTCCTCAGCTTCTTCCACACTTTCCTTAATTCTACCACAGGTGTCCCTAGCTTCTATCCATTGGTTGAGTATAAGTATCTGCATCTGACTCTTTTAGCTGCTTTTTGGGCCCCTCAGAGGGCCACCATGCTAGGATCCTGTCTGTAAGCACACCATAGCGTCAGTAATAGTGTCAGGCCTTGGAGCTTCTTCTTGAGCTGAATCCAAATTTGGGCCAGTCACTGGACCCCCTTTCCCTCAGTCTCTCCTCCATTTTTGTGCCTGCAGTTCTTTTGGACAGGGACAATTCTGGGCCAGTTTTTGACTGTGGGGTGACAACTTCATCCCTCCAGTTGATGCCTTGTCTTTCTACTGAAGGTAAATTCTACAAGTTCCCTTTCCCCACTGTAGGGCATTTTATCTAAGGTCCCTCCCTCTGAGTCCTGAGCATCTTATACCTCCCAGATCTCTGGTACATTCTAGGGGGTCCCCACAACTCCTACCTCCCTAGGTTGCCTGTTTCTGTTCTTTCTGCTGGCCCTCAGGACTTCACTACCGATTCTCCCAAAACCTAATCACGTTTCCCCTTTCCCCTTCTTGTCCTCTCTCCCACTAGGACCTTCCATCCCTCCCCCTCCTGTGATTGCTTTTTTCTCCCTCCCAAGTGAGATTGAGGTATCCTCACTTGGACCTGTTGGCTTATTAACCTTGAGTTCTGAGGATTGTATCCTGGATATTTTGTACTTTTTGGCTAATATTCACTCAGTGAGTACATACCATCAATGTCCTTTGGGGTCTGAGTTACCTCACTCAGTATGATATTTTCTAGTTGCATCCATTTGCTTGCAAAACTCATGATGTCCTCCTTCTTAATAGCTGAGTAGTATTCCATAACTGAACCATATTTTCTGTATCCATCCTTCAGTTGTGGGACATCTGGGTTGTTTCTGGCAGATATAAAACCACACACTTATGGATACTTGATCTTTTACAAAGAAGCCAAAAATGTACAATGGTAAAAAGAAAGCATCTTCAATAAATGATACTGGTCCATCTGGCAGTAGGTATGAAAATAGAAAAATGAAAATAGCCCCATACTTTTCACCTTGAACAAAGCTCAAGTTCAGGTGGATCAAGGACCTCAACATAAAACCAGATACACTGAATCTAATGAAAACAAAGTGGGAAAAAAAGCCTCAAACTCATTAGCCCAGGGGACATTTCCTTAAAAAACAAAACAAAAAACTCCAATGCTTAGGCTCCAAGATCAAGAATTGATAAATGGGACTTCATGAAACTGAAAAGCTTCTGTAAGCCCAAGGACATAGTCAATTGAACAAATCAGCAACCTACAGATTGGGAAATTTTTTTTTTCACTAACCCCACATCCAATAGAGGGCAAATATCCAAAATATATAAAAAACTCAAGAAACTAACCATCAAAAAAAAAAAAAAAAAAAACCCAACAAACAACCTAATCAAAAAATCCATAGAACTAAGCACAGAATCCATAACAGAGGAATCTCGAATGGCCAAGAAATACTTACAGAAATGTTCAAAGTCCTTAGTCATCAGGGAAATGCAAACCAAAATGATTCTGAGACTCCACCTTGCACTAATCAAAATGGCTAAGTTCAAAAACACAGGTGATCAACAGCTCATGTCGGTGAAGCTAAAAACATTTTAAGATGATCTGTGGGTGTGGTGAATGGACCCTCAGTGTTTTGGGACAGCAGCAAGTGGTGTTAACTAAGGATCCATCCCTGCAGCCCCTTGAATACTTTTTTGAGGATGTTATTCTCCCATTGCCTTTGCACATGGGTTATACTTTTTAGTGGATACCCAGTGCTTCTCAAAATTCATATACAATGAGTCCATGTGCATTTTCAAATAACAATATGAAGTACAATTTGGGTGATGAATACTCCTTAGTGTAACAAAGCAATCCTCTACCCTCCCTCATGCCACGTGTGTCCCAGCAGAGTGCCATTCACTAATTTATAAACACAAATATGCACATTGGACTTCCAAGGACATGTGAAACACATACAATAAGTAGCTCATTGTTAGCATTTTGAACAAAGTATCATGGATTAGGTTAATTGAAAGTAAAAGACAATTTAAATATTCACTGTCCTTATGCCTGTGGCTTTCTCCTGCTTTCTTTTGGGTCTGAGGCTTTGGCCCACATTTCTTAATGTCCTTAGAAGGAACTAATGTCTCTCAAGCCTACTGGTGGGAATTTTTCTTAATTTGCATTTTTGAAAGCTTTCTCATCGTTCCTTCACTTCCAGAGGGAAGTTTTGTAAGATACACAGCTCTAGTCTCTATCTTTCCCCTCAGCAGTTGAATGTTTCACTTCATTTCTCGTGTGCAGGCTATGGAGGAGAAGCCAGATGTAATCCTTTCCTAACTATAGGCAAAGTGTTTTTCACTGTCTTGTTTTGGGGTGGTTTTCTATATGCATTTTGAATATTATTTGTCAGGGACTATTCTCTTTCTCTCTCTCTCTCTCTCTCTCTCTCTCTCTCTCTCTCTCTCTCTCTGTCTCTTTCTCTCATATTTCTTTTCATTTTCTCCCCATCTCAAATTTTGTTTCTCCCCCCATTCTTCTTCACCTCTCCTCTGACATTTATTCTTTTTGGTGTTTTCTAAGATTTCTATGACTATGGCTCACTGCCTCACAATACTTTTGAACAATTCTTAATCCTCATTGTTTCAATACAGCTATTTTAGGAGTAACAAAATACTCAAGGGAGCAAATACAGAGACAAAGTGTGAGACAGAAACTGAAGGAGGGGCTGCCTGGAGATCATTCCACCTGGGTATCCATCCCATGTGCAATCACCAAAGGTAGACGCTGATATGGATGTCAGGAAGTGCATGCTGACAGGAGCCTGATACAGCTGTCTCCTTAGAGGTCTGCCAGAGTCTGACATATTTAGAGGCTCACAGCTAACCATTGAACTGATCAAGGAGTTCCTGATAGAGGAGTTAGAGACAAGACTGAAGGAACTGAAAGGGTCAGTGGCCCCATGAGGAGAGCAACAATACCAACCAACCAGAGCTCCCCAGGGTCTAAACCACCAGCCTGGGAGCACATAGGGATGGACCCATAGCTCCAGCTGTATATGTAGGGGAGGATGGCCTGGTTGGGCATAGGTGGTCCCATGAAGGCTAGATGCCGAGTGTGAGGGAATTCGAGGGTGGGGAGGTAGGAGTGGGGAGTTAGGTGGGGGCACATCCTCATAGAAGCAGGAGGAAGGGGGATGGGATAGGGTGTTCCTAGGCAGGGCATAGTGGGTAAGGAGATAACATCTGAAATGTAAATAAAATATCCAATAAAAATTTTAAAAAATCATCTAGCATTTTTATTACAAACTGAAACTTGCATTACAGTTTCATAGCTATTGGATATTCTGTGTTTTCAAAGAACCATCTGCTTTTCTTTGCACCTTAGTATTTAAGGTGCTTCCTGAGGCATCCTTTCTTGTAGATACTCTCCAGCTGGGTTGCAGCTAGTATGCCCACAAAAGGCATCTTTATCTTGTGGTCTCTAGAATTTTATCTTTTTTTTTTTTTTAAATCAAACCGTAATTTTTACTTTTTCACACCGGGGTTATAAACACAAAAAGGCAGGATGTGGGGAAGGGGATGACTCAGGAGCATAGGTGTTCAGGGGGAGTACAGATATTTTCCAGAACAGAGTGTTGGCTGGGTGAAGGTTCAGGGAATATGTCACTATGACTCTGTCTATGAATCACTTGTTTCTTATCTAAGCTGGTACTGTCCACCAAGGTTACCGATCCACAAGGTCTATGGCTATTAGTTCTTATCCAGGCTGGTAAATTTCCACCAAAGCTGCCTGTTTACAATATTTTATAGCTATCTGTTTCAGTGTTTTTCCACAGAGACCAAGGCTTTGTGTTAGCAGGCTGACTTAGGCCTATGGCTGATTTTAGGCCTTCAATGTATAAGCAAGCCTGCCCCTGACATCTCTTCCCTTTTCCAAGTCTCGAAGGACCGTGGTGATTCCAATCTTGCAAAGGCAGGGATAGAGGCCCGTCCTCCAGTAATTAATAGGGACCTTGTAATGGCTCTGGTCCTCCTGTCGTTGTTCAGTGAGGCATGAGAGCCATACCTGTCCCAATGTCTTTTTCCTGGAGAGGGGATACTTTTGACATCAACCCCTATGCAGTCAGGTTTGTCCCTCAGGGAACCCAGAAAGATATTTTAAATTTTTAATTGTATTCTCTTGCAGTGCTTAGCCTCGCAGCCTAAGCAATAATTTAAATTGCTGGTCAGAGGGAGTTCTGGGTGGCCCCTCTCTGTTTGGTCTAGGGTCAGAAATCCCCTCTTTTAGGTTGGGTGGAGATAGGTTTTGGGAACACCCTGGATAGTGTAATAACCTCATCTTGAGTCTCGTGGTCTTCCATAGCTAACATATGATAATGTATCTGAATAGGTTTTGCTGTCAAAATTATCTATCTGTTGTTTCACAAAGTTAGTCAGCCTATTTAAGGTCCAGGGACTAAAAGAAATAAGCAAAAGTAACCCAATTATCAGTCCCAAAATGGAAGGAAGTAAAGTTGACAATCATGAAGGGGTTGAAAACCAATTCTTGTACCAGCTCTCATCTTTCTCTCTCTCTGTTTCTGTCTTTTCTCAAGGCCTTCTCTGACCTTTTTTTATGTTCCTTTTAACCATCTTTGTCTTGTCTATGTGAAAGCAACATTCTTCCTTAAGGGCTGTACAGAGTCTAGAGCTGTATACAGTCTTTTTTTTAATTGTAAAAGAGTAAATCAAGTCCAATAAAGTCCTTTATAATTTTTGGAGATCACTTCAGACAGCAAAACAAGAGATTTCTTCAGATTAGTGATGTCAATCTCTAGCTGTTTGATGTCCTTGTCAATGGCCCATCGAAGGTCTAAGTAGTGTAAGTCCAGAGGCCAGCATCAGGATTAGAACTTCCAACAGCAAACACCATGGGTGATTCATTTTTACCTAAGATACTGTCCAGGTTAGAGCTCCTGGAAGACCCTCTTCCTCTGGGTTCTGAGAGACTGGGTGCAGAGCTGCTTCCCGGGATCTGCTGAGTGCTCTGTCCCAGACCGGAAGGAGTAGAATTTTATCTTTATATTGGAATGTTTACTAGTTGTTTTACACTGTCCCATGTCTTCTCATATGACCCAACTACCTCAGCCTCCTCAGCATTTTAGCATCCTCAGCATCCTCAGACTTTTCAGCATAGTAATCACCAGTCTTTTAAATCCCTAGTAGGTAACTCTCACTTCTCTGCACTGGGTTGTGTTCTGATGCTTCTTTGAGATGTTATCTACAAACTGTGTTTAACTTTGGCTTTTAGTACAACTTTTAAGTTTCTACAAATAGCAAGACATGATGTGACAGACAAAACCAAAATGGTAACCCCTAAACTGTGATAAATAGGCCATGGCTACTATGATTGCGAGGCAAATGGGAATGGATATTTGCTAAATGGTACTTGTAATATCAGAACATTGGTAAATTACTGTTAAAACATAGTTGAGAATCTTGGGAAATCTTTTGATTATTTTGATTGTATTTTGATCTTTTGATTATATTAAGCAGCAAAATTTCCTTCCTTTGCAATGGTCTAGTGATGATCCAGTGAGACACATCTTAAACTATTGGCAGCTGTAATGTTCCACTTAAAGGTTGGTGGTCTATGACTTAGCAACAGGATGTGTGGACTCCCAAAGCTGTGTTCCCTATAGCACTCAGGCACACTGCAATCTCATGAGCCATTCCTTCACCCACTCCTGGCACAGAGTCTTTAAGGAACCTGCTATGGCTTGTCTCTGTTTGAGAACTTGGTCTTTATGTGTTGAGAGCTCCCTTCCTTCCTTCATGGCCATACTGAGACTAGACTAAGTCATTTAAATCGAGACACAAAGAAACTCTCCCTCTGTCTTCAATATATTGCTGAGTAACCACATGCTTGACTCTTAAAAACAAACACTGAACGGCAATGTATAAGTCAACTTCCTGAATATAACAAAATATTGGGGCAGTGAGTAGAAGAGGTCAAGTAGATCCTTTGTGGATTTGGAACCCAGGAAATTTAATTATTTTGAGTGTAGCTTGGCTGGTATCTCACCCTGAGCTGTTCTATTGTTTTGGTATCAGTCTGTGACAAAAGTCAGCAATTTGTGGGGAGTCTTGTTATCACGGTTAATCAGCTCTTCCTGTACTCTGGAAACAAAGACTTTCCTGCTTGGTTTACTGATGATTTGGGGGGAGTCCTGTTATCACAGTTAATCAACAATTCTTGTGCCCAGGAAACAAAGACTTCCCTGCTTGGTTGACCAATGATTAGATAGCATCCAAGACAATCCCCACCATTGTCTGCTAAGCCCTTATAATTCTTTGTGGCCAACCAAGCACTTAGATAACAGTCAGTCTCATTGTGAATCTTGTCTATCATTATAGAGTGTCTGTGTGGCTTCTCTAACGACAGATTTGTAACATTGTCCCCAGTTTTATTTCTATCCCACGCTTTTTTTTTTTTTTTTAATTTTGTTGGACTGTCTCTCCATCCATTACCTGGCTTATAAACACATTCTCTTCTAAGATGCTCAAAAAAGCACTGCTTTTTCATGTTATTACGATTCATTGTATCTACTGCTCAGCCTACTCAGAAGATATTGTCATTGTGCTTTTGGGGCAGGCTGTGTATTCTAGTTATCTCTCCTATTTGCTAAGGGCTACAGGCATGCAATTTAATGCTTCTGAATCTCAGGTACAGTTAACATCGTACTGTGGGGATACTAAGGGTACATATTTCCAGGGTTTTACATAAAGATAGAAAAAAAACAACATCAAAAACACTATTTGAAAATTGCCTATCCCAGTGCCCAGTACCTGTTGGGTTGCTTGCTATTGTGGTGGTTACAGTTGCTGTCGTTAAATTAGTTCTAATCTATAAATGACGGAGTCTAAAAATTCTGGGATCCTGTGGAAAACTTTTTTATTCTTGGTAATTCTTGGAAGTATGAGGTTCAATATGTTCAGTGTCAATGAGTGAAGGGTGGAAAATGAATTAGTTAATGAACTAAATTCCAATTCTAGATGTTTTACTTAAAATGATGAGATATAGCCCACTTGTCAACACAAGCTCTCCCATTACATACCATGCACTCGGCCATGTAGTATGAAAGATTGCTCAGATCTGCGAACCTGAAAGTGTTCTTTATAATGTCTATATTGTAACTGCATGCAGAGAAGTTAGGATCATCTAAACATCCTTAAAAAATTACCATTGGCATTTTAATGAAATGTTATTTTACAGCTTTAAAGCTCATAGTAATATAATTAGTAATATGTGTAATCTTTATTACCAGTCTTAATCTTTTTTATGTGACTGAAAAATTATTTTATGGTAGCACAATTAAAATAATGCTAAAAATGTCAGCACAACAGAATCAGACTAAAGTAACTACTACAATATTGTACCCCAAACCAGCTAATTTAAATGCAAAATACTTTCTACAGGCTATTTATCTGAGCTAATACATGGTAAGGGATTTAAGGAGTAGTTTGTGTAATGAAATAAAAAGAAAAATAAGCACTGTACAGCAATCTTTGCTATTGTTTAACATGAGGGAAAATTAAATAGGTTTATATATAGGCCACTTGAGGAAAATGTATTAAAAGCCCCACCACAGCATAGTAAATATAAAGGCAACTGGCAGGCAGTACTCCATTTAATAGGTTTTTATAAATACTCTATTTGCAGGTTTTAAAGGGAAGCTTGAGGTGCTTAAAGCTGTCCTTTTTTTTTTTTTTTTTTTTTAAATTATGGGATAATATTAACTATGACAACCAAACTGAGAATGCTCAGAATTTTGTTAAATTCCTTCTTTGCCGTGTTCACACCTATATACAATGTGTTTTTATTACTCTCCCCACCCCTTTCCTCCCTCCTGTTCCTCTAGGTCCCTCTCTTCTCTACATATCCTGTTCCATTTTTATGTGTTTTTGTTTTGTTTTGGGACACAGTGAGTGTAACCAGGGCCATCTGTGTGAGTGGGGATGCCCAGAATTTTAATGGGGTACTTTGTAAAAGGGATTTCAAAACACAGTTGTTTAGTTGGCACACAAGGATGTGACATTTTTCACATTGGATTTTTTTTTTACCTGTTGATTCATAATGATGCATACTAATTTGTTCTCATTATTTGGTATAACATAGATACAAATTTAAAATATTTCTAAAGTAAAACTCTGTTTAGAATAGAAGCTCTGGAAAACACAGAAAAGTAGAAAAAAATACCTAGGATTTTATCACTATGAAACTATCATGCTTTACCAGTGTATCTACTTCTACCTTTGGCTTCCTTATGAAAACATTTAGATTTTCTTAATAAAACCTTTATTGCACTTAAGAACCCAATATACAATATAATAAATATAGTATAATAATATATAAATACTACTTATAATGTTGAATATGCTTTATTTACTTGTGACATTTTAAGACTTCTTTGTTAGAGACTCATATAGTATCAATGTTCTTATATTTATCCCTAATTGTTATAGATAATTCCCTTTTAAAGCCTGACTAACATTACATTTTTTTTCATTAAACTTTAACTCATTTCTTAAAAATCATCAGATCATTAAAATCCTATCACCTTCGGACAGAAACATCAATATAATCTTAAAGAATCCGGATTATAGTATGCTTAGGGTTCTGATTCCTTTGCTGGAAAAAAAAAAAACTGCTTTAATACATGATGTTCTACGTTTCATTTATTTGTTTTTTGTATTTGTAGGTCCAGGCACACTTAGAAACCTCTACAAGGCCTCAGCTACCAAAGGCCCAGACACAGCAAGTAACCCCTTTCATGACACTTGACCATTGGGTGTTCAACCAGACTCTCAAGAGAGCACAGCCTCCAGCTGCAAGCTGCATGCCTCTGGCAGAGCATGAACCCATGAGCCCAGAGAGTGATGCTGGCTCTGCAGGAAACCCCTTCACAAATCTGCTGGCTCTTGGGAAAGAAGATGGTGCTTCGGAATGGCATGTATGTTCAATGACTGATATTATAAAGTCTGTCATTAGTATTAGGAGTTGAAGTTAAGAATTTTGCAGTAAATACTTCAGACAAAAGAAATGTGTTTTTAATTAATTGATCACACATATATTAGTTATGCTTAATAAATTATAACTGCTCATTTTATTCATTTTAATACTCAACTAGTTATCAATGAGACACTAACAATCCTATGTATTTAGAAGATTTAATTCTAATGTAAAGGTTTAGGCTTTCTGATTAACTTGAGTTGAATTTATCAATATCTTAAATAGGCCATAGATTGGAACTGGCAGAAGTTACATAAAGAATATAAGTTTTATTCTTTAAAAAATGCTCATTACAATAAAATGAATTATCTGATTACATTAAATATGTAATGAAATAATAATTCAATTTTTTTACACTTGATTTTCAGTTTTTTTAAATTTAAATAAATTCTTTCCTTCCACATACTAAATAACTGGCATGAAGTTATGCTGAGGCTCTCAATTAAACAAGAATGGCTCACTTCATGGAATGTGATTTGCTTTTAAATAAATCTTCAAAAATATTGAAAAATAATGACACAAAGTAGGAAATAACTAGAACTTGGGAAAACTTTAGTATTGTCTTAAAGAAAATTTATGCTGATGACAGAGCTTTCTTTTCTCTTGTTTTCCTTGACTGGTTTAATGGAGCTCTCTCTGTTTTCTAACAACTGAATTATCCCCCTGCCGTCTAAACTGCTGGTAAGTAACTCTAGTCCTCAGGTTGATTATTTTCTAATATTAAATTTACAGTCTCAGAGCACAAAGGCAGAGGACTCAGGCTCAGGCGCCATTATTCAAATACAGTTTTCTTCCTATGGAGTTACAATATCCCCCTCCACTCTTCCACTCCTTCTGCCAGCTCCCCCACCCACCATGGTCCCCGAACTCAGTCTGATGGTTGGCTGCTAGCATCTGCATCTTCATTGGTCTGGGGCTGGCAGAACCTCCCAGGTAACAGCCACACCCTGTTTCTGTCAACAAGCACCTCTTGGCAACAGTAACAGTGTCTGGGGTTTGGTGTCTGCAGACAGGATGGATCCCCAGGTGGGGCTGTCCCTGGATGGGATAAGATGGCCCTTCCTTCAATCTCTGCTCCATTTTTTTTGTCCTGTCTTACCTTTGGACAGAAACAGTTCTGGGTTAAAAACTTTGAGATGGGTGGGTGGTCGTATCCCTTGGCTGGGAGCCATGTCTGTCTACTGGAGGTGGTCCCTACAGCATCTATCTCCCCTTCGCTGAGCATTTTGGCTATAGTCATCCATTGGATTCTAGGAGCCTTTCACTTCTCTGACGTCTGGGATCCTCCAGGGGCTATCCCCAGTTCCTTATCCTCCACTGCTACATATTTTTATTCGATTTCCTGACCCCTCTGTACCTCTCTCCTGGCCCCTCCAGTATCTGATACTTCTCCCCCTTTCCCTCCCCCTTCTCCCCCCCCCCCCCCGAGGTCCCCACTCCCTTCACCTCCTGGGATCATCCTGTTCCCCCCTCTAGGCAGGCCTCTTCAGTCCATCTACACCCTGGTCTTCCTACTTAGCTCCATGTGGTCTGTGGGTTGTATCATGGGCATTGTGAGCTTTCGAGCTAATATTTACATATCAGTGATTACAATGACTTCCTGAAATTCTTAGGCAAATGAACTAGAAAATATCATTCTGAGTGAGGTAACCCAGACACAAAAGAGCACACATGGTATGTAATAGGAGCCTTTTACACTAACTCTTGTTCCTAGTCTAGACTTTTCATTTAGTACCTCTGTACTGCTTGGTGCTTGACCATACACAGCTTTCTAGAGTTTCAGGTCTTTCTTGGGAATATCCTAATAGAGTCTCAACACTTGATTCAAGTTGACCAACCACCTGGCTTAGAAGAGTAATGGGATCAGATGGCAGTTTAATCTATTTGGAGGTGTTTACTACTTGCTATTTCTTTATATGTTAGCTACCATTTATTTCAACTTAGCATTCACACCTTCAGTTTATATATATATATATATTAAGGTTTCCCTAAAGGCCATACAATGGAAAGAAGAGAACTGGAGCTTCAGTAGTTTCTGGTTTCATTTCTGTTGTTGTGATGAAATACCCCAATGAAAGGAGCAAAATGGTTGTCTTGGCCTACAATTCAAGGTTACAATTCACTACTGTGGGGACTGTCAGATGGTTGGAACTTGAAATAATTAATAATAACATATCCAAAGTCAAGAGGAGAGGCAGAAAGTACATACATGCTAGTGATCAGTTCATCTTTGCCCCTCTTGTATAGTCCAGGGTCCAGCCAATGAAATGCTACTCACATTTAGGGTGGGTTTTACCATTGCAACCAATGCAATTAAAACAGGCACGTCTATAGTCCAGTCTCATCTAGCTAGACCTTCATATAGAGGTGATTGCTATGTCAATTTAACTACCAAAACTATATAAGTGTACAGGAAAAAAAGAGGAATAGAAAGAGCAAAAGAGAAGCACACAGTCTTTCTAAAAAGTTTAAGTCTTTAAAAAAACGTTCCTCATCTACTGGTTATTTCTTAAGCAATCTTTGCAGGGAAAAGGAAGCTTTTGGTGGGAAAGAAATGAAAATGCAAATAGAGATTAGATTGAGGTTAGACCTGTGGATCCAGACTTCAGAAATTGAAACCTGTCTCTGCCACACACTAGCTAGGTAATCTGGGACAAGATGGGTGATTGTGATTTCTTTTTCATTTGATTATCTCCTCTGTATGATGAGTGTAAGTATTGAATTCACACAGCCCACTTAATGGGCCGCTGTGAAGGTCAAATGATTGGAATATGCCAAGCATTAGAGACACTGCCTAGCACATCTTCCGCACTAAGCAAGTGTGTGGCACTGTGTGTGTTGGTAATTTTGTCACTAGTTATAGAGATGAAGAGAATGAATGGTATGTTTTCATATAATCTAATTTCATGTGCACTAGTCAGCTAAAATTTCACCACTGATCTTTGGACATCTACAAGACATTTTAAAAATAAAAGGATAATATAGAAGTCCCCTGTCAACATGTTAAGGCTATGGACTTTGGTTTGAAGCATGTCATGAGAAGCACTCTGTTGATACTCAAGCTGATTTCAAAGAGTGTGCCCAGGGGCCCCTGCGTAGTCACCAGAGGCCCAGGGAAGGTGGCACAGGGCAAGCAGCCCAGCAGAGCCTCACATTCATCTCTCAGATACTGTGGACTTTGATATACACATCTAAGTGTTTAAAAATGTAAATATGCAGAGTAAACTTTTAGTCTTCACTAAAGTTCTTTGTGATTTCAAACTAAAGCACCACTTTAATTGCTATTTACAGCATTCTGAATGTACTGTATTCTATTAAATGGAGATTGTTGAGGGTATAATCAGTGTGGAATTAAAGATTTTAGCAGGAAAAAGCAGAACACAAAAAGAACAATATTTCCAGATCTCAAATGTCAAGAGAACCACAATTAATAAGTCAGTTTGGCGTATAAAACAAAGCAATTTTGTTTGACTAGAAAGTGGTGCTTTCTTCTGTACTTTTGAAATAGACAGAAGACAATGAACAAATATTGCAAAAATACTTCATACAAACAAAAGATCATATAATGTTGAGAAAGATTATAGAATTTCACTGTTCTCTCTTTGTGTATATCTGTGCATGCATGGTTATGTATGCATCTCTCTATGTATATATGTATGTATGCATGTATTTTTGTATCTATCTATATATCAATCTACTTATCATTTCATACTTATATTCAAGCAACTTATTCCATATCTAATCTACTGAAGCATTACTCAGGAACAACTTAAGTTTGACATTTCCTATTTGAAGTCTTGCTTATAATTGAATACCTTTGTGAGGT
Source organism: Arvicanthis niloticus (assembly GCF_011762505.2). Classification (NCBI taxonomy): domain Eukaryota; kingdom Metazoa; phylum Chordata; class Mammalia; order Rodentia; family Muridae; genus Arvicanthis; species Arvicanthis niloticus. The sequence continues at coordinate 44,942,961 of NC_047672.1, forward strand.
CCTGATTCAGTTTTGACTCTTTCAGTATGATTAGTAGATTGAGATTCATAGACTTTACTCCCTTGTTGAAGACAGAAAAATTACTATGATAAAATGTGAATTATTTTTGAGCCAGTATTCAGAGGTGAACAAAAAGGAGAGAGACCTCATCATCTTAATGTAGAAAGACTTCTGTGTTGAAGTCAGTATTAATTCCTGGAATCATATTCCCAAGAAGGGATGTTATCTTATCTTTTATTTGATTACTTTACTTATTGTCCAATTATTAGTCTCAGAAATGTCATCTGTAAAGTTTGTACATACTCTTTCTACATATCTTGAAGTTTTTTTCTGGTTTGTTTGTGAGTTGAGATCCTTTAGAAATCACAAGAGGGAATTATAGAAATGTTTTTAATAAGCTGCTACTTTAAAGATTTGATTTGTCATGTGTGAGTGACCACATTTTGAAGCTGAGGTCAACAATTTATCAGTGAATCATTTAGTTAAAGAATGGTAAGATAAATTCATAAAATTTAAGGCCCAAGAAATAGTCTGTGAAAGCATCCATTTCTTCTTTACTAATTCTAAATAGACTTTCTATCAAAAGAACTATCTCTTCTTCCTTTTCTCTAGCATGCAAGACTTCAGACATTACAATTGACTGAGTATCACACAGAGAAGGTCAGATGAGATTTAACATTGGGCAGGCGACCCCCTCTCTTTATACTAAAGTTTCTAATTAACTTAATTTACTTTTGTTGGCTTTTCAGGGAAGGAATTCAAGAGTTGTCATTTCAGCCTAGCAATGATTACTGAGTGTCTACAATGAGAAATGACAGTGACCTGCCCATCTCTCTGTGCTCTGGATAGATAGTCTCCTTTACAAGGAATTGGTTCCTATGTAACATCTGTGTAAACTGGAATGCAAGGCCTCAGAGCAGAAGAAGCAGACAATGCTCAGCCTAGTCAGTCATGCTTCATCAACCTTGAACTCTTGTGTTTTCCACTGCCTAGGCATCCATGTTATTTTTATCCTTCCTATTTTAAACACCCTCACAAGCTCATATACGACCTCTTACTCTTGTCAATTTCTCCATAATTCTAGTATTTGATTTTAAACGTTTATTATCACGTCCCATATTTGAAGTGTATTTCCTCTATCTTTCTTAATTTACTTTTGTTTAAGCTCATTGAGATGACATATCAATTGGACCAATGCTACTGTTTTCAATGGCTATTATTTCCCATTCACAATATTTAAAAAAAATCTCCTTTAACCTGTCTACAGAATCCAAAATATAACCTTTTTTTTTTTTTTGACAAGCATCATTAAGTTTTTTCTATCCTTTTATAATTCTTCTTCTTTTTTTTTAATTCTGGGTAAATTTCAGTACTGGATAAACCCATTTACTTTGCGACATCCTTACTGAGCAGATAAATTAGGAGCACCCTCTACACCGTGCATACTGATTATGTTAAATGCATCCTCAAATTTCACAGGAGAGTTTACAACAGAGGGACAAACCTACAATCATTCCTTAGTAAGGTTATCACTAATGGAGACTATGTAATATCTTCTCTCCTTAAACTTTCAACTTCCCCATCAATTATCCGCTTTTCAGAAATGCCCTATATTGCTTTAGAGAGAAAATATGTGCTGTCCAATTACAATTTGCTCAAAAGCCTTATCAGTTCTCTTAAACCTCCACATTTGTTTCATTTTCTGCACCCTATTAGAATAGAAAAGTTTCTACTTCATTCTTAAATTCCCAAGAGGTTTACCCTCTGTGAACCATGTGTGGTATCGTCAGTATATGCTGACCTATAGGACTGTTCATATTAGTGTCACACTAAACCAAATAGCTCTTTTTGAATATGTATGCTTTCTGACCACTATGTTATTTCAGCACACACATGTATGCACACACACACACACACACACACACACACACACACACACACACCAAAACTCACTGCCTCCATTTCCTTCCTTTCAATATCATCTGATGACCCAGTTCTCTCCTCCCCAATCAAGCTATTCTCTACATGATTTTAAAAGGGCTCTTAACACCAATCACTTTAAAAAGGTTTTCTGAGATTATAATATAATTCCCCATGTCCTTTCTTCCCTCAGCCTCTCAAAATGAAAAAAATAACGTCAACTTAATATCTGGTATCAAAGTCTATATTCTCATTTAACTTGGCTTTCAAGTCACGTTTGACATGGTTAACCACACCCTGAGGCACTTTCTGATAAGCTTCTTAGATTGTCTGATTTTTCATCCATTTTGCTGTCTTTCTTTTCTTTTCTTTTCTTTTCTTTTCTTTTTTTACATATGGTGAAATGCTGTTTCTCAGCCCAGTCTTTGCTCATCTCTTCTCTTGTATTTTATACAGTTTATCAATGACATCATGTCACGTCAACTTAAATCTTTCTTCTCCATGTTCAACTTATCTATCTATCTTATCTTATTGAATTATCTATCAACTTATCTATCTGCTTGCTTATCTGTTGTGTTACCATAGATGTCTCAAACTTGCAGTGGCTGAACATACTTTATATTCCCAAATCTATTTTTGTTGATCTGGAAAAATAACGTAACAAGAGCTCCAAGAATCACTTTGTTCTTGTTTCTGCTTTACTCTCTCCTACCTCTACATTCTGTCCCAATTAAATGAAAGATTTGTATAATCTAGTGCTTCTCAACATTTCCTCTCCTCAGATGACACCCAGTTAAGTAGGTCATCATTAGCAACTAGCACAGTACTTTGCACAACATAAATGTCATCAAATAAATACTGAAAAGGTATATAGTAAATACTACATAAGAACTATAAATTTAGGTACAATTGTAATTGGATTCCCAATATAATTTTTATTTATGAATACTTTTTTATTGAATATTTTCTTTATCTACATTTCAAATGTTATCCCCTTTCCTGGTTTCTCCCTGAATTCCCCTCCCCCTGCTTCTATGAGGGTGTTCTCCCAACTACCCTCCCTCTCCTTCCTTCCTGCCCTCAAATTCCCCTACACTGGAGCATTGAGCCTTCGCAGGATTAAGGGCCTCTCCTCCCATTGATTCCTGACAAGGCCACCCTCTGCTACATATGCAGCTGGAGCCATGGGTCCCTCCATGTGTACTCCTTGGTTGGTGGTTTAGTCCCTTGGAACTCTTGGGGGTCTGGTTGGTTGATATTATTGTTCTTCCTATGGGGTTGTAAACCCCTTCAGCTCCTTCAGTCCTTTCTCTAACTCCTCCATTGGGGACCCCATGCTCAGTCCAATGGTTGGCTGCAAGCCTCTGTCTCTGTATTTTTCAGGGTCTGGCAGAGCCTCTTAGGAGACAGCTGTATTAGGCATGCACTTCTTGGCCTCCACAATAGTGTCTGGGCTTGATGTCTGTATATGGGATGAATCCCAGGTGGGGAAGTCTTTGGATGGCCTTTCCTTCAGTCTCTGCTCCACACTTTGTCTCTGTATTTGCTCCCATGAGTATTTTGTTCCCCTATGAGTACTTTTAATGCATAAATGGCAGCAGTATCAAGGTTGGGGCAACAATAAAACGTAGCCACTTTACATTGTCTACATATTGTGATAATGATTTTATAGTACACTTTTTCATGAGGAGCTGAGAGAATTTTTTTTTTTTTTTTTTTTTAGGAAAAAAAAGCCTATATCATAGAGACTGGTTATGATTATGAGATAAGTTTAGTAATATGGTCATACTCATTTTTTTTTTAATGAATAGAAGATTCAGAGCTTGGTTCCACCCCTGTAAGAAACCCATGCAATAATTGTTTCATCACTGTGTATCTAAAAAGGTAACTAAATCATAGAAATGTGAGCGGACCTGAGACACGGCTGTCTCTCTGCTACACTGAAGCTGAATGACTAGTTAACCTTGAAGTTTAGATACCATGCTGTAGTTTCTCCCAATTGGCCTTAGTTCATTCTTTTTCTTTAGAGATATTTTTGTGGGTAACAACTCATTTATGTTAACATGCATAGGTATTTTTTACTCAGGTATCTGTAAATTCTGGTGGCATTTGGCAATCTAAGTAAACTGTTATAGTTCAAGACCATTCCAGAGACAAGGGCTGAGTAAATATTAACAAGCCCCTGTGCTTGCTTGGGACTTGAAAGGATTCCACGACATCAGTGAGCAAGCTTTTGTCAGTCACAATCTAGGCCAGATTAGTCTTAAAGTCCAAGGAAGAAGCAAAGTTCACCTTAGTGCAGAAGTCTCTGTATGCCTCTCCTGATTATTGTTTGCAAGCGTAAGGGAAAGAAATGATGAAGGAGAAAGAGAAAACCATCGCTATTGTGAAGGTTATAGACCCTTCCAAGTTGAAACTGGTAAGAACGCTGTCATGTTCTTTTACTATTTGGAGATAAAACAAGATTAAATGTCGAATTTAAAAGTTTTAGAGCTATAGTGATTAAAAAAAGGTACTTAGACATTAACATTAAAATGTGTAAACTATAACTGTGTGTGTCGGAAAGCTTCTTTACTTTTGAGCACTCTGGGCTACGCTAAGAAATTTTATGATTTAACTAAAGTTAAAAAATAGTCTGCTAAAATTAATGCCTTATTGTGACTTTGATATAAAAAGTGAGGGTCCAGTGGATTGTTTATTCTCCGCTCCTACTAACAACTGTTTTGTTAACTTAGTGCTAAAAGAATAATGAAGATATAGTATATGTGATGTGAAACTGTGTGAATATCCAGTTGTGTCTTTTGCTTTTTGTGTTTAAGCTTGCTTGCCGAGGGAGCCCCAGCTCCAGCCTCACTCATTATTTTTATTCATGTATAATGGAACAAAAATAATAGTCACAAAATAACACAGCAGGATTTCGTGGCTCCGTGTTTGTCATTTAAGCCTTAGAACGATGTTTTAACAAATAAAATACGGCGTTGAGGCAATTGGCGGTATATGTCCTAAAACTGAAAAATCTGGCTCGCTGAATCTAAATGAATCAACACCCACAAGGAAGTAAAATAATCTTTCGAAAGTCAGTGTTTCATGTGTGCATACGTTCTCCAGCCTATGCCCGCCTGTGGTGCGCCTCTTTATAACAGGAGTTTATCTTCTTTTATGTCCAGTTTCTCTATCTAATAGTCTCCTGCTCAGTTTTACCATTTTAGATTCACAGTGAATGTCCTCATAGAAAAGCAGAAGGCAAAGATCCAAACAAACACATCTATCAGTTTCCTTTGAAAACTCACACTACATATGTGAACACACACACACACACACACACACACACACACACGCACACACACAGACCAATTAGGGCTCCTTTTGCCTTTTGTTATTTCACTGAAAGTTTACTTGCAAGTCTAACTTGTAACCTTACGTAAATTCTGGTCACTTTTGTCTATTGAAAATGAGATTATCTAGCAGATACACATGATTTTTCATAAAAATGTTGAGGTTTTTGGAGCTAACATTATTTTTAGGAACATAGCAAGTGTAGAGTGTGGGGTCCTATCTTTTGCTAAGTGAATGTAAATGGAAAAGGGTCTAAACAAATAAGTATAAAATACATTTTAAGTTTTATTGAAGTTTATTAGTCCTACAGTTCTCTGGTGAAGAGACAAACAAGCCTGGTTACCTCCAGGGAGCCTGGAGTATAGGGTTTAGCTCCTAAGTTAAACCCTGGAGAGGAACTGTTTGATTTTGAAACCTATAGATCGGGTGGAGTTGAAAAAATAACAGTGGAGAAGAAGAAAGACCAAAAATACTTAAGAAAGACAAGAATGCTTCTGCAAAGGGTAGAGAGTACAACCCTGTGCAACCCTGTGTCATACAAGCACTAGTCTAGGCCACTATTTCAACTGCTTTTTTTTTAAAGATGGTGTCTCCCACTAGCTAGGAGCTCCCAGTGTGGGTGAGGCTGGGTGGCCTGTTAGTCCCTAGTGTGTGTGTGTATGTGTGTGTGTGTGTGTGTAGTACCTCACTGGTACTGCTATTCCTAGCAAATACCATCACACTTGACTTTTATCACATGGATTTTGAAAATCAAGCTTGTGTCTTCGTAGTCACGGGGCTCAGAGCCTTCTCCCTTGCAACCTCTATTACGTTTATAGGTGTCTTCTTTATATACCATTACTTCACTCCGGAGCTGTAATTGCTTTATATTTAGAATGATAATTATGTGCTATAAGGTTGCTCTAATGGTGGCTTAAGATGTTATTTGAGTTATTATCTTATACTTGGCATTTAATAAGTTATTGACTATGGTATAATGTATGATATTATGTTGTGTTGTATTGTCCTCTGAGAAATTCCCCATCTACACAGTCACAATTCATTGTGATCACCACCCTTATCCACACTGGAGTATGAAATACAATATTGAAAATCCATTATGAGTATACATGATAATAACAAGGCTGCATAAATTTAGGGGTAGTGGAAAATGAGAATGAATCAGTAAAACAGAAGGTATAAAGGTATTTTGAGTTTGGGATTTATATATGAGTTAAATGGCAGGGACTTTCGACTTCAGATTCTTGAGATCAGATAGATCTTAAGGGTATTTTAAATATCTTTGGTTTGAGAAGGAAGGTGGGTGATTTTTTTTAATTGGATATTTTATTTACAATTCAGATGTTGTCCCCTTACCCCATTCCTCCACCCCGCCCAGGAACCCCCTATCCCACACCCCTCCTCCTGGTTCAATGAGGATGTGCCCCACCTACCCCCATATTCCCACCTCCCCACCCTCGAATTCCCCCCACCCCACACACATACAGAGTTTAGCCTTCATGGGACCAAGGATCTCATCTCAGAAGGTGGGAGTTTATTAGGAGGGATGTAGACACGCTAGATGGAGATGCATCATTTAGGTGTAGGGATCTAAAGACTTTGGAGACAAAACAGTGATGAAATTCCAAAGTGGATATCATTAATTTAAAATGCCATATCAGGGGTCAGATTGCTTCTAGCACATGCAGTGTAAGAATAATTTTAAAGTGGAATTTAGGTCATAGTGCTGTGGTTTCCTGGTAAGAGGAGATGGATCTTTACGCACAATTTATAGTTGTGTAGATGCTTCCACAATCGTTTTGGTTGTGGATTTTATTTTCATATCTGGACAGCAGCATTTGGAAACAAAGGCAAAGCTATTTTTCTTTGAAGTCACTAAAGAGTTACATTTTAGCAAATCGGTGTTCCGCTGGTTCCTGCATTATCAAGAGCTCTGCATTTTCTCTCAGGAGTCTTATTGTTGTTTATCTTGCATTTAGTTCTTTAACCCACTGTGAGTTAATTTTTAAATATATGGAAGATAAGGGCCCGGAATCATTCTTTTTCCTGTAGATATCCATTGAAACCAATGTCATTCATTTAAAAGATTGTGCTTTGCCACTGGGTGGGAGGGGTTTCTTGAAAACCTTGTTAAAATTGCTAGACTATATTAGAAAGAGTCCTTCTTGCTTTGTTATTATGATCTGCAGACCTACATAGTTGTTCTCATGTCAGAATGGCACCTTTTGTGGTACCAGAGCAATGTAATCATCTTGGAAATCTAGAAGGATTATTTTATCATTTAGGTGTTTTTCAACTATGTTTTTGATTCATTGGTGTTCCTTGGTAATATATGTGAACTTTAACAGGTGATTTTCAATTTCGTCAAAAAATCATTTGTCATTTGCTGGTGGTCATATAGGATATGTGATTGTTTAGGTAGTGTTATCATCTCGATGAAATGGTCTCTTTCTAAAAATATAGTATATTTTCAAATTTTATGTCTTCTTTAATATTATCTGGATATTTAGGTTTCAGCCCATACATTTTTCCCTTATGGAAGTTAACTTTATTTTCAAATCTTTTTTTGAGGTTACTTTAAATGGAAGTGTTTAAATTTGTTTTTCATGTTGTTCGTCACTTATCTATATAAATACAACGGACTTTTACATGTTGATTTTATGTTTTGCAGCTTTATTTGTTAGCTTGAATAAGGGTGAGGTTATTGTTTGTTTGTTCTTTTATGTTTCATTTTTTATAGAATCTCTGGATTTTCTAAATATAGGACCATATTCATGCCATCTGTGAACAGAGACCATTTTGGGTATTTCTTGATAATTTTGTGAGTTCTTTGTTTTTCTTGACTAATTGTTATGGCTAGACTATCTGCAGAAATTAGAGAGAGGAAAGCAGACCTCCTTATCTTGGTCCAGATATTTAGGAAAAACTTATTATCCTTTACTTATTATTCTTATTTTGTTAAAAATCCTTTCATACTAGACTGAACACGTTGGCTCACGTCTTTAATCCCAGCCCTTGGAAGGTGAGGGAGGTGGATTGCTGTGAGTTCAAAACCAGTCTGCTTTACATAGAAACAGCCAGAGAAACCTAGAGAGACTCTGTCTCATATGCTTCTCTTTTGCCAGCTTTCCCCAGTACCTCCTTATCTCCCTTCCTACCCATCTTCCTGTTTCCTCGCAGAAAAGGAAAAGCTAAAAACAACAAGAATCATAAGAAATAAACTAAAAAAAAAAAAATAGCAAAAATAAAATTAATAAGGCAAAACCAAAATATCTCCAGTTAACAAATAAACAAACAACTTTACCACCACCAATACAAAAACAAAAACAACAAAAAATACCAAAAATGACCTAAACCAAAAACCATGGAATTTGTTTTGTGTTGGCTAATTACTCCTGATTTTTAGGCCTGTCTTGGAGTAGAGTTGATATATCCAGTGATACTCCATTGGAGAAATTTGACTTTTCCTTCCCCATTTATCAGTTCCAAAGAGATTCTTGGTTAGGAATGAAACTTTGTGGCCCTGTTACCTCTGTGTAGGGATTTTGTGTGGTTTGAATCTCTGCAGGTCTTGAGCATGCTACCACAGCCTCTGAGTTCATATGTGTATCAGTTCCTTTGTGTCTATAAGGTGCTGTTTCTTTGGAGTCATCTACCACTTCTGACCGTTAAGTCTTCATGCCTCTTCTTCATAGATACCTGAAATATGAAGATAGGAGTTTCTATTTAATGACATTTCATTTAAGACTTAGCTCTCCAATGTCTCTTACTCTCTTACTCTGCACATTTATTGACTAACTGTGGATCTCTGTGCTAAAACCGTATATTGCAATATAAAACTTCTGTGATGAAAGTTGAGTGATGATCTGCTTTATGGAATAGCAATAAGTCATTAAGAGCCATTTTATTGCTATGTTCCTTTACCAGAATAATAGTAGTAAGTTTTCCTCTAGATCTGTGCTCGGGTTATTGACTACTTTAGTAGTGTCATGTATGGGTTCCATCTCATGGGGTGGGCCTTCAATTCAAGCAAAAAGTGACTTGGGCTTTATGAACTGACTTGATAGTCCTCTGCTATTTTATTTGATTAATTTCCTCCTAACCTCTTGAAAATAATAATTTATCTAATTGCAACCTTAATGTGTTTTTCCTCAGATTCTTCTTTAAGCCTGAGGTTTTTCTTCCAAAGTTTCTCCGTATGTAGAGATTACTTTATATATGTTCTTGTTATTTTTCCTTTGTTGTTAAATTTCAGCATGATTTCATCTTCATTCTTGAGTTGTTCAACAACTTTAATAGTTTTTCAAATCAAGTGCTGTATGAATCTTGTGTTGAGCTTTTCTTATGGCTGTGTATATAGTCGATGTTTAAATATTTCAAAGATATTTGAGAAAAATCAGGTGTTCTATGTTTTTGCAAGTACTGTAAACGTATCTATGAGATCACTTTTGTTCAAATCTTTCATAACATTCCTCATTATTTTGTCTGACTTTTCAAAAATGAAAAACAATGTATTAGATCTTCTACTCGGATGGTAGACTACTCACTTCTGTAGATTTCAGCATTCTTTACATACTTGATGTGGTTTTCATTAGATACATGCATACTTAACATAAGTCATTGTTTTTTTTAATTTCACTTTTTATATGCAGTTATTTTGTTCTTTTATTACTTCACGTTTTGCTAAAATAATTGACAAAATAGTTGCCAGCAGCAATTGAAGGACAGTGAGGTCTATTTTAGTTCACAGTTTAAGGGGCACAGTTCATCAAAGGGCAGAGTCACAGTACTAGTAGCTTAGGCAGTTGGTTAAGTTACATCCTTAGTGGCCACTTTGTTGCATGCAGTCCAGGATCCTGGCCTGACTAACTGTGCCATCCACATTCACAAAGGGTCTTCCAACCTCAATTAATGTAGTCTCCAAAGTTGCTTCACACAGCTATGTCCAGAGGTTCATCTCCTGGTGATTCTCTGTCCTGTCAAGTTGACCATCAATATTAACCTTTATAATCATTAGTAACATTTCTAAATTTAAAGCCTAATTTCTCTGATACTAGGATAGTTGTATCAGTTCCCATATGGTTATAATCTGCTGGCATATATGACTTCAATTTTTTTTCATTCAACATTTCTGTGTCTTTTACTGAGCTATCTTTTGTGAGCTACTTATTATATCTAGTGTTAGTTTTTTTTAAATCAGTTTTAATACATTTTAGATGGGGTGAGTGACAGACATTGATTATTTTTAGTAGTATATATGATTATTATCTTTTGTTGCCAACTTGAAAGAATTAACTAAAACCAGTAACTAGGGAAACCTCTGAGGGATTTTATTTTTCTTACTTAAATCATTAGAAGTGGGAAGACTCACTTTTAATCTGGTTCTTTGGGGATAGAAAGACACAGGTTTATTTCTGGTGGAAACCTGTTTTAAAAAATATGCAAGAAAGAAGCTCTTGCTTTTTGCCTGTTTGTCCCTACTCTCACTACCAAGTCTGTTTCTTCACTGAATTAGACCCTACTTCTTTAGAATTTTGCATATTCTGAAGAACAGATGAGACATTCAGCCTCATGGACTAAACAAGTATAGCAAGTATTGGATTCATAGACCAGCCATTGTGGATTAGCTAGATCACAGCCTGAAAAAATATATATATATATATTCTCTAGAGAACTCTAATACAATTTATTCAATATATTTTCATTTTCCTCTCATTTTAGTTTATTAATGTTCTATTTTTAAAGCATACTTCCTGGTGCTGAAGAGGTGGCTCAGAAGTTAAGAGTACTGGCCACCCATATCAAGGTTTCAGATTCAATTCCCCTCAACGATATGGTATTCATAACTGTGTGTAATCCCAGTCCCTGAAAATATGGTGGCCTCTTCTGGCATCTGCATCCACCAGGTACACACCCTGTGCCAGATATACACTCAGGCAAAACACCCACCCATATATATAAAAAATTTTTAAAAGTTTATTTCTCTAGTAATTTCATATCACTTCCTTGCTTTCTTGGTTTACCCAGGCTTCTCTCTTGTCTTTGATCTCAATCTCCACCATCACTATTCTCTTAAATTCAACAATCACTTTTCTAAGGCATTTGATCAATTTTATTTCATATTTGTGAAACAGATCTTTAAATATCCCCCCTTTTAGCTGAGTCACTCATTGTTTTCCACTGTTACTCTTTGTGGGACTTAACCTTTTAAATAATTAGCTCATTAAACAATTCATAAAGTATAGTATTGTCATATTACTTTTCTTTTCCCAAATCCTCCCAGATCTTCCTCATTTCCCTAACAACCCAACTTCTTTTCTTTTTTTTTTTTTTTTTTTGAAACTTAACACTGTATGTTTAGGAATATTTTTTAGCATGGCCTCACGTGTCCATGGTATAAAGACGTGGATAAATAAACATATATAATGAATTTCTTTCATGTTGAAAAGTATTCATGTTTTCACTTTACACTTAATTTTTAATTGTGTTATTGCAGAAAATCTTACAGATTTTCTCACATTGTATAGTCATTTTATAGTTTCAATGTTTTATTGATTTAAAATTTTTCTTTATTTTTGAAAATCTCATAAATGCATATAATGGAATATCATCACGTCTATACACCCCTGCCTCATTTCCCCTTCTTGCTTTCTTTCATAATACCTCCAAGATATCCTCTTACCAACTTAACATTTTTTGATAGCCCACTAAGTCTGGTTAGTACTGCCCATCTGTGCTTGGACATGAGGCCATCTGCTGTGGCATGGGGAAGCTCCCAGTGGCCACATCCTAAAAAACAAATGACTCTTCCTCCCTCAGCAGCTATCCACTGCCAAATGCTCCTCAGTAATGGGTGGGACCTGGTGATTGTCTATAATATTTATGCTGGGATTTGGGCTGGCTTCATTTTATCCAGGTAACACCACTGCTGTGAGTTCATGAATGTGATAGCTATGGTATGTCCAGAAGACTTCTTCACATCTCTCTTTTCCATTGTCAGGCTTCTACATTCTGTCTCCTCTTTTGTAATATGTAATGTTCCCTGATCCTTGGTCTTGGGCTTAATATAGATTTCCTGTTTTGGGCTGAACACTCTGTCTCTTATGTCAGCACGTTGAGCAGTTATCTATCTCCCTACTGGCTGTTGTCCATTGCAAAAAGAAGCTTCTTTGACCTGATTGCTCTCAGCCCAGATCTATCCATATCAACGTAAGTACTTGGAAGGTAATTTGACAGCATGCCAATTCTGAAAAATAACAATAGCAGGTGCTATCTAAAGGCTGTGATTTCCCTGGCCACAGGATTTTTGATCAGGATTACTGTACCAGACATAAAATTCCCTCCTGCAGGCCTGTTGTCATGTTTATTATTTTCTATAGCAGTCTGTTATAAACATGTTTTCTTACTTGTTTTATGCTGATTTAGTAAACTTGGTTTCATTTAATTTTCTGGTTTTTTTTTTTTTTTTTTTGGTATCATTTCTAATGCTGCTTCTATGTGTGTGTCAAAATAGTCACATTCCTCAGATATTTTATTTCCACCTGACTCCCTCCAGGAAATACTGGCTACTTTGAGTGGATCTATCATTAGGAAGGCCAGATCCAAGTTAGTTGTATGTTCCTGAGACCCCAGGAATAGAGTTGTAAATACAATCTAGAATCACTGAATCACTGCTGATAATGGAGCAGCTTCTTGGAAAAGTTATTGTTTATCTATCAGAGATAAGCATCTTCTTATACAGATGTATAGTTAATCATCTTAAATGAGTTTTAAGATCAATTATTTATTTTTTGTTTGGATTGGTACCAGTATGTTCAGCCACTGTCATGTTAAATGTATTACCTTACTGAGAAATTCATCTGCCTTTTCTTAGCAAGAATAAGTATATTCACAAAATATCTATCCATTTGCTTACTGATCTACAAAGATGTAGGCCTTGCTGAATTAACTCTTAACGTAGACAGAGAAAGATAGAAATTTGCTTCGTAAGCGCCTTAAGATGGGTATATATGCATTTACTATTCACCAACATTGAATGCTCAAAACTTAGATGATATGAAGTGTACTTCATGCCTTGAAACTCAACAGTCTAATGATATTCCAAAAGCAATTAACCATTTACATGAAACTAAACACTACCTATAGCATAAAATTAAATAAAAGTATTGATCACTGTGATTCAGGGAATAAACTACTCTGTAACGGAGGTCAAAAGATGATGTAATCTGGCTAGTAGAGTTAAGCAGGATTTGATTCATTGTCTGAACCCTGCCCTGTTTCCAAGGAATAATGCTTTACATACTGTCTGAGCATGTACTCTGGATTCTGTGGTTAGGAGCCACTTCCTTCATTGTTACAGTACATGGACCAGAGCTCCTTTTCTTCTTTTACATTTCGTCAGTTTGCTAGTCAGTCTGCATTGAAACTCATCTGAATTCCATCTCTTCAGAGAAAAAGCACCTTTACCTAGTTCCTTCCCCTTCATTCCCTGTCTTTTTGTTCAGCACATCCATTATATTTCTCAAAGGCACAGTGGAAATGCACAACTCAGGTGGGGTTGTCTCAGCTCAGAACCAACAGCTATTCAAAAATGACCATGGAAAATGCGTATGTTTAAAGCTCTGTTTAAGTGACGCACATCTTAGGAAATGGTCCGTGTTATGGAATGCCTCCTAATTGTATTTGTCAGAGACTCAAATACATCATCTTTTTGATTTAATCAACCTTTATTTGTTTGGAAAATGAGTAAATTGGAGTGGAAAAGTACTTAAATATCTCTTATCTAAAATTCATAAAGTAGAAACACATTTTAAAATAACGATTTTATAGGGACAAAAGTATAGTTTCATGACAGAGCATGTATATAGCGTATTCCAGGCCCTGGGTTGATCCTTAGCACTGCAAAAATCAATATAAGGGAATATAAGTAAAATATAGGCTGTATAAATTAAAGATAAGCCTTTCTAATAATGATGAAGATACTAAAATCAGACTAGAATATAGTTCTTGATATGAACTATGAACATAAATTTATGTATTAGATGATTTTAATTTTATTTCATGGTTGATTTTCCTTAGAAAAATACATTTATTTCATATACTATAGTAATTTATTCTCCTAAAATTATAGTTTTAGTCTTAATATGTACTTTCTTCATATTGGTTGCCAAACTGGTTTTCTAAATTTGAAAATAGTCTCTTGGGTTGAGTTGGTATTTTTCAACAAAGAGTAATGTAGAGTTAAATTTTCTACAAAAATTTTGGCATAGTTGAGTTTGATTTTATATGTATATATCTCTTCTAGACCTTCATGAAAATAAAAAAGTTGCTTTTTATTTAGCTTTTGGTTAATTTTCCATAACTAGAATAAATATACATAAGATAGAAATGTTTCATAACTTTCAATCCAATGATGTAAATAAGTGTTTTTCTGAAATACTGGGTATTTACATGAAATTTGAATCTTATTTAAATTAAATATTCTTACATGATCACTAAGTGAATCAGTACAATTCAAATTGTATGTAAAGTGCCATAAGTTTCTAAAACAGTCTCAGTAAGCATTTCAAGAATTGCAGTGTCTATTATTGTACAAAGTCTATGTTCACTAGTGTCTTAGCTGCAAAGTAGTCTTAGTGTGCTCATAGTTACCAGCTGGGGTATCAGTGATGCTCTAGAACCTTAGTGTACAATGGAAAAAAGTATGCCATCTATGAAGCATAGCTTCCCACTTCATTAACAACATTAAACCTTTCTTGATGGCCAGATTCTGATAGTTCTGACAACATTCTGAGGCTCCTAAGTGTTTTACCATTGTACTTAAGTTGTAATCTGCAAGGAACTTTCAAAGTTGTTAAGATGTTTATTTCTTTGTTTCTAAAACAATGTTTCTATAGTACTAATTTATAACCATGTCATGATCTGGCTCAAATCTCTATAGGCTTGTGTATAATCATCAGACTTTTCCTTCCTGTATGAACTGATCTTCTCTTTTTATTGAGATACAAAGACCAATTTCAGCACATCTTATCCACAAGCATTTCACAATGTATTTTAAAGTAGTCAGTGTATATTTTTGTTTAAAATTAGCATGGTCTTTATTGTCACAATCATTACAAAGATTAGGCAAATTTAAAGATAGGAATTTGAAGTACACTACTAAATCTGTATGTATTTATAACATTGGTGTTGATTGGTTGATCTTTTCTCTCTTTTTTTCTTTCAGTTATCTGGTAGTATTTTGGATGTATACAGTGATGAGCAGGGCATTTCTCCAGTTAATGCTGGTCTTACGAATGCCTCTTGTCCAAGTATTCTACACATGAAAAAGGAAATTGCAGGTAATGTTGATTTTTAAAGTTTTACCTTTCAAACTTTTTGTCACTTCAGAAGATATGAATGACATGCAGTTATGCTGAATAGATTTTTAAACCGTGATTACAATGGCTAAAAGGGAGAAGTGTTGAGAGTAAATACATCATTTCCTAGGCATTAGGTTAATATCATTTACATTTTTAACTGAATAAATTCAATATTTTAGTGGCTCCTTATACATGTCTCTCAAACATTTGCAATATAATCCCATCTTTTTTGGCCAAGGATCTAGAAGAAGATTAAGCAACTGTTGTGACTTAGAGTCTTTTATGAGACTGTGTTCTAGAAGTTATCCAGGTACAGATTGTGACATGTGATTGGACCTAGACAATATACTTAAAAGTTGGTACATACACAGGTTGAGAAAATGTTGTAGGTTAACATGTAGTCTTGCTTTGTAATTGCATGGGCCTCTCTAGAAAGTTCTATAGATGATACAATGTAAGTAGCTTTAGGAGCTGCCTTGGACATTTCCTTGAGATTCTGTTGGTATCAGAAACCCAGTTAATGCTTAAGGAATTACCCAGGTTATGGATACCAGGGATTAAGATCACTGTGAAATCTTTTGAAGGGTGTTAACTACCCATCCTGTAGCGAACTTTGGCATTTCCTGAGTGGTAGAATTGTTTTGACATGAATCTTTGAGCTATATAACTAGCTCCCATTCTTTTGATATAACATAATTATTTTGGAAGAGATTAGCTTAATTTCTGAATCTAAACATTATGGGAATAACAGTATAAATTGGTGAAGAGCTTACCATCTTCTATGCACCATGTCTGCTCATTTGTTGTCAGACAGCTATAGTATTATATTCATTTAACTAGTGAGGAGTCTAAGGTATCACGTTTGGTAACTGATCACATGATTGTTTAGTGGAAATCCAGGAAGCAGATTAGGCTTATATTACTCTGGGTCTTAAAGGGATTCCATTGTCTTTTACTAAAAATCCCTTCATATTTGCACCAGATATATTATTACACCATTCTAGAACAAGTAATGTTCTATTTCTTTAGGTAATGTTTCTGAACATTGTAGAGAAGGTGGAACTAAGTCCCATTTCAATTATTGTTCTTTTGTTCAGAAACTGACAGTAGAGCTTTGGCGAAGGAGAGACAGAAAAAGGACAACCACAATCTCAGTGAGTATGTTTCCCTTTTCTTCAAACAAAGTTAATATAGAGAAAATGCACAGAGATAAAGGATAGAATTTTTTGCTGTCATATAATTAGTAGTAGAAATTGAAATGTTGAAATGAATTGTTCATGCTTAGCACCTTGAGCCGGTTTTGAAAATGCAAAGCTTAAAATCTCTTGAAAAGGTCTTGCATTTTCAGAAAATGAAGCTACCTGAATTCTGTTTTGACCCTGTCTTCCTGGGGAGGGTGTGCTGGACTATGATAAGTACATTTGCTTACCCTTGAGCAGTGTCGTGATTCACCAACTCACAGACTTAAAGAAACAAACCTGCCATGAAATGTACTTCACTGTCAGCAGCAAGTAGACACCCTCATTTATCAGTATCTCTTTGAGTTGTTATCTGTGAGGCATAGCTTATGTTGCAATGCTGAATTCTGCATGCCTTCTTTAGGTTAGTTTGACTCTGATTACCAATCACATGAGAAGAAGTGATGAAGGTGAGAGTGGTAGATTGGCATCAGAGTGCTCAGTCTTGTCTTAAGAGCTTCTCAATCTCAAGTGACTTCTACTAATTGAGTGAGAAACAGCTTTGTTCTAAGAGGCAAGTCACAACAGGAAGAGTAACAATGAAACCAGGAAAGAGTATAGCCTCGAGTCAAACCTGCAATTTTCTCATGTGCAACGGATAGAAATTCATTCTGCATGTCCTCGTGAAACACAGACCAGTCCTTGTACCTGCTATGTCAGACTGATGAGAGTTAACTGACTATTAGCAGAGCCGGCCCTCGCTTCTCACTCTTTTGGACCATGGCCTTTAGATTCCCTTAGTCCTCAGGTACATTGCAGGCAACTCTGATTTAGAATATGAAATGAGGGAGTGTGCAGAACTAATGATTAGTACAGAGTTGATATACTGAGGAACCATGGGTCTCACAAAATTTCTGCCTTTGCTGTCTCTTTCTGTCTTTTATATAGGCAGCAGGTCCTTTAATGTATAGTATGATTGTTGCCTGCCATGTGTCTCAGCAAAGTATTTTATAATTGGATTCTTATGCTAAATGATTTTATTCTGAGGTTAAATCAATGTTTAAAATTTAGTTCCATGTACTTTGTCTATGACAAATGCAAAACTTTTAAAACTACAGAACCTGTGAGATCATTGCAAAGTCACAAAGGAATCTCCCTTTATCTGATGCCTCAATATGTAAAAGTTAGAAATCAAATTTGAAAAATGCTAAATCCTTATTAAAACCGGGAAGGCCAAGAATAGTTGGGAAGTTCTCAGGTCTTCTGAGTTTGGCCTGGGAAAGCTGACATACCAGCTTTTATCTTGCAACCTACTTCTCATCTCTTTCAGGTTTTTGCTCTGAGTAGCTTTGACATGGGTCAACACCCCACTCCATACATATACTACCCTTTGGCTACACACAATTAGAGGTGTGATCTCCTTCTCTAAGGGCAGGAAAGCTTAGACTGAGGCCTGGAAATGAGCCCTAAAGAGAAGGAGGAAATTCCTCTGGTAAGTTAGCCAGACTGCCATTCAGTAGGATTCTCATGGCCTTGGTCTGCTTTAATCTACGTGCCTGGAAAAGGCAAAAATGCTCTACTGAATGCCAGTCAGGGTTGGACTCCTCTTTGCCTGGATTTAGGGACTAGATTTATTAAATGAATGACACACATAGTAAAAATTTGTTATTTGTTAAAATGAAAAATTTTAAAGTAACTTGTATATACAAGAAAAAACGTTGAGGAACTGAAGTTGTAATTATCCATTTAAAATCTTATAGGTAGAATCTAAAGAAAGTGAAGAAGCTTTTGATAGTATACAACAAAGTGGAGTTATGTAAAATATTTTGAACATAAGACTACCCTAATTTGAGATATGTCATAAACTTTCTTCATTGTTGTATATTTTATCTATGGTACAGAATATAATGTATGTGTACACAGAATTGTTATCAAATCTCACTGGGACATATATGTTTTCCTAATACTTGTCCTTTTGTTTATTTATGTAGTATTATTTAGCTACTTTGTAAGTCATCTATGAGGGAGCAAGGGGACTAGGGAGGAGGCCAAACAAGTTCGATGAATGATTGATTCCAATTAGAATGTGCTGATTCAGAAATTAAAGCTTATTAATGGTACCTCGTTTTGCAAAGGTTTGTGAAGGCCCATAATATTTGTTAATGACTGTCCTAATCTCATGTGGCACATCTTAGTGGTCAAGTTAACGCTCTTTGGGTATTTTACAGTGTTTGTGAAGTATGCCTTTTTTTCCCATGGTCTTTTTCCTCAATGTTCCAGACTACTTTCTACATGTAACTTACTGAAAAAGTATTAAGTAGGGTGAACATAGGGAGTTCATAGTATCACTGAACTGAACAGTGAATAGTTTCTCTACATATACAAAATTGCTGTAAATAATGAACGTATAGAAAATTAAAGAGGGAAAAATCTTAAATAGCTTTTATCAATAGCTGTCAGATGCCTGCCATTACACATGCAATATCAGCCTCACCTAATGATCTAATTTCAGAAGCGCATATATTGACTCTACAAAAATCAGAATTTCTAGGTTAGGTAAAATACGTTCAACAATCTTTCCAAATACGTCTGATTCCAGCAAGAGTTTAAAAACTACTTACCTATGTATTATTGAAAACTTGAAATTGAAAAAATAATGCCAACAAGATGATGCCGTGGGTAAAGGTGTTGCTGCCAAGCCTGACATCCTGAGTTTCATCCCTAGGATCTACACTGTAGAAGGAGAGAAGTTATTAACACAAGTTGTTCTTCAATCTGCTCCCCCCCACATTACTAATAAGTGAATACATGGTCCTTAAACAAAAACAAACTAGTCATGTAGTTTATGTACATTTAGTTAGCACTTCTCACATAGGCTGAGCTCTCTGGAGATACAGTCATAGTTAGCGATCATGTATACTTACAATGTACTATACATTGAGGACAGTTTATGAGAAGAGTAAAGCATGGTGATGGCCTAGAAAGATTACACTAACAGACTGCTAGAATATGTATCTGTGAAGTATTAACCAAACAGAATAAACATATGAGTCGATATATGTGTATGTATATAACATTGTGAGCAAATTCAAAGAATAAAGGTGCTTTGGGAAAATATTTTATTTTGTTATAAAGTATATATTCACAATTCCACTAGTAAAATTTTTACTTTTAGTTTATGGTATAATTAAATTTTTATCTTATTATTAACAGCTTTCTTATGACTAACAGGATTTTTTTCTTTTTACTATTTTTAAAAGATCATTAAATTTACAGCTGACCAACAGTGAACTGTGCTTTAATGAGAATAATCAATAATATTTCTTTCTTAATAGTTGAAAGAAGAAGAAGGTATAATATTAATTACCGAATCAAGGAGCTTGGCACTCTTATTCCAAAGTCTAATGATCCGTAAGTTCAAAATCATTTCCACAATAACGTTGTAGTTTCAGTACCCCACAAATGGGTGGGTGGGAAAAGGGAGGACAGATCCAATGACCAGGAAAGGAAGCATCTGATAGCGAAGATAAGTCTACTTCTGGTCTCTCTTTAAAATATCTATTTCATTGTGATAATTATCAGGCATCCAGGCATTTCCTACACTCATTCTTCTGATCATAAGTATAAGTATATAAGTTCACCTCAGAACGTAGGGTAATAGCATTTCTTCAAACTTTAAGCTTTATATGAACATTAAGATTAAATTGTCATAATTTCAAATATATTAAATTTCTGGAGATACACATACACAAAAAATGGAATTGTGAAAATACTATTGATTGACGCAAGATGATTCTCATGGCAAACATAAAGCCAGATGTGATGTTTGAGATCGCAAATATCAAAAAAATAATCAATCAAAATTTCAGTTCAGAATGTAGATGTTTTGTACAAAAAGCAAATCTGAAGCTTGAATGATGATTTTAAAAAATGATCTCTTCAAATATTAGTAATTACCCACAATCCAGTAATGAGGGAGTTTGATGAGGAGATACTTGGGAGAACTGAAAACATTCTTTCCTTAAATCTAAGTGTTATAACTAAATTGGGTAATTAAATAATTCAGGTTAGAAAAGAGTGTGGTATTTATCCCCATGAGCACACTAGATAGTGCAGGCATCACGGTGAACATAGACCCGATCCAGAATAGACAACTGAGGAACTCAGGCCTAATTTGGGCTATTCAAATAGTCATTCAACTCTGCTAAATTCACTAAGAGTATGGAGAGATGGGTCAGTGGTTAAGAATGCTTGCTTGGAGGAACTGAGTTTGGTTTCCAGCACCTTTGTTGGCCAACTAATCCCTGACTGGAACTCCAACATCAGGGCACCAAATATCTTCTGGCTTTTGCAGGCATCTGCACACACACTTGGCATACATGCACACAGAAAGTACACTTATAAGTAGACTTATTTAGTTTAGATATACTTGGTTTATTGTTTTAAATATATGAGTATTTTACCTGCATGTATCTATGCAGACTACGTGCATTACAAATGGCACAGAGTTTGGTATTAGATCCCCTAATACTAGAGTTATGAATGTTTGTTAGCTACTATATGGGTGTTGAGAATTGACCTTGGGTCCTCTTAAACACCGAGCCAAACCTCCAAACCATATACAAAAATTTAAAAATCAATATAAATCTGTAAAATAGAGTAGCTTATTGCCTTTCGTTTATAATTGCTTTTATAAACATATCAATAAGGTGTATGACAAGACATTTTAAAGATTAAAGAACTGTAGTCTTTAACATTTTATGTCTGTTTTAATAGTATAAATATTCTTTCTTGCTTAACTCATGGTATAGCATAGGATGACAAGCTTTCCATATAAATATCTAAAGCTTTAAGTTTTATAAAAGTTGCATTGCAGTTATGTAATTCTGAATGAAAAGTAGCATCACTATGTTAAGGTGAGGGTCAAACTAAAAACTAAAACACAATCTGAAGACAATGTAAGTATTAAGCAAGATTATAAATTTGAAGAAATATCTTTTTGTTGCTTCTGTTGTAGAGATGACAACCATTAAGATGATTAATTATATATATATTAAACATATATATATATATATATATATATGTTTAATAAAATAGCTGTATGTGGTAGCTCACATTAGCAATTCCAGTACTTTTAGAGTCAGGAGGATTACAATGAGTCTGAGGTCAATATTGGCTATGTACTAATTTCTAGGCTATCCTGGGCTACATAATAAATGATGTCTCAAAAGACAAAACTGGACAACACTATCAAAAAAAAAAAAAAAAAAGGAGAAAGCCACACTTTTAAAGAAGACCAGTAAAGCAAGCAAGGAGACCTGGAGCTCACTAAATGTCATGTGTGTCTGAGCACAGGCATGGTGGAATATCCCCTGTGAGGGTATTTCCATCTCTTGAGGCTGAATTTTGGGAAATGAGAGCAGTGCTACTTTAAAGATGCTGAATTCAGTGGCATAGCCACTTTTATATACCAAAACATTCAGAAATTTATTTTACTTTGCAGATCAAAATCACAGAATTAAAAATAAAATCATACAAAAAAAACTATAGTTGAGAAATATAATTTGAGACAAATACAAATCAGACATGTCCTGGTATTTTATATATATATATATATATATATATATATATATATATATATATATATTTGGTTATAAAATTTCAATGGTTTGAAGTGGCTGTCAGACCCAAGGTGACAGCTGATGTATATTTCTGCAGCTTTACCTGAAGAAAATTCTATCCCAGTTTATACCTTAGGCCTTATTCATCTGTTTAGTTCTTCTCCTAAAAGTGTTCAGTTTCTCAAGGATAATTGGTTTTTGGAAAACAAAAATCAATGTCCCTGTTTTTTGTTTAGCAATCCGTTTACATCCCACATTTCCATAACATATATTCTTTCAAAATGTTGTTAATACTTTGATATTTGAAATTATCTTGGGAGAGAGGACATTGATATGTATATGAAATACTTTAATCATTCGAAAGCACAGCATCAGCTCTTTAAATTTTGTCAAATGCAGCACACTTTAAAAACAGTTGAGAGAGTACTGTGTTTTCCCTTCCCATTTTGTAGAGTTATTTTAGACTCAGATAAGTAGGGCTTTGGGTGCACAGATAAGTACAGATTTGGGTGTAATTGTCCTATGCTTAACATTTCTTTCTTTAGTTTAGAATTTTACGTATATATACAAACAAATGTGATCATTTCTTCCCTCAACATTCCCCATATTCCACAAACAGCCTCCTCCCAACATCATCATCACACACACACATACACACACCACATTTTCACACCCCCACACACTGACACACACATTCACACATACACTACCACACACTCACATACACACACTTACACACACTCACACACACACTCATACACATGCTCACATCCACATCCACTCCCATACACACTCATACACACATACTCTCACACACATCCATATACACACAATCATGCACGCTTTCATAAACACACAAATATACACACACATTCATATACACTCACAAACTCACAAACACACACACATCCAACTAGGTCCATTTAGTGTCGGCCATATATGCATGGGTGTGGCCCATAACCTTTGCTTTCTATGCTTTCTCTTTCATGCCCCCTGCCCCCTCCATGGGAGGATATGAAACACAAATAATGTTACATAGGGTTCCTGTTACTACTTAAGAGTTCTAATTCTGGAGACCACATTATTTCTCAGTTACGGGTACTTTCTGGTTAAACGACAAAAATGACTTGTCTTTTTATAATAACTTCAGTATGAGTGAAATCCCTGTCAATAGGTTTCATCCTAATAGTCATGTTGGCCCTAGGAAACTGGTAATCACAATGAGCAAACATTGAGTTGGCTTGGTGCATTTCAGTAGATAAGTGTCTACTCAGAAAGTCTGTAAACATTTCTTCTGAATGTACGAAAATCATCTTCCTTTAATTATTCCATAATTAATTATTCATCATTAATTATCTGTAATTGCTGCTAATGCCATGGACAGACACCAAGCTGAGCTTCCACGAGTAATATTCAAATAGATGTGCCATAGACTTTGTATTCCTACATCTGACCCATACTAAAAAAATGATTAACTTTATTACAGTTTATAAAGATTATTTGAACCAGAAATATTTTCTATATAGTTTTAGACCATGTAAAACAAAAACAGCTGTAGGGAAATGTTACTTTTTCTTATATGCCTATTTTATATTGTATGTAAATAATTGTTTGGAACAGGGGAGATGGCTCAGTGAGTAGTACTTGTTATTCAAGCATGAGGCTCTAAGTCCAGATCCCAACACCCACATAAAAATCTAGCTTGTATGTGCTCGCCTACTGTTGGGAATTGGGGTCAGGGAAATCCTGGAGCTTGGTTGGCCATTTAAAATGAAGGAGAGACATTCAGGTTCAGTGACCAGCATTTTCTCACCACTGTAATTAATGTTTGATAATTAGCTTGTTCTTCTTCCTAATGTGTCTTGATAGTTCTCATGCAACATTAGATCCATAATGTTTTCAAACATTAAAATAATTATTAGCCTTTTGTATACTTCCAAATTTATCTTTCTCCTATATGACAAGCATTTTAATATTTTCTATGCTAATACTTAAAAAGTTTTTCAATGTTTTATGAATTCTATGAATTTATCTTAAAGATTTAAAAATATTAAAGTATCTAAAAGTACTTTTCTGAATCCAGTTTTAAAAATAACAATGTTATCATCTGTGTAGAAAAATTGATTAAATGGTTTCAGGAAGTTTGGTTTATTGCATAAAGAAATGTTTCCCAACTCTGCTGTTGGGAAACCACTCCGTATCATCATTCAGGGAAGAATGTATTTTTTATTTCTTAGAAACAAAAGCAACCATATTAGGAAATAGGTTAAAAGATTGGTACATTTGAAATGATCTTAAAAAATTTAGGTTTAAGTCATCAGTAATGTACATTTCCTAGTTCATTAATGCAGAAATACTGCACATAGATTTTAATCTTAGAGTTAATAATAAAAGCAATTTTCACTAAAAATATAAAAACTGTAATGGTAGAATCATGATATTGCATTTAGCTCTCCCACAAAAAGTCACTTTATTACTTTCTTTTGACACTTATTTTCATTCTGGGATTAATTTTACTATATAAGGGCTTCTTAACTATTCTATTAAAATTTCTATTCAGAAGCAATAATATCTAAGAGTGAATAATAGTCATGTAAATCATTATTTCATATTAATGTAAAAGATTTTGTAAGTTCTTATGAATTCTGCTGACATGCACAATTGTGAAAAGGTTATCTCTCCCTTCTACAGTGATATGCGCTGGAACAAAGGCACCATTCTAAAAGCATCAGTGGACTACATCAAGTGGCTACAAAAAGAACAACAGAGAGCCCGGGAGTTAGAACACAGACAGAAGAAATTGGAGCACGCTAACCGGCAGCTTAGGCTCCGGATTCAGGTTGTTATGTGATGCCTGTCATGAGCTGCACAGTTATCTCACTGTTCTTATTTATTGGTTTCATTTATACATTATTTATTAACAATATTTTTATTTGAAAAAAATAACTTTACTATCTCTTAGGAGGTTCTGAATTGAATTGTTTTAGTTTGCTTTTCTGATTAGTCATCTAAGACCAAGATGACTTAAATCGGCATAGAGTGGATGAGAATTAATTACCAAATGTAGAAAATAACGTCGATTTAATACACACATGATATTATCTCAACACACTCTCATCCAGGAGACATAAACAACACAACAAAATGTAGCTTATGTTTTTTGTGAGATGATTTTGGACACTAAATCTCTCTCATCTCTTTAGTTTCTTTAGTCATGTTAGTGGATTTCACTGTGACAAGGCATATATTACTAGTTTACATTGTAACTTCTTGTCTGTTCATCTGTCACAAAATATTAAAGTAGTGGCATGATAACGCTACCTCTTTCTAACGCAAACGTGCATATGGTCACTCACACACTTTATTACACTGAAATGCTCTCGAGTTATGGGAGGCGATTAATCAAGAGGAATAAATGGAAAACTTTCCACCATTTACGTATTACACTACCTATTCCAAGTCACTACGCAGCCATCACACCCCATGTAGCTTATAGACAATAAGATGTCTTTTTAAAAATTAAATAATTTTAGGCATTGTAAGCACATCAGATTTCTTTATTTATAGTTTGCACACCTCTTCCTTTTGAACACTAATATTTTTTTATTTCTAATTTGTTTTCAATAATTATGTCAATCTTTCCAATGCATTATTTAATACTTCTTATTGGAAATTGCAGGAACTAGAAATACAAGCACGTGCTCACGGTCTACCAATCCTGGCTTCACTCAGCACAGCTGATTTTGGTACACACATCACCAAGCAGCAGACCCATACTGAGAAGAACTCAGTAGGCTGTTGCCAACAACTGACTCCATCTCAGGGGACAAGCCCGGAGTTCTATGAGCAAGGCGTGGCTTTCTCTGATCCATTGTCTCACTTCACAGATTTATCATTTAGTGCGGCTTTGAAAGAGGAACAAAGATTGGATGGCATGCTACTAAGCGATACAATATGCCCCTTCGGGACAGACCCACTACTCTCTGCCATTTCCCCTGCAGTTTCCAAAGCGAGCAGTCAAAGCAGCCTAAGCTCAGAGGATGGCGATGAACTGTAAGCCACAAACAGGCTCAAGTCATCAACTAGGAAGCAACTCCATGCTGGTGCTATTGAATTGTGATCTGTGTTTCATACATCGCTTTCACTTAACTCTCTGAAAGAAATTATATTAGACTGTGGGGAAAAAATGATTAGATGTGATGGAAGAATTCATGGGAAGAAGAAACATGATGCTAAAGAATCATTGAAGATCACAGTATTGTTGCCCGCTTTGTCTACAGAGTTCAGATTTCCTTACATTTAATTTTCCTGGAACGTGGTTCAACTTAATAACGGTTCTTGTGTTGATACCTTCAGATAGTGACATAAAATATTACTGGAGCTACGGTCCTTCAAGGGATTGTAACATCCCTCTCCCCTCTCACTCACTTCCACATTCTGTGTCACCTTCTACAACATCATTTTCTGAAGATTCGTGACTAACAAATTGGTGATAATTTCTTATCCTTTGTCTGATGGACATATTATGCATGGTTGAATCCTTGGGGGGGGATACATAAAATATTTTTTTTCATTTAAACTTGAAACTAAGTCTATAATAAACGTGAGATTTCTTTCAAAATAGAGCAAAAAATATGTCTAAAAATATTATTTCCTAAAATTATATTCTGACTCTTTTAATCAGTTCAATGAAATTAATTCCAAAGATCTTCCTGCAGATTTATGTACCTGTGCTTTCTTCAGATAAAGCAACACATTGAGGAATTCCCTCCAGGGCATGTTTCTGCATTTTAATTTTTTTACACATATACACATATACACAATGGAGGTAGGATAGATTGTTTCATTCTGCTTCATTCCTCTGATTATCTGATCAATGCCATAAACTATATTCATTTTTTTTTGTTCTTAAAAGTATGTTGTATAATCAATTTTAGCAACTAAAATATAAAACATCCTCATACTAGGAAAAATTATCTCGTATGTAACATTTGCCATTTAGATATGTATTTCTTGTTCACATAGATTATCACAAAAATTTACACGATATTGGATATTAGACTACCAACTGATCATCTGTAAACTGGAACTACATTTTATTTTTTCAGATGTGAAAAGAACGATGTTCTTTTTGCTTTGAAATTGAGAGTTCCCTGTGGTCTGACCTTTGTTACTATTTAGTATAATATAAGTATTTGAATATATAGTTTTTCATTTGTACTTTTCTTCTCCAAATTTCTAAACTTTGGGAATTTTATTAGCGCACATGGTGTTCTGTGTGACATTATGGGTGGACCACAATGAATGATCATGAATCAGTCAATGTTGGTGAGGGAATGCTTAAAACTGCACTAGGCCCTGTGAGACTGTTGAACAGATGGGAAATATAGTCTCTGATTCTTAAGAAGGCATGTAACAAAACCACATAAAGCAAAACCAAAAGATAGAAGATGTGCAGAATTAAAATCTAAACATCAGCTGTGAAATAGAAGGGTTCAAAATAATGAAGATGATTACAAAGTTGAGTGGTAAACACATCGTGTAAAGTACATAAGTTATAAAAATGGGGGTTTATATACAGCACAAATATTAACCAAATGAGTGAAGAAAATACATGGGACATTTTAATGACAGTTCTGTATACCTTCCTTCAGGTGTTGTAGCAAAAAGTAAGTCTAGACTGCAATAATATAGTAGAGATGAGATTTGTTACTAGAATGGTTAAGTAACAAAGTTTGTAGTTCTTGGTTGAGTTGTGATCTCTGAAATATTCAGACAGGTTTAATACTTTGTCCACAATACATCATCAAAAACTTTTTGGTTCTTATGCTAGTGAAATTGCTGAAACGCAAGATCCTTTTGGGTATCAACAGTCTCTTGTTCATCATATATCAGCTCTGACTCTGGGATACTAGAATAACTTAATTGTTTGAGGTGGAAAAGCCATTCATAATTTTTAAGAATGGCAGTTAAAGTCAAATGGGTTGGTTCAACCCAAGGCCACCTAACACTTTTAATAATGATGACAAAAGTTTTCCTCAGGGTTGATAATTTTATTTGACTTTGCGAATCAAAGAGAAATAAATTTTTTGTGTCCCATGGAGAGCGTACTATTTCTAGGTAGAAGATTATTTCTTTTGTGTTTCTGCCGTCCCCCTTTTCATTATATCTAAGGCTTGCACAGGTGATCCCGCTATTCTGACATATGTTTCCATCCTCGAGAGGTAATACTCCTTCTCCAAGGAATTAAGGTCTCATAGTATTGGGTAAAATAAGGACTTGGCAGATTGATCAAGTCTAGACATAAGGTTCTGGAGAGAAGACTAATAAATTTAAACCTCTGTTTAGGATGTGTGATTTCAGGGAATTACAAAGTGGGTAAAGACACTTTAAAGACAGTGTAGAATGGTGCCATGCCCATTGTTGATCGAAATAATTTAAAATTTTTTCAACAGTAATTTTTAAGTTTTCATGGCATAGGTGTATCCAGAGCTTAGTGACAGCTATTTATTCTTTTCCTAGAAAAATGGATAACTATGTATGGACAGTAATTTGCACACACCTTAAGTTTTGAAAGCTCCCCAGAATGTCTCCATGGATACCTAGTAAAAGTTTCTGAAACACACATTCACACACAGCTACTTAACCATGTCTCCATTGGAACATGTATGCAAAACCTAATACCTTATATAGTAGACCACCTACTTAACACCGTATTATACTTCTAACAACATTGAGGTTGCAAAGGAAAGTAATGCGTACCGAATATAAAATTACTTGTCAGGAAGCTGTCCATTCACAAAGTAGTCCACATTCAAGCAACAAACTACTTCTTTTGTGTGTTATATGTTTAAATTTTAGGTTTTTTCGTGAACATTAGATTTTGAATACATCTGACAATAAGGTTTGGTACGACGCATACAAATGTCAAGTTAAAAATAATACAAACTAAAAAGTAAGTTATTTGAGCACCTAGGGGTCTTAGGAAGAACCTTAAGAAAGCTGATTAATTAAAGAATATTGTTGCAGACTTCACCTAACACAGAAACGAAAATCATTGTCAAAGAATCCTAGTACAAAAAGACTGATTATCAAGCCACTACTTAATAAACAAGTTGCTAATCATGTGAGGAAGTACTGTATAATTTCAATGATAACTTTATTTTAGTAAATGTTTGAAGATAATGTCCAAACCAACCTCTCTTCCCACTTATCAGCAACCTTGCATCCACTTCTGTTGGATTTCTTCTTGTGGATTTGCATTAATCAGTCTTTTTCATGTTCCCGTTATGTAACAATAATGAAGATCCCCCAATGACTAGATGTAGGTTTCATTTCTTTAATGCTTATTCTGCGAAACCTTTCCTGTATCTATTGGAGAACATGTTCCCAGGACTTAGGGTTTTATCAGTGACCCTGGCTTTCTCTGTAAAGGTAAAATGTTTTCTTTAAAAAATAGTCAGATGATGGAGGACCCCAGAAATAGCCTTCCTCTCTGTTTAGTCTCATTGGTTCATGCTCATACATTACTTCATAAATTGCCTCTTAATGTTTTCCTTAAAAAACACACATAATGTATTCTTTGATTTAGTATGCCCACTTAGCACAAGCTTGGGAGAAATTATATTGCATAGAAGAAAAATCATTTATTTTTCCTTTCATTTAATATTGTAAGCAACACCAGAGTTTTCTTATCTTTCATGATACTATGAAAATACCCTCTTTTCTTGTACTGTTACCAAAGGTTTTTAACATTTAAATACATGAATGTCATAACGGAATCTTCCAATTTTAGGTGGACATGTATTATTGATAGGACAGACTTATAAAAGGAATTATAAGCCTCGAAAAGAAAGTGAGTTCATAAAACTTTTCTACAATATACTTATGCTGCTATTTTCTTCCTCATGACATCTAAGATGTGCATGAAAACTGAAATCCATTAATCATGTTGCTGTTTTATCAGCGTTAGATCAACCTGGGTTTTGTGAAAACAAGCAAGGCTTGAATTTGCTTCAGTATAGATGAGGGGAAAGTACAGAGATGCTACAGAGGTGCATCAAACCTGTACAGAGATTTCATCCCTTCTGCTACTAAATGAGTGGTGAGGCTATATAAACATCTCATCATTATTTATTGATGCATATTTTTGTTTGTATGAATTTTTAATTGAAAACTATTTTTAAGTTGAGAGGAGAATCCCCACAAAATCTATCTTTCAGTAGGGCCTACTGGCATATCTCTGGAACAATAGCACTTTGGAAACTGAAACAGTTGAAATATGAGTAGAAAACCCAGGAAGGCTTCAGGGTAACTGAGACAAGCCAACATCGTAAGCTCTTTATTTGATGTTGGTGGGAGTTCTTAAAACCTATTTCACAGTTTCTGTGCCACATGCTCTTTTTGTTTTTCTACAAATTTCATGGAGAATATGAGTGATTGAGAAATTATCAGAAAAGAGTTATTTTGATGTAAACATAATCTCTCCTAGGATTTATATAATTTGAGGGCAAAATGCTTTGTGTGCATTTTATACATAAAAGGGAACTTTGTATCCTCATTGAAAGTTTTGCTCTGTGTATTTGTTAGCAGCCAAGTGATTTCTATTGTTTCTGTTATCCTATAAAATGCTCAGAAAAATTTCAGGTTTTTAGAGCGTAGAAGGTTTAAAGAATAAATATGACTTTGAAGATTGCAAAATTATCTTGTCTATTTCTATGTTACCTTTAAACAGTATATAGTTTTCTACAGAAACAAATTTTATGTTTTATTTAAATCTTATTTTGTGTAACAAATAAAATAGTAAAAGAAAGTGGTTACCATTATTTTCCAAAAAGAATTATATAACCAGTAAGCTTTCTCTTACTTTTAAAAACTATGAGTATGAATGCTTAAACAAACATTACAGAATCTTATCTAGAGGCATGGCCATTGCTTATGGCATGCCAAGCTAAAAGTTAATTCAGCTATTTAATCTTAATAATAACAATGTAGTTAAAATCATTGACTTTAATAGCATTACACATATATGAATAGCCTATGTAACATTCCTATAACTTTAGTTTAACATTGGTTATATCAAATACACATTGTTAATATAATAAGACTGTAGAATTTGTAATTATTGCTATTTTTCATTTTAATAGCAAAGTAATGTGTCTTATTTTCTATGAAAATGAGGAACATTGGTGTACTTTAATGCCTACATGAATTTTTGTACAAGTACTTTTTAAATGTACCAATATTTTCTTTGCATATGTTAAAATCAAATACCATAATCATTACATGTTTTATACAGTTCTCTTTATTCTGTCCTAGTTGAAAGACTGTCCTGAGAAATGCCATACAGGTTAATCATCTGACAGGATACTTAACAGCAGCAAGACTTCTCAACTGACAACTGCTTGCTATCTGGGCCAGGCTGACAACAACGATCCAATATTTTCCCATTATGGAAAGTAATTGTTACATACACCAATATGGTCTCCTGCCATCTGCTTCTGCATGCTGTTATGGATTTGATTTATGGAAAATATTTATCAGGATGTTGCAAAATTGCTAACAGGCATAGTGGTAGCTGTGAAATCACCACAAAACTACACAGCTTTTTAATATACCAGATACTCCCCAGATAATCTAGGATAAATAGGATACCGTAGTCTAATATGGAAAACATTTTAAAGCCACTAATTGTTATTGACTATGCCCATCCCTTGATAATTAAATTAACAAGGAGTTTCAGAAGAGTTAAGACGTTCTAATATTTAATACCATGTTTATGAATCTTGTTCTTATATTCTTCATATATCAACATGATAAAACATACCCAATTTAAGTTAATTATAAAATGATACTCTGATTAAATATAAGCTCATTACTTTTTAAGGTTAAATACTAGAAAATAAGTGCTGTAAGACACTGTCAATTCTCAAAATACAGCTCAATTTTTTCAATAATTCAATAATTTATTTATTCACTTTACATTTTGAATACAGCCTTCTCCCTCATCTCCCACTCACCCTCACAACTCCCTCCTCCTGTTACCCCTCCCCTTCTCTGAGAAGAAAGTGAAGCCCCTTTTGGGTACCACCCTGCCCTAGAACACCGAGTCCTATATAGAAAGAATAGCAAATCTAATACAGATGAAAATGTGAATTTTAATAATCCAATACAGATGTTTTAAAAAAACTCTATATAGACTAAAAAGTAGATGATGGGATCAGTTTTATTTTTGGCTTTTGAATGTATGTGTACATAGATGGTGTATTTACTTATGTGACAACTCATCTTTGTTTCAGAAAGTTTTTTATACACATGAGTATACTAGTCTTTAATCTTTATAATATCGGATATAGAAGGAATATTTGAGGTCATCATTAAATCTTTCATTGAAAACAACACACATGCACAAACACAGACAGAGAAACATGCACATGCACCTACATAGACACACATAGATGCACACACACAGTGGTACACACACATGTACACACACATGTATACATACACATATCTTGAGTTAATGCAAAAAGCTGAAGAAAGCTTTAAGACTTTAATATTTTTCACTAAAATAGTTTTGTTTACAGTTTTAAAACATGAAAATATAAACGAAGATTTTGTTATTTACCAGAAAAAAAGGTCAATATCCATCTTAAAAGTTGTTAGAGATTAAGAGTTCTGTTTATGTTCTGGCTCAAGGGTACACTATGATATCACTTATTTGTTACATAACATACCTATTGTGTTAAATAGGTATCAGTTTCATTAACTGGCAAGCATAAGTCAAGATTACAGCATTCTGGATAGTGAGGATTTTGGTAGACTCCACCACAATGTGGTTAAGGATATGATTCACATAATAAGAAAAAGTTACCTCCAGGCTATTGTTCCTCGCATGGATTATAATTTACATATTGCTTCTCCTTATGTCAAAACATCTGGTGTCTGCAAATGCTAATGTTTCCTTAAAAAGTTTCACAAGCCAGGAAAAGTGGGTTGGAAACATTGCACACGAATCGTTTAAGCATTATAATAGAATAAGAGCTTTGCTCGGAAAAAAATTAAATTGCTGCAAACAATACTATAGTCAAGAGTATAATTTATTTGCTTATACATGAACAGTAATGTGTCTATATGTAGAGAAAATGATTTTGAGTTTCATGTTAATCTCTTTAAAATACTTATGTAATTATATGGAACAGCTAGATTTTAAGATCTTCTAGAATTTCAGTCACTTTAACGGTGCTTTAAGAAGTCTGAAGTTGTATAAAGCCCACTCTTACACATCTACAACAGGATCAGGAGATACCCAAGACACTCATCAGAGAATTATGTTTCTATTTGTCCATGAAAAAACAGAAGAAATGCATTGGAAATGTAAAGAGATCTTTTCCATGTAGATCCTCAACTCAGTAGTGTGAGTCTTTGCAATGATTGCCCTAGTCTGATTATATTCTTTGTCTAATGAGGCCATTTAAGACGTTACCATTTGTAAGGCTTTTTCTTATCAGAGCCATCACTGGCTAACAGTGTCATAATGCTTTCTGGACGTATCAACCAACTGTCTCTCAAAGTCTACTCTTGGATTTTTATCCAAGGCATAGATTATCTACATGAATGGTCATAGACAAAACCATTTTTCTCAGCTATCTCTCTCCTACAATGTTTATCACTGTCTTTTGCTTAACATATTGTATCCATAGTTAATAAATTAAGTGATTTTTAAAACTTGGTGATAGGGAAAACACCTATGTCAGATTTTTCAGATAGTGAAATAGTGCTTCCTCAGGACTGTGACCACATATTTCAGTCTTTATCTTCCCATCATTTCTGGAGTTTTTTTCAAATGCATTAAGTCTCTATCTTCTTGAGGTTTAAATAGAATATGTCCTCTAGAAATGAAAATAATGTTATATCCTAACAATAAGGATGAGATGAAATTTGTTTCTAGAATATTTCATTTATTTCTTCCATTAATAAATATGACTAAAAAGAAGTGCTTGCTGTTGAAAAGAGAATGAAGGGCTGGCAACCAAATTGTTTTAGTGAAGTGTAAACAAAGGATATTGGGACAACCAAAGGTATTCTTCAAGCAAACATCAGAGCAACTGAATCTCCCTTAGACAAACTGAGAACTAAAGACAAATGATAGAGAATATGGTACATAAAGCTGTGGGAAAGGAAAGAGTGATGAATTCTTTAAGTGCTGGCAAACTAGCAGGTCACCATTCCTTGTTCAAGCCACAGTGATACTTCTGATATAGCAGGCTGGAATTCCTTGGGGCTTCAGAACATTTGACTTTATAAGAGTACCGTGTCTTACAAACATCTTATTTATTTATTTATACTGTAAAATACATTTTATATTAAAATAGAATTACATCACTTTCCATATAGGCAACTAATGACTTCTAGGAGAAAAAGAATTAGCCTCTCCCAGATATAAGACCTCCTATTGGTTATCCAATACAAAGTGGTTATTATTTAAACCATGTGCATACAGACAATAAAAATGGAGCGTGTGTGTGTGTGTGTGTGTGCACACATGCATACACATAATATATATGTGTATATACCAATGGTCAGTAAGATTTCTTTAACCATACAGGATGTTATCCATGTATTCAGCAAAGGGACACCTGACCAGAAGTTATTTTTGATAATTTTCTTAGACCCAAAGAATACCTACCTCTTTGTATCTTTGTCTTTGTTTTTCTCTGTTTCTCTGCTGTGTGTGTGTGTGTTTACATTTCTGTAGAAATGGCCTTATAGACTCTCCTCCTAATATTATTTGTTTCTAGATAATATATAAGCCTTCCTTGCTTGTGTTTTTTAATAGATTTCTTCTTTTCCTATCCATGCCTTTTTTTTCCTCGAGACCACTTTAACTCTCTATTTTTGATGTCTCCAAATTCACCCTGCCTAGTTAATGCAGCAGTCATTAGACCAGTATCTCTTCATATAATTCCAAATTCAAGGCCAATTCTGTCAGTGTACTATTTCTACAAAGGACCATGTAGTCTTTTATGGCCTCTGTGGTTATGTTGTGTAGATCCTGTTCTATGGCCATAAAGGTCAAGCAGATTTGTTCCTCATTCTCCACAGCCTCATGACCACCGCCATTCCTCATTCCTGAGAACTGTATCTGTTTCATTTATTATGGAGTGATTAGCTCTGAGTAATGGGAGAAGTCTATCTCCCCCCCCCCCAAAAAAAGAGACTGAAAGTAAAATAGAAAAGATAGCAGGTCAGTTTTAGGGCAACAGCAACCATCACCACACACAGGAATCAACAGCCTAGCGATGCTCCAGGGGCAGGAACTGTGTCAAACCTCCCCTTATGTAGCCATGTAGGACCTGGGAGACAACTTCGGAAATGGTGTCAGACAGATATCAGATATCCATCAGTATGAAACATAGACTATTCATTACATGGAATATTGTGTCTGGTGTGAAGAAAGATTATGGGAGAACTACTGTGGTCTAATATGGAAAAATATTGTAAAAATGGATTATATTTACCTATATGATACAGAACTACATTCAGGGTATTTTCTTCTAAGTGATGACTGGGAAATAGAAGACTAAGTATCCATATCGTCTATATATATAGAAATAAAGTATAGAAAAATATACAGAAGGCTAGTGATTCTTAATGGAGGAGAAATACATATTTTTGCAATATGTATTTTAATTCTTTATATAATCTTAGTTGTTCAAGTTCTTTAATACATCTATGTGTTATATATACAAAACACAAGGGTAAAACTCAAGAATTATTAAATTTACATTAATGGTTTATTGCTCAGTGTTATTTTTTACCATCTTATAGTATTTCTGTCATGGTAAGCTTTGAGTCCTCTTGGCCAGTATTCCTTTTAACCAATGTGTTTACATAAAAAATAAGCAAGGAAATAAAACACAGGTGGAGGACCTATACTTATCTCATGCGAGGGTTCTTAGAAGAAAGTCCATCTCTACCCTGACATGAGTAACTAACCTTTCTTAAATTGAAGACTAACTGTTAAGACCCAGAGATAGTCTCATTATTATTCTGAACTGTGTTGAATAGTTACCACATGCTAACAAAAGCCTCTTAGCTGTTTTAAAATCAGACCTTTAAGATGGAACACGTCCTGGAACATTGTCATGGGCCCAATCTAATCACATGAGACCTTAGAGGCACCTACGCTTGGAAGTACCAAGACAGTCTCCACTCATTGACTTAGCAGCCTACAGAGTTAGATCTGGGGCTAGAAACACAGGCTACCATGCTGTAAGTCTATTGTGCCAATTTGCAGATGCCAGGGATCCTGTCCAGGTACCAATTAGCTGACATAGTGTTTGGAAGGCAGCTGTTTGTTGCATTTAAATTTCTCAATAAATGCTCATTAAACGAATTAAACTTAGAATTTTCATTTAAAAAGTAGGTCCCAAGATTTCAAATCTTAAAGATGAGGAAGGTCACAATGACTATATGTACTCAGATGTCAAGTAATATTTTCTTTGAGGGTGGAGTGGGAATTTTGCACCCTTCAGTGGAGGGTGGCAATTTTGCAGATCACTGAAGAATCTCAGAAAGATTGTATTTTAGTATGTTTAAGCTGCTGTAACAAAAAGTACTATCCATGGGGTTTAGCAACAGAAGAAATTTATATTATATGTATCTCAAAGCTAAAGAGTTTAAGAAGGACCAGAAGACTGAGTGTCCTGCGAGGCACTGCTTCTTGGCTCAAAGCTCTGTTTTCTGTTTCCTGTGCTGTCACATAGCAAGACAGCTGTACAAGTTATTTGTGGTCTCTTTTATAAAACAAAGTACTCCACTTAGGAAGGCCCTGCTCCTATGCATAATCTTTTACAGGTCCCATGTCCTAGAAAGACCAGCGTTTATGTTTAAAGTTTAAGGGTAAAACAGTCCATCTACAGCAGAATTACAACATTCCAATTTACAAGTGGTATTGGCCTGTGATAGTAGGCAACATCTTGCAGTGTAAAACAGAAAAGATATGAAAGAACCAAGTGTTGAGTGGAGTTAATCAGAGGAAGAATAGTAACAAAGAAAGGGCAAGGCAAAGGAAGAATCGAGCAGGACTGGAGGGGCGTTGGTATACATAACAGGAAGAAGCAATGATAACCATAGCCTGCAGAGCTTCCTTAGTGAGTCTTAGGGAGGGAGATGGAGGGTCTAAAGGACCCTTTGCTTTTCACAACATACTACTCTAGGTTATTTAAAACAACAGTTTTGAGTAAGTCACTAATTTAGGACGTTTCCTAAAACAGATTGCATTTACTTAACAAGAACGCCACTCAAGTGTCCTGTGATAAGCTCCCAGGGATTTCCACAGTGGCCGTGAGGCAATGGGAATACTTAAGAACTCACCAGCTGTCAGTCTGACAAGCTTGATTCAAGTCCTTTGTCTCTTGTTGGTGTTATGTGACCCTGGGGTTGTCTTGGGTTGCTGTGTCCACGTCTCATGCATAAAAAGGTTTAACAATTCCATTTAAGGTTCCATCTTGGTTTAAATAAAGTAGGCACACAAAAGACATATCCCACCCCTGTATAGACAGTGTAGCATCAAGTAAACAAAACTGGAAGTTATTTCTAAAGACAAAGGCTTCTTTCTGTTCCTGGTTTTGAACACATTAGAAGTTCATTTTTTAAGTAAAAAATCATTGGTGACGTCCTATTTTCATAGCTTCTATTTCACATCTCAGCTCTCTTTTCCGTCTGTCTAGGAATCCATTTCTAAATGTCCATTGAACAGGATCCTTATTGTAGAAAGATATTAAATGCCCATAGCATCTTATAATTTCAAGATGTTTATCCATATTTTACCACTTATATATCATAGGTATCAAAAAATCTCAGCACAAACATGATGAATATCCCACCCATTTTATATCCTGTAATTTAGATCACAGCTTCTAGTTTAGCTTACCTGTAGATTTTAGCATGAAATGAGTTATCTGTAGTCAGATAGGCATCACTACATATACAGGGTAAAATAATAAATAATAATAATTTATTTACATTATTTTTGTTTTCCTTATATATTTATAATTTAAAATTAATAATTTATTCTTTCCATTTAGTTTACATTTAGATTTAAATGATAAATTAAAAAGCAAAAACTAATAATCAAAATTTTATAAAGCTTTATAAATAATGTGCAGAACAAACTGGAAAGACAAACTGGAAGACATGGCTGACAGTGGAGATAACTGTTTTGACCATGATTGGTGAGTGCTTCCAGTGCTAAGTGACACTGAAGTTGAGACCACTAAGTGGTGACTATGAAGATCAAGAAAAAAGAAAAAGGTAAATTTTAAAAGGGACTCAAACCAGATATAAATGAGCTTATCTGAAGAATAATCAGAAGCCAGTATGGGCCAATAGAAATAGTTTTGTGGGTTCACCACTTGCTGTGCAATGTGAGGATAAAGGTTCAGATCTCCAGGAACCATGGAAAGCCAGATGTAGTGCTGTAATCTCAATTCTCCTACAATGAAGTGGGAGGCAGAAACAGGTCATCGCAAAGCGTTGGCCAACTAGCCTAGAGTACAGAGCAACAAACAAAAAGAAGTGAGGTGAGGGGCAAGGAAGGATCCCTAAGGTTATCTATGTATCCCTGTATATGCAACACACTCACACACG
This sequence comes from Arvicanthis niloticus, assembly GCF_011762505.2. NCBI lineage: Eukaryota > Metazoa > Chordata > Mammalia > Rodentia > Muridae > Arvicanthis > Arvicanthis niloticus. The sequence goes on from NC_047672.1 coordinate 44,982,030, forward strand.
ATTTAATTTTTTTTAGTAAAAATGAGTCCACGGTTCTGTATCAAAAAAAGAATATATTAGATGTAGATTTGAAACAGTAGAGACATTAATGGATGTGGGTATTACTCGGATGTCTTTCTGCTACAGATTACTTTCCAAAACTTGTCACAAACAGAAAGGGTCTGTTTGTATTTGCTCGTGTGCTAAGAGTATATGCCTGTTTACAATACTAAGTTGTTTATTCTCCAATTTTGTCATTATTGGAGGCTATGTTTATATGTAGAAGGCCGTCTACAGGTCGGTGCACTAATAGTCTCCAGATGAGCTCTGTTGGGAGGTGCTAAAGCCTTTAAGAGTGAGGACTGTTTTCTTTTGAATTCCATCCATCACCTTTACTTTACTTTAGTCACACACCACCATGCTTTGTTGTCATCTCTCTGTAGCCTAAATCCATGGAACCAAGTAAAGACAGGTGAAACCCCTGTATCTGTGAACCTATTATGTCTCTTTTGTACTAACGTTGTTCTCTGACAGTTCTACAGCTGTAATAAAGCATCCTGATTGCTCTTATGCTTCTTTGTCAGTGATCTCCTTCGCACATCTGCCATTCCTCTCCTTCTTATACATATCTTACTCACATTCAGGTCTTTTGTTTTGTTTTATGACGCATTATGTCTAACCAGGGCTGTCTGTGTGACCCTGGGATTTCACCTATTCACTGGATGGAGCCTGTAGAGCTCACCAGTGAGTATACAGCTGACAATAATAACTACCTTCCCATTTTCTAACAGCACTCAGTAGTTCTGCAGAGAGGAATAGAGCCCCATGGGCCCCTTCCTCATCTGTCACCTGACTGTCGGCATGACCAGTCTTATGCGCGCTTAATGCAGGAAACTACAGCTGCTATGAGTTCATGGTGACAACATCTGTGTCACACCTGAAAGATGACATTCCCAGATTCTCTCAACATGTATCTCTTAGGTTCTTTTTATGCCCTTGAGCTTTAGAAAAAAAATAATAAAAAGGCTTGCTTCAGGCTGGGGTTTCATCTGTTACCTATTTCCATCACTTCTAGTAGCTGGGAGTCTGCTTTCACTGCCACAGAGAGGTTTTCTGATGACAGCTGAGAGTAGCATTTGTCTATGTATATAAACAGACCTTTAGGAGGCAATTTGACGCTATACTAATTTAGCAAAGCCACAGTTATAAGTTCATCTCTGACTTTTTCAGCTATGAGTTTTTGATCTCTACAAAGTACCAGACATGGTTTCTTGTGGAGCAGACCTTGAATCCAATTCAGGAAGTCATTGGTTTCTCTCATAACAACAATGTCACTGTTGCACAGAAGGTCTCATCTTGCCTGTCGGGATGGTATTATAGTTCCTAGGACTCACAGCTGGTGATATTTTTCTAAACTATTATAATATTAAGCCTATAGATGCATACCTCCCAAAATATTTTCTTATAAGCGGAAGCTATTCAGACCATATTCAATAGTGAAAGTATAACATCAGCCTTCAGTCACAACGTCTTCCTTAATAAGTAATATTGGTGCTAATGGTTTCTTATGACTTTCAGTATGGTATCTAATCCTATGTCTGAGTATCTCGGGTTTAAGCATCTCAGTTATATAATAGTCAATGATCTTTTCTTAGCAGTGTATTTGGTTTTAAGGTGGCTAAGTTCTCGGAAGCCTCAGAAAATTTAATGATATTGCAGTTACTTGCATGATATCTACCTACATTTTTGAATGAGGCAGATGAAGGACTCCTGCACTCTGTCAGCCATCTTCCCATCTGGCAAAAAGTACACCTCAGGGCAAAGCTGGCAGATTTGAGGAGAAAGGAGATTAGAGAATTTCAAAGGAATTGGATTGGAAGTCTAATTGAATCCTATCAACATCCTGTTCTAGCATGTATCTTTTAAAGTTCTGTGCGTGGGGAGAATGTCTTTTAAAGTGTTTCGAATAGTTTGAGTGGGAATTTCTACTGTGAAATGAAAATATGCTAATAGATGCCCTCAAACCAAGGAGAATCTCCTATTCTTCTGATAGACTTGCAGTATGTGTGAAACACAGTGCCCTGCAGAGCAACCAAGCATGACTCTCACATGGTCATGTTTAAGAGAAGAGCAGGAGTTCCAGGGCATCCTCCATCCGAGCCGTTCCCAAACAACAAGTCATTCCTTGTTTGAAACTCCCAGTTCTCACATCTTATGACTATGTATCTGATATGCCAGGTTCATTTGACTTGAGATCTGTTGCCTCAAGTAATTTAGATGTCAGACTACTCTCTGTCTCTCTTCTTTTCAAACACAGCAGAGTTTGGTCATAATTATGTTTTAAATAGTTCTTAACATAACTGGATTTTTTTTCTTTTAGTGAAAATAGTCTTCTTTACCCAATCTAAAAAGCTACATATTGATAATCAGAATTGCAAGCTATTTTGGAAAGAGAGTGCAGAAGTCAGTGTGAAACCATGGCTTCTTCCAGTCACCCTTTAATCCACTTATAATAAAGGTGTGTCCAGCCATGGACACACAAAGATGAGATTTCTTTCATTCTCATCTTTAAGAAATTTATTGTAAGGGAAGTAGATAAACATGCCTAGTATTGAGTCATGCAGGAAGCCTATGCAACAAGCACTCATAAAGTGAGAAGAGAAAGCGTCGAGTGTTTTCTGTGCTGAGTTATATTAAGTGTTGTTTAAAGCATGTTGTAAAGTTTTAGACAGAAGTATTTCATTTATTTTTAGTAATTTTCTTGATGCTATCAAGAAAATACTATCCTACCATTTCCCCTTTTATTTCTTCTCTCTAAATAGTCTCATATACACTCCTTTACTCTCTTTCAAATACATAGCTTACTTTTAGGTAATGTGTGTGTGTGTGTGTGTGTGTGTGTGTGTGTGTGTGTATGTGTGTGTGTGTTTGTGTGAATATGTTAATTATACAATTAAATTTGCAAACAGATCCAACTCAATCAGGTTAATATTACTTGTGTATAAATGTATACATTTTCTGGGCTGATCTTTCTGTTAGATAAACAACTGATGCACTTTTTGCTGGGGAAGACTATGCCTCTAGATCTCAGACATCTTCTGTTGCCTATAGATCTTTGTCTATTTACAAGACGTCCTGGGATTTCTTCTGTCCACCATAGCATATCTATTGTTACTGTTCTTGCTGGGATTGTGTTTAGGCAGTCATGTTGGTGAGACCTTATGGACATAGCTTCTGACATCCCTAAAAGACAGAATCTTACAACAAACTCCCTGTTTTTCTGTGTCTTACAATCTTACCACCTTCTCTTGCACAACGATCCCTGAGCCTTAGGTTTAGGTCTTGTGTATTATATATCACAGTTGGAACTAGGCTCTACAACTCTTCATTTTTCTTTGTTATGGTTTTCTATAATGGTCTTTGTTTGTTACATAGTGAAATTTCTTTCATCAGGAGTCAGAAGTACACTAAACTGGAGGTACAAGGATAAGTATTCTGAATGTAGTTAAGGATTTTACTGTTTGAATAAAGTGGTGGTTTTAGGCTCTTGTCATGATCCATGACATCGCTAGCTTTGGTAGCTGGTTAGATTTTTAGTACAAGGCATGATTTACCCTTTGTTGAGCAGGCTTTATGTCTAGAAAGATGTTAGTTAGTATCAAGGTATGCATGCCACTACTGTCTCCCTAGGATTATCATGTGTCTTAGTCAGGATTTCTATTCCTGCACAAACATCATGACCAAGGAGCAAGTTGGGAAGGAAAGGGTTTATTTAGCTCTCATTTCCATATTGCTGTTCATCACCAAAGGAAGTCAGGACTGGAATTCAAGCAGGTCAGGAAGCAGGAGCTGACACAGAGGCCATGGAAGGATATTACTTACTGGCTTGCTTCCCCTGGCTTGCTCAGCTTGCTTTCTTATAGAAGTCAGGACCAACCCAAGGATGGCACCACCCATAAGGAGCCCTCCCACCCTTGATCACTAATTGAGAAAATGCCTTACAGCTGGATCTCATGAAGGCATTTTCAGATTTCAAGATACAATGCAGAGCTATAGCTAAAAATAAAATAACAAAACATAATAATGGTACAAAAAGAGAGATGGTAGGACAGTGAAACAATTGAAGACCCAAACATGAACATACATAACTTAAGCTATTTAAAACTTAACAAAGATGCCAAAAACATGCTGACAAGAGAAAACATCTTTAATAATGGGTGATAAGAAAACTGGGAGTCGAAATGTGGAAGAATAAAATTAGAGCAACATTTATCACTTTGTACTAACACTAATTCCAAATGGATCAAAGACCTAACTGTGAAACCTGAAACACTGAAACTGCTAGAAGAAAACATAAATCTTATCTTACATGACATTGATGCAAGACAGGACTTTGTGAATAGGACTTGATTTTCTCAAGAGTTAGGTAAAAATTTAACAAGTTGGAATTAATAAAACTAAAAAGCTTCTCCATAGATTAAAAAAGAACAATCATCAGCCAATCAAGTGAAGCCCATAGAATGGAAAAGAATATTTGCCAGCTATATATTAGACAAATAATTGATATTAGGAACATATAAAGAACTAAGAAAGCAAAGAGTCAAAACAACCAACAAACAACAAAATCAATCAAAAAATTAAACAAAATCATAAAGTGATCCTGGAATCTGAACAGATAGAAAAAATAATATTTGGCTGAAGCAGAGGTTCTCAAGTTGTGAGTTCCAAACCCTTTAGGGGTCAGACAAGCCCCAAAGTTGCATTTGAGATATCTTGCATATCAGATATTTTGATTACAATTCATAACTATAGCAAAATTACAGTTATAATGTAGCAATAAAATAATACTATGATAGGGGCTTGCCACAGATGAGAAACTGTATTATAGTATCTCAACATTCAAAAGATGGAGAAATACTGGGATAAAGAATATTTTTAAAAGTGTTTTTTGTACCTAGAAATTAGGGAAATACAAATCAAAACAGCTTCAATATTTTAATCATATGCTAATCAGGATGGCAAAGATCAACAACACAACCAACATCAAATGTTAAACAGGATTTAGAGAAAAGAAACAGTCTTTCCCTGTTAGGGAGGTTGCAAACTGATCCAGATGCCCTGGAAATCAAGGGGAGTCTCCTTAAAAAAAAAAAAAGCTAAATAGAAATCTATCATTTGTTTTAAAAACAAAGTCTTATTATATTTCTTATTATAAAAGCAATTAGTAGCTAATTGAAGTTTATAGAATAAATTTTGTGAATAAGAAGGCCAATTAAGAGGCTATAGAATTGTCCAAGCTTCTAAAATAATTTGAAAATTTTGCTGTTAGTCCAGATATCTAATTATTTTAGTGAAATAAAATATTTACATCCCCACCATATAGAGATCATATCACTTTGACTGGCTTTTTATTATCCAATTCTTTTACAGTTTGGAAAGAGTAAATACAAACTAGCAAGTGATTGTTAGTAATGTAAAACTATTTCTTGTATAAAAGCAAAGATATGATGCAAAATAATTTCCTCTGTTAGTCATACAACTGATCCCAATCCATGGTTGTTATATGCATGTAACGATGTTGTATTTATCTCTAAAAATAACAACTCTTTGTGCTGCTTATTTTGACCCGCACTTGCAATCCGAGGACTAAGGAGACTGAGGCAGGAGGATTTTCTGTTCCAGGATAGCCTAGGATGGACAGTAAGACCATCAAAACACACACACACACACACACACACACACACACACACACACACACACATTCACATACACAGCAAATGGGATGAGAACAGACAGCCTTGAGAAGTATCTAGTTGTTTGTTCTTTGGTTACTTTAGGTCCAGTTAGGGCTTGGTAAAATGGCAGTATATAGGATGAATTAGTGAGAGATGTGAGGTGAAATTGAGAATATTGATTATTTATAAATATAAATTACCTCCAAGTCCTTTGATCTCCCTTCTATTATGTTTGCTGTAGATGTTGCATAAATGTGTTTATTGGGTATTGGGTTAAAGAAATTCTTTTTCTGCTTTCCACCGGGATTATTATTATTATTATTATTTGCATGGCCTCAAATCTCTGTCAGTCCATAGAGCTGGGTCAGACACAAGCTGTTTCATTTGTATTCATGCATGTTTGTCTCACCTCCTTATATCCAGTGTCTTTCCAACTGGTTTTCTCAATGTGCAGACTCCATCTTTAGAGAAAGCCACTATTTCAAGTGGAAGCATAAGTATATCTCCCATGCTTTAGCTTTAGTTGTGAGGTGCTTTATAAAATTGTACATAAGGTAGATGTATGATAGAAGGTGACTTAGGTAATACAGTACAAAAATAAAAACAACTCTTCCGCTAGGCGGTGGTGGCTCACACCTTTAATCCCAGCACTTGGCAGGCAGAGGCAGGCGGATTTCTGAGTTCGAGGCCAGCCTTGTCTACAGAGTGAGTTCCAGGACAGCCAAGGGCTACACAGAGAAACCCTGTCTCGAAAAACAAACAAACAAAGAAAAAACCTTTTCTTACATCCTATTCAATATGGCAAAGAGTTCCTTTGCTAGTTTTATCTAAGATTTGTTGGTGTTTGTAAAGGGAAAATAATTTTGTTCAAGACCACCTATCATGAACTAAAAGTTCAGGCAGAATTTGTACACTAAGAGAGGAGAACAAAAAGTTTGAAGTTAGATAGCTAAGCACTGATGGATCTGATTTGCTGACTACCTAATTAATTGGTGGAAGTTTGAGTAAAGGAAGAATTACTGTTTGGTTTGGTTTTTTTTTTTTTTTTTTTTTTTTTTTTTTTTTGGTTTTTCGAGACAGGGTTTCTCTGTGTAGCCCTTGGCTGTCCTGGAACTCACTCTGTAGACAAGGCTGGCCTCGAACTCAGCAATCCACCTGCCTCTGCCTCCCAAGTGCTGGGATTAAAGGTGTGTGCCACCACTGTTTGGCAAGAAGTTTTTTATAATCTTTAAAAATAAGAAAATTCAAATGTTGGTTTTTGCATTTCTGAAATATAGAAATAGAAATGGATGGAAATCTCTTTAGGGGAAGAAGCAGCTGGAATCCAGGGCTGGAGTCTGAGGCTGGTAGATTTTAAAGGCAAGTAATAAAGATGAGTCAGTGTCCATCAACATCTAGGTAAGATCTGCCTCTTCTCCAAGTTTAGCCAGTGCCTGTACTGAACTTGACTATGCAGAACAGAACTCTGAGATGTATAGCAAAAAAAAAAAAAAAAAAAAAAAAAAAAAAAAAAAAACAAAACTTGAAGAAGTACTAGAGGGTTGGGTATAAATTACATTATGCATGAAAAATTAAAGTTCAGGCCCAGATAAACTGGATAAATCTTTAATTACTATCTGGTTTGTAGTCCAGGATGTCCATGCTTTAGGCTTGAAGAGCATACCGTAAGAATTGGGATGGATTTCTTTCAAAAGAAACAGATTGCTTAGCTTGTCTCACTTTAAACCTAAAACTAAGACCTAGCAGATACAAATCATCCTCCAGTAATTTGATAATTTTACAAAAATCAACATATAGACATAAATAAATATATATTATACTGTTATGGATTTTGTTTATTGCTTGCTTCATGTTATTTGGGAATTTCAGGAGAATCCCAATGTGAAACACTGAGGGTCCCTGTGCCCAGCTGGTTCTGGTTTGGTAAATAAAGTTACCATTGGCCAATGGCTAGGCAGAGAGACAGAGGTGAAACTAGATTTCTCCATCAAGGGAATCATGGGAAGAATAAGGATTAAAACTCACTATTGCCAGGACAGGAAGAAGATCCAGGCTTGAAAGCAGAAAGAAAATCATACAATCATGAAAGAGCAGCCCCAGGGGCTCCCCCAATGGGTCTGGGGTAGCAAAAATGGAATATAGATTTTATTAAGTAATAACTCAGGAGTATTAGAGGGGAGACATTAGCGAAGTGAAAGTTTGGTAGTGGCCCAACCATTGAGCTGATTAAGGCATGCTAAATACAAGGCTGAATGCATGTTTGTGACTTTTATTTGAGAATCTAGAGTATTTGGGTGGGTAGCAAGGATCACGAACCACTGCTGGAGAAATAAAAGTGGATTAGCTAATTACCACAACATTATGCCATCAAAATAACATAGTCCACAATTATGCTAGTATGTATTGTAATATGCTGCAATAGAATATAATATCACTATGTATGTGAAGAAGTAGAGGAAGAAGAAGAAAGAGAAGTAGGAGGAGGAGTTGTAGAAATTCTTTATATTCAAAAGGAAGAGCATAATAGTACAACTTGCAATCTTCTTGGGAGCTGACTTTAAGCAGAAAGCGGCTAGAAAGCAGCTAGAAAGCAGCTATCAGCTTTGCAGCCATCTGGAACCATATACCCTGATAGAGACTTGTTTTTCAACAGCCTATAACAGCTGAAGCACACTCTGACAAACATCTTGTTTATCCCACATAGCTTGTTTTGCTGTTTAGTGACTCCAGCTACATGGTGCAAGTGGTAAAATGTCTTCACCTGTGTTCTCCTGCTTGTGCTTATAAATACCCAGGATTTCCTTGTAATTGAGTGAATAGGGGAAATAAAGGAGTAACCAGACTTGATTATACACTCTGGTTTTGTCTCTTCTAATCTCTTGCCCCTCCATCCCCACTCTCTCTCTCTTGACCAGAGCACTTAGCCCCAAAGCGTGGGGAAGTGTGGACAGCAACATAGTAGCCCCAAAGTGTGGGGCAGTGAGGTCCTCAACACAATCTCAGCACTCAAGTAGAGGCAGGAGGATTTTGAGCACCAGGTGAACCTAGGCTACATAATGAAACTGTGGAAGATACACTTGGTTGTAATGTGATGTAAAATGGACCCTGGCACATCTGGGAGCACTTTCACTAGAGAGAACAGATTAAGGTGGGAAACTGTCTTTTAAGGTGGATTTGACCAACACATAGGCTGAAGACTTGTTTATAGTGAAAGTGTAAAAAAGAAAACCTGAGAACAAAGGTTTGTATTCCTCCCATCTGCTTACTGGCTGTCATAATGTACTCTTCTCTACCTACCATGGTAAGTTGAAACCTCTGAAATAATGAGCCAAATAGCTCCTTATCCTTTAAGCTGTTTTTGGTCAGGTTTTTGTTACAAGAACTAAAACAAAAAAATAATATAAGTAATGTGGAGATTCAAAAATTCAGATATTGTATCTAACAAAAAAATGAATATTAAGACAACTGCAGCTTTCTCTTTTAAAGAAAAATATGTTACTTTAATAAAGATGAGAATTTTCTTACAAATACCCAATGGAACTATGAGGTCTGATTTTCATTGAGAACATGTTAAATAGGTCAAACACTTTGCTGAACACAAAGCAAAATAAAAGTTTTGAAAAATTAAAAGCCATGTCAATGTAGCAATATTAAATTGCAACGAGCAGGAAAGAAACTGAAAGTCCCACAAAGTAAGGCACAAAGCAAAGTAAGGCAAAACAAACAAAAGATAACTGTTTTAGAGATGTGGGTGTGGGTTCTAGTTTACAAGTAACCAGATATACTTTAGTAACAAGGTGGTGACAATATACTTCTATATAAATCTTTTTCCATAGGTGGGAATGCTTTCTGAAGCTATAAATAGAGTTGTAGACAGAGAGAAAGGGAAGAACATGGAGATAAAGTGATATCTGAACAATGGAAGGGAAAGATTCTCCTTACCTGCATAAAATGCAATCCCTCCCAGCATGAAGGTGAACTCTAAGCAGAAAAACTGTGAAGAAACATTCTCCATGTGCAGTATGTGCTCTGAGGTTGGGACCTGACCTTTCCTGTCTTGAGTCTCTCTCTCTCTCTCTCTCCTCTCTCTCTTCTCTCTCTCTCTCTCTCTCTCTCTCTCTCTCTCTCCCTTTCTCTCTCTCCCCCTCTCTCTTCTCTCTCAGGCTTTCTCTCTGTCTCTTTGTTTCTCTCACTCACAATATAACCTTATTATAAAATATAAATAAAATACTATTTTATTCAAAAGTAAATAAGCATCTTTTGTCCCTATGGTGACTGCTAATGCTCTCCTAGGTGGATGAATGGCCAGCCTTGAAGATCAAGAAGAGGAATGTAAGGAAACAAATAGGGAGCACCATTAATAAGTTTAATGAATATCTTATCCTTGCCCAAGCTAAAAATGTAAAGACTAATGAATGAAGGCAGTACATACTGAGGTTTATCACTTGGAGGAGAGTATACTTTCTGTTTATTTCAGCAGCACATTATACAGCAGAAATATTTAAATCTTTAGCTCATTTGACACTCATTTCCCAGAATACATCTTGAGAAATCACTTCCAAACATGTACAACAATTCATATTTCAGTATAAAAGATAGGTAAATCAAAATCAGTCTTACTAACAATGACCAAATATAATGCAAAACCATCCATATACACGGAGTTGATAGAAAGCTATGAAATGACAGCTTGGAATTCTACTGATGGTGTGTGAATCATACTTACAAAATGATGTAGCCTTTTAAGGCATTTAGTTTTCTAAAGCTGAAGGAGATATAACTTTAAATTAAAATGAAATAATTCTATACTTAAAGGAATAAATATAAAGAACTGGAGAGATGGTTCAGAAGTTAAAAGTACTTACTGTTCTTGCAGAAGACCCTGATTCAATTCCTCCTACCCACAGGAAGCTCACAACTGTCTATAATTACAGTTTAAGGGATCTGATGCCCTCTTCTGGGATTGGAACACACCATGCATATGCAAGTGCTGAGCATACTCATATACATAAAATATTTTTTCAAAAGTATAAATATAAATTATATTTACGATGGTCTCAATTGTTTGGTGAAAATTTTATGTGTAAACTAACCTGGAATATAAAAATATTAGTACTGATTATCATTAACTATAAAACTGATAAGAATGTGTGATTCTCTATGTGTTTTTGTATTTTACAGTACTCACGGTGAGGATTCTCCTAGACTCTCATTACACATCAGAATTTCCCATTTTTCTGCTTTTATACCCTGTTAATCAAGGCTCCTCCAGAATGACTGTACTTATCTCTCAGTGCTGATTAACCTTCACAATGCTGTTAAAATTTCAGGTCCTCACAGAAATATGCCACAGAACCTCTAACAGGAGGTCAGTTTTATCATGTTGGTAGTGTCAGAGTTCACTATTTCTGCTCTTTAAATCCTTGGATTATTCTGATCTAAGTTACTCCTAGTAAGCCATTTCATAAGAATCTACAGAAAGCATTGTAATCCTTGGCTTGATAAATGAATGCAGATAGTTCATTCTTCAATAAATTTTTATCTTTGTTTTTAAGCAATGTTACTTGGAAAAATGACTTTCTTTGAAAAAAAAATGGTAACAAAAGCCTCAAATAGTAGCATGTGGCCGTGACTGGTGATAATTCAGATAAAAATTTTGCAGTGGTCTATTTCTGCAGAAGTCGGAGGGCATCCTGGCATTTTTGGACAATGCTAGTCATAGCCTGGGAAAGAAAGGGAGAGCATAGGTTAATCTAGAGCTGTTTAGACTAAATAAATATTAACTTCTTTTAGAGAAATTAATATGAAAACCCTAAGACTCATCTAAAAATTACAATATAATGTTAGAACTCTACTGTGTGTCATTTACTATAGTTTCTTAGAAGATAAGGCCAGATAGCAGGTGAGAAAACTCTCTTGTCATTACATCAGGGTCACTTGCTTAATCCCACAGATTCATCCACAGGACAATCTACTCACAGCGGAAGCTAAAGGAGATTGGAGACTGGGATTCTTCTTCATTCTCAAGGGTGTGCAGTAATAGCTGAAGAATTGTAGCTGCTGCTTTGACTTCTTCAAAAAAAGAAAACTTCAAGCCTTAAATTTCAGAATTTCTGTGTGTACAAAATTCAGTTAGCACAGGGCAAGGCCCACAAGAATTGTGACTTCTCTCTTTAATTGACCTGTACTGGGTTGGCTGACCATTCACCAGCTTTACCTTGCTTACAGCGTCATGCTTTAATCCTCAGTGTGTATGATTTAATTGAATACCAACAAACCTCACCAAGTTTGCTGGTAGTGGGCAGCCAATTAGCCTTTGTGCTTCTAACTCTTGGGTTACATGGGACCTGTCAAAATATGTTCGGGTTACTGTGGTCTACTCTCAGCATATATAAATCTTTCCTTTAGGATGGTAGGTCTACAACTCTTAATTTCTGATTTGTGTTACCAAACACATCTTTTTTTTGTGTGTGTAAAAGATGCTTGCAGATACTACAAAAATTATATCTCTATTTTCATGTTTTTACACTTTATCCTAATTACAAATAGCGGCACCTGCATGTGGTGCATAATTCTAATGATATAAGGCATTCTTTGCGTTTTACGGCCATTCATAAACTGCCCCGGCAGATCTACTTGTGATTTATTGAATCAATAGAATTCTTTAAATTACATCCTACATTATGTTGTAGGGCAAGTATTGCCCTATGTTTCACATGCAATGTTTGAGAGAGGGAGAAGTGGAGAACTGTAATTTCACTGTAAATCAAAGATTAGGTGTTGTGTATGAGTTCTAGGGATTTAACACGTGATACCATTGCACTTTTATTTTTTTAGAGTAGCTTATTTGATATGGGAATGAAAAACCACTTACAGTAATGCCTTCAGTATTAATACAATTAATAATGAATAAAGCTTTACGTTACAGATATACTTTATTTTTAAACAAATTTGTTTTTAATTTTTTAAGTATTGATCAAATTTTTTACACAAAAGGACTAATGATGTTTATGTGAGTATATAGAGTGCACTGTGAGTACTTTAGAACATCCTCAACTTTTACATTAGTTTTAATAATTCAGAATTAACCTTTTTATCTATTAGTATTTAATGTAGAAAACAAAATTCTACTTAAGAAGTTATACTTAAGAAGCTATACATAGTCATTAACAAACTAAAAATAATACTTTTGATTTCCTGATTTGATAAAAACAAGTCATAAACTCTTAAACAAAATGACTAGCTGTAGAAAAGATACCAAGTTACCCAATATTCAAGGGTTAGTGTCACCTTAATATTTAAGAGTCATGGTAACAAACTATAATTTTTCAAAGCATTTCAAGGAGGAATGGTGAGCTGACCTTGATGTTTACAGAATAAAGATATCATTTGACTTCCGATACCTTCAACCAGGAACCTAGAAATGATCCTAAGTAGTTAGACAACAGAAGAACCAGCTGAGATTCAAATGCAAGCGTTGCATCTGAGTGTCACCACATGAAGTACATGAGCTAAAACTGTGCAAAGCAGACAATGATGACAAGGATGCACAGGAAAACCAAACACCTCAGTTCTTATCGTAAGTAACTCTTAATACAGACTTAGAGTACTCCTCCTTCCCAGTAGAGATTATGTTGAATTTTCCATTTGTGATGTTTTGTGGACTGAGATTATGTTGAATTTTCCATTTGTGATGTTTTGTGGACTGTGAGGACATTTGATGTTTCCAGTCCCTGATCATACAAACTACTGAAGCATCTGTGATATTTCTAACAAAATATTATGTCTATTTCTCTGGCTAGCTGTGATATTTCTAAAAAAAGTATTATTTCTATCTTTCTCTCTGTGTCTATATCTATACATAGAGACAGATATATAACATAGTTTTAAAATTAGTGTCATAGTCCTATTTGGATTCAAGTAATCACTAAAAAGCCTACTTAAGAAACCAAAAAAACTGAATAAGGTTATTTCTATATTCTGTATGTCTAATATTTACCTGCAGGCACATATGAAATAATTCTTAAATAATGGGACTACTTAAAATTTACAAAATTGAACCTGTGCACAGAGAGTTGATCTCAAACTGACACAAACCAGATAGTCTCCTAATGTTACTCTGAGGAGTTGAAGCTGACTCGGTTAAAAGCTGAGGCTATTTGCCTTGGGGATGCCTAATGGAAGGGTTATTATAACACTGTCCACAAATAGGGGTCTTGAGAGAATAAGTCTATTGCACTCCTTTGCCAGTTAATAGATTGGAGCATTGCCGTGTCACACTGATCTCCAAGGCCAAAGGTCACATCTCTCCCTTAATATTTAAATAAAGATACTTGACAAGAGCAAAAAACACCTCATTGCTAGTGGTGACTGGGACTCGATTTATAAGAACCTTTAGAAAGTCATGCTAATTCCTAGCCTTCTTAGAATGCATGGTAACCTTTCATAAATCCATCTTTTCCCGATGTCCTTGGAAATGACAGTTATAAAACTATAAATGATTTGTAATGCAAAACGGGACTGACAGACTTGAAGATAGGATGCCATGTACTAAAATCAGAAAGATTATAGCTAACAAAAGGCAGAACACGCATCGATAAGTAGCCACTGAAGTCACTCAAGATTTCATTAGATAGCCAAGGCAAATGCTAGAACAAAAACAAATAGGGAGATGTAGCCTGCAATATCATTAGTAGAAATTTACTTTATGAATGTGAGGGTACATAATTCCTCTGTGTTAGGCAGCTGGATGAAGGAGCTTCTCCAGGGAGTGAATGTTTTTATCATGTTATTTTAAAATACATATACAAATAAATTCCAGTTTTTCACACTTTGAGGAATACCAGGCTCATTGTACCCAATCATGTGCTCATTGCACTTCACTTTCAAAAAAAAAAAAAAAAAACAACACACTTCTTTTAGTGAAATAATTAGGATAGAATGGGCATTGAAACTATGAAAACTCATTTCCATTGCCAGTATTTATTGAAGGGATGATGTATACAGCTGCAGAGGATTCTGGGGTTGTGAGCTTAAGCAACACAGGCTAACTGTTTTTAGGGAATTTGGATGTGAGTGAGTAATTTGAGCAAAAGAGAGTGAGCAAAGATTGTAGAAATCAGAGGGGACGGAGGACACCAAGAGATCAAGAACCCACCAAATTAACTAAGCAGGGCTCATATGGGCTCACAAACACTATAATGACAAGCACGGGACCTGCTTAGGACCTGCCCTGGGCCCTCTGTCTATATGTTATGGCTATTAGTTAAAAGCTTATGGTGCTTTTTATGGGACTTTTAACAACTGTACAGGTGTATCTCTGACTCTCTTTCCTGTACTGGAGACTGTTTTCTTCCTGTTGGGTTGCCTTTTCCAGCCTTGGTAAAGGTCTCTGGTCTTGTCTTTTGTACCTTGTTTTGTCCTATTTGGCTCTTGTCTCTTTGAGGTCTGCTCTTTTCTGAAGAGGAAACAAAGGGTTAGTAGACCTGGGGGAGAGGAGGTGATGGGAAAGATGGATGAAGGGAAGAGAAACTGTTTGGTTCGTATTGTAGGAAAGAAGAATCTATTTTCAAGAAAAAAAATTTAAATTAAAATTAAAAAATGAGGCAGATTGAGCCTTTGAATACTTTAGAAGTTAACAGAAACTACACCTACACCATATATATATATATATATATATATATATATATATATATATATATATATATGCATGCTTGAGTAACTTTAAGGCATCAGACATCTGCTTTGTGTTGGAATCAACTTGCATCCTAGGACTGTGACAATCCCACAGGCCCTGCTGGAGAGGAAGCTCACAGAAGGCCCAGCCAAAAGATTTTCACTTTGCAGTATATCTTATGTCTGCTTCAGTCTGTGTCCTTCATTGAATTTAATTCCGTCTATTTTTCTCTCATGTTTTCCATTACTAACATCTGTTTGAAAAGATGAGAGTGACAATGAGATAGGATGTGCCCAATCCTATAGGGACTTGATGCCCCAAAGAGGGGGTGCTGGGGGTAGGGGAGCACACTCTCAGAGGTGAAGGAAAGGGGGACCAGGTGGGGACAACATGTAAATAAATAAAATAATTTAAAAATGAATGTGATATGTAGAGACATATGCATATATAGTATGTATATACAGTTATTCATGTCAATTCACACATATTTGAATAACGTGTGTTATTGTATAAGAGGGGTCATATGACAAAGATGCTGTGATAAGAATTCATTCTTAGTTCCCCAGAGGAGAACTCTCCATACCCATGGCTTGCCAGAAGAACATGGGTCATCTCTTTTGACTTCTACTCACTTAGAATGATCACTGTTGGTGATCACATGGACTGGGGCATGGGGTTGAAGAATATTCTTTGCATTTTGCTTAAATGCATGCTATCTGATTTTTTCTTGTCAATATTTTAGAAATGATTCTTTAATGTATCATGTTCTAACAAAAGCATGAAGATATCAACAGGCTTTGGCTATTGCTATTGTTCCAACATAAGTATCATACTTAGACCTCAAGTTAGTTAAATTAATAATGACTGGTTATTTGTAAACAAAATAAAACCAATATGGGAGTGAGTCTATATCTGTAACTACTAGGTTTGGGCAGAACAAAAACCAACAAACTTTCAAATCAGTAAAAATCTTCAGATTTATGTACTTTCTTTAAAATTGGGGACCTGGCAAGTGAGTCATTAACTTACTGGTACCAGTGACCCAGGACTAGAGTAAACCTCCGTCACAGAGAAGAGAATATATTGTTGAAATAGGACATAGTCCATTTTCAAGGAATAACTGTGGTTTTGGTGAATAGTTGCACTTATTAGATGAAAGTAGGAAGAACCTTTATACACATTTCTGAATGTCATGATCATGATAAATTCAGTTGACTATGAAATAGATCCAACCACAATACAGAAGAAAGATAGTTTTCCTTTTCTTGCTTATCTCTTCAGTGTAATAAAATGTGTGATCATGTTTATAGACTGCCAGAGTGCTGTCATATGTGAAACACTAACGGAGATGATATTTTCAGTTGTGGAATTAAAACATCTCAGAGCACATGAGCCACACAAGACCCAAATGCCATTGTGAGACACTAGATTACACTGGGCAGGGAAACTTTGTAGGAGCCAGGGCATATTTTCTCTGTCACATGGTATATTTAGTTTTTCTTTTTCATTCAGTTTATTTTCTAAAATGATAAGGTTCATGGGTAACGAAACTGTTTTGTGAGCTTATGGTATCCCAGCTCTTGACACAAGTAAACTGGTCTTTTCCGTGATAGTTTGAACATCAAGCTTTGATTTTATTCAACCGACCAGTTGATTTTATTTACCATCCAGCCACTTCTCCTTGACCTATTGAATAAGCCCAAGAAAGATAATCATCTTCAGATCTTTTGTAAATTTGATCTACAGTGATCATTCATTCATCTAGTCATTCATTCATTCATTCTCTATGTACCAGTAATTTTTCTAGATAAAGTATAAATTACCAAGAAGAATAATTCAGAGCAACTGCTTCTGAGAATCACACACTATTAAGGCTACCAGAGGAAATATTAGCTGAAGTACTGTTTAAGGAAAGCATTTAATTTTTAAAAGACAACATAGCAGATTTTGTTTGGTAGCACACGTAGAATGTTCTGGAAGTCTCATCCTGACTTTAAATATGTCTTATTTCCAGACAACATAGCTCCATTGAGAACAAAGACATCTATATTCTCAGTACTGATAATTACACCCCCATTTGATGGTGTGAGCATCTTTGTTTTAGACTGTCATCTCTGCTATTGACTCATGCTCCCACTGAATGAAACTATTCCATTAGACTTTGAGCTTACAAACTACAAATTAGAATAGAGAGAGAAATATTGTTTGGCAATCTTATATTTCCAAGGTTAATGCTGATGAAAAGTTGTTGAATTAAAACTTAGTAGATGAATAAGTAATCTAATAAGCAGGACACTTAACTACAGAATTATATTCGAGTGTGATCTCCTGATAGTTGGCTTTCAACCCAACATATTCAGACAACCCGTGACACCGGATTTCATATATTTGTGAATACAATTCCCTTCCCAAACCTTGGTATGGAAAATTTTGAAAGCAAAAGAAGCTTATGATTCAAATGTGGCTGACAGATGTCTTTGCTCTCAATGTAGCTATGTAATCTGGGAATAAAACATATTCAAAGTCAGGATGAGACTCCCAGAACATTCTACATGTGCTACCAAACAAGATCTGCTATGTTGCCTTTTAAAAATTACAGGCTTTGCTTAAACAGGTCTTCACTGAATAGTTCCTCTGGCAGCCTTAATAGGGTTTGATCTGTTGTTGATGCTTATCAACCTGCCTCCTATCATATAACCCGATGCTCTTAAATGATTCCTTATGATATTTTTTCAGCCCACACTAGATGCCACCATTGTCCAGTCTCTCTTTCTGCCTCACCTTCTGGTTGTAGCACAGTCCAGTTGAATAACATACTATTCTTACCTCCCCCTCCTTTTTAATATAAATCCAGCTTGGCAGGCCCAGTGTGATGTGTAGACTGGATTGAATCAAAACAGCACTCTCCTTCAGTCTGTGTGCATAGGAAGTGATACTAACAAGAATCAGATTTTCCTGGACCTGTAACAGAGGAAACAACTTCTGGCATCATAATTATTTGAACTGGAACCACAAGGGCAAGTAGTAATGTTTCCTTTCTATCACGTGCAAAAAAGCAGAGGGCTTTTTTTTTTTTCCTGACTGTTGAAATGGACTGACTCAAATTTGTGGTATTAAATGTTTGAAATTAGGTGGATATTTTGATTTATTTTGAAGGCTTCCATGTTCACAATTCATCTGGTCTTATCAAGAGTTCTAGCTTTGATGGCAAGTAATTTACTTCTGGAATATATTTATAATGGTGGTGTTGGAAGATGTCTTATGAATATTTTCAGAACTTTTGTTAAGAAGAAAAAGACATAAGACAAGTCAACAGTGCTAATAACTCAATAATGCAAAGTTGTATTTGCAGACGTCTTTATCACCTACCCATAGAATTTATAGAGAAGGCTGGAGCCCAGGATATACCACCGAGTTAACTATATCCACATAACTATCAGCTATGCAACTCACATCCCTCATCTGTAAAGACGGTAATAGTTACAGTGCCTTTATCCGGGTGTTAAAGTTCACAGGATGCCATGACAGGAAAGGTGCTTTTCTATCTATTTGTTCAAATTATCTCAAATTATTTTATGTCTGTCAGGCCATGAGAGCTGAGATCATATTGATTCATCTTCCTACAAAATTATGCAACACTCTGCCAGCACATGGTGCATGCTCAACAAATACTGAGTGAATGTATGAATGGATAAACTTGGGGTTCTGGAGCTGTAAAGATGAATGCAGTTCCTGCTCTTAGCAAACCTGTAATCAAGAGAAGTGATGGATACAAATACAATGTACTGTAACATAATTTGATATTATACCTATACCCCTATCTGGTATCTTTTCTGTTCTTTCTTTTTTCTGTGCAAAGATGTGTGTGTGTGTGTGTGTGTGTGTGTGTGTGTGTGTGTGTGTGTGTGTGTGAGTGTGTGTGTGTTTATGCATATATATGTACAAATCTACATTCAAGTCATATTAACAGACAAATTTGAAGCTCCTGTGAATTTTAAACACTTGCAAAAGGATAATTAGTTTCTTGAATGGAGTTTCACTGGGCATATAAACCACACTTAAGAGCAAGGCACACCTCTCCTGTCCTTTGTTACACCTAATTCTGAATGCCCCATTCCCCTCCCCCTCCCTCACAGTTTTCTCCCTCCATCTGCCTCTTATGACTATTTTATTCCCCCTTATAAGTGAGATTCAGGCTTCCTTGCTTGGGTCTTCAATCTTGCTTAGCTTCTTTGGGTCTGTGGACTATAACATGGTACTTGTATTTTATAGTTAATATTCACTTATAAGTGAGTATATACCACACATGTCCTTTGGGGTCTGGGTTGCCTCACTCAGGATGATATTCTCAAGTTCCATTCTTTCTCCTGCAAAATTCATGATGCCTTGGTTTTTAATAGCTGAATAGTATTTCATTGTGTAGATGTACCACATTTCCTTTATCCATTCTTTAGTTGAGGAGCATCTAGGTACTTTCCAGTTTCTGGCTATTACGAATAAAGCTGAAATGAACCTAGTTGAGCATGCATCTTTTTGAGGTGTTGGAGCATCTTTTGTGTCACAGGGGTGAGGAGGTGAGCACCACCAGGATGACACAGAGACCCGGAATAAGAGATGCCCTAAGAATCAATGGGGGTGACCTTAGCTCACTATATCGGGAATATGTACCCTGAAGAGTCCACCTCCTATAGCTAGACAGGAACCCCAGTGGATCGATAGAGACACCAGCCCACCCACAAAACTGTCAACCAAAATTTATCCTGTCTACAATTAATGCAGGTATGGGGGAGGGAGCAGAGACTGGGGGAATGGCCAAAATTAATTGGCCCAACTTGAAACCCATCCCATGGGCAAGCACCAATACCTGATACTACTAATGATACTCTGTTATATTTGCAGACAGGAGTATGTTGTTCTCCGAGAGGCTCCACCCAGCAGCTGCCTCAGACAGATACAGACACCCACATCCAAACAATAGATGGAACCTGGAGATTTTTATGGAAGAATAGGAAGAAGGTTTGTAGGCCCTGATGGGGATAAGAACTCCATTGAAAGACCAACAGAGTCAACTAATCTGGATGCTTGGGGCAAGAGTCAACCAAAGAACATACATGGGCTAGATTTAGGCCTCCCCACTCATATGTAGCAGATGTGCAGTTTGACCTTTATGTGTGTCCTGAACATCAGGAGCAGAGGCTATCCCAAAAGCTGATGCCTGTATGTGGGATATGTTCTACTACCTGGGCTGCTTTGTCTGGCCTCAGTGGAAGAGGAAGCACCTAGTGCCAGGGTGGGGAGAATTTCTAGAGGACCTCTTCCATATCAGAGGGGAAGGGGTGTGGGGAGCCGACAGAAGGTGGCTATCATCCTTGCAGCCATCTTGAGCCATATACCCTGACAAGAGACTTGTTTACAACAGTCTACAACAGCTGAGCACACTCTGTTAACATCTTGTTTTAGATACCCAGGATTTTCCCTTGGGTGTGTGAGACTTAAAGGTGTGATTTAAAGGTGTGATTTAGAGACCAGACTTAAAGGCGTGACTTAAGGGTGTGACTTAAAGGTGCGATTTAGAAGTGAGACATATAAAAGGCAAGAGGAAGACAGAAGAGAGTACTCAAGACTTGTAACTTGTAACTGGGAAAGAGACTAGCAACTTAGAACTAAGATTAGGACTTGAGACTTGGGGCCAAA
Organism: Arvicanthis niloticus; assembly: GCF_011762505.2. Taxonomy (NCBI): domain Eukaryota; kingdom Metazoa; phylum Chordata; class Mammalia; order Rodentia; family Muridae; genus Arvicanthis; species Arvicanthis niloticus. Next base: position 45,003,114 of record NC_047672.1, read on the forward strand.
ACCCGGGACTTGAGAGTTGGTGCTAGGAACTAGGGACTTGGAACTAGGGACTTGGAGAGAAGAAGAGAGTCTGAAGAATAAACGGGATTGGATCACACTCTGTTTGGTCTCCATTCCTCGAGTCCATCCTCACTCTCTCTCTTGCTGAACCCCGACCCTCGGACCTGAGCAACTTGGGGCAGTAAGGGCTCTAACAATTTAGCCTCCAAGGCTTTTGGCAGTGCGGGTTCCAACATTGACAGTGTGGTCCTCGACATTTTGGCCCCCAAATGTGGGGCAGAGCGGTTCTCGACGGGGGGGGGGGAGGGGGGCGGGCGAAGAAATGTGGAAGGGGGTGACCAAGAGTGGGGCAGAGAGCAGGATATAAAGTGAATATGTTAAAAAATATTAAATAATAATAAAGAACAGGCCACATGCCCAGCAGTAGATGGACAGCACAAAACAAACTCGATGTGTTGGGTTTGTTGTTGTTTATGTAGATTTATTTTGTCTCATATTGCTTTGTTTAGTCATTTATCTTACTGGTCTTTTGTTTGTATAATATAATTTGTGATTTTTCTGCTTTTATTTTGTGTGTGCTCAAGCATGTGTGCTATGTGTTTCTCATGCTGTTTTCTCTTTCTTTCTTTCTTCCTTTCTTTGTGTGGGTTTTTAATTTTTATTTTTTATTTATTTTTATTTTCTTGTTTGTTTTCTAAACTCAGAAAGAAAGGAGGCATAAGGGATTGGAGGGGAAATCATGATCAAAATATATTGTATGAAAAGTATTTTTGATAAAAATTAACAAACGAAATAAAACATAAATTTTGCTACATAAAGATTAAAGTTGGAGAGTTTTTTCTTTTTTCTTTTCTTCTTTCTTTCAAAGAATAAATGTAAAGTTAAGATCAAATACTTAGATGGTGTCTGTAGTGGGGAAGGGGAAGTGTGCTGGTTAGCTTTTGCCAACTTGACACAACTAGAGTCAGCTAAGTAGAAAGCTTCAACTGAAGAACTGCCATGATTGCTAATTGGCAGATGATGCAGCCTAGAGGCCACACCTTCCCTGGGCAGACGCAGGATGGATGGGGAATGTGGTAAAGTAAGCCAATGAGCAGTGGTCTGTGCTTCAATTCCTGCCTCCAGGTTCCTGTCTTGAGTACCTCCACATCTTCCTTCAGTGATAGATTGCAATCAGAACTTGTATGTGAACTAATAATTTTTCTCCCAAAAGTTCCTGTCTGTCATGGTGTTTATCAAAGCAATAGGAAGGTAAGCCAGGACAGGAAATTAAGTCTGTACTGTACACGTGCTCTGGTAAGGAAGGTAAATGACCCAGTTTCTATTTCCTATTGCCATGTATCAGATGCAGAAATAGTGACACACTGATGATCTTTTGAAATATCTCATGAGAAATGTGAAATAAACCTAATGCTAAATTATAGTGAACAAAAATCTTACCTTGGTTAAATGTTTTGGTAGAATAATTGTATCTTAATAAACTGTTTTATTCCAGATGTATTCTTGTTAAAATAGCAGAGATGGCTCTGTTTGCTTAGCAGGTGCTTTTGAAAAAGCAGAGATAGTTCTGCTTGCTTAGTAGGTGCTTTAGTGATTTCATTTGTATGAATGGACTACATGAACTTCTAGGTTCCAAGTTCTTAGGTAATGAAACACTTTGAACTACTGAGAGTCAGAACTTCCATTTCTCCTCCTAGGTGCAAATACAACTGGGATGTAAAAGCACCTCCCACTTATGTTATGATGTTGAGCATTGGTGGTCCACAGATTCTCTAGAAGAAAGAAAATATGACCAGGTCAGCTGAATATACTGCTTAGTCCCAGTCATGATTCTGTTCATTCAGTTAAGTGATTACTGTAAGGTTTGTGTACCAAAACAGTGAGGGCAGATTCCAGATTTAGAGAGTTAGAGCCACACTATTTTCCCAGCAGGAACTCTCATGTCTGCCGTCTTCATTTTAAGACACAATAGTAGTTTTTGTTTCCCCAAATACTTTATCTTTTCATCAGTATTCAGATAGGAAAAATGTATATAACAAAAAGCTAAAGACTTAGAATTTATGTCATGGTTGGGAACAAGTACTCACCCCTTTAATTGTTTTTAGTAAAATTGCAGTGTGTGTGTGTGTGTGTGTGTGTGTGTGTGTGTTTGCTTGTGTATGTATACATGTGTATGTATGTGTACATCAATATTGAATGTCTTCTTCAATCTCTCCCTACACTGAACTTCACCTGGGCTTATCAGTTTCACTAGGTTGGCTGGCCAGAGAACTTTTGAGATCCTCCAGTCTCCTCTCACTAGGGCTGGGTTATAGATGTGCACCACTAATCTCCGCTCTTTTTTTTTTTTTTGGAATCTGAACTTAGGTCTTCATGCTCAAGTGATGAGACTTTCAATAACTGAGTCAAAGCCCCAGAACTTTTGTTAGATTTTGTATGTTCACGAGTGTATTCTAAATCTTTTGCTCATTTGCCGATTCTTGGTTGTTAAAATAGCAATGAGACTAAAAAAATCCATGCAGTGATACGGATTTGTGGTATTACAAATTTTGAACTGACTTGTTGCAAGCTGTAAAAGTAAAGCACAAAAATAAAAAATATAATGTACATGTTTATTGATATATATATGTATATATATATACACATATGTGTGTGTACATATATGTATATCTCCTTTGGGGAAGAAAAATATCATCAGTAGGTATAGATGATAAGTACTGAGAGTTATGCATTTGCTGACTCCTACCTGACTTTTTTCTGTGTGTGAGATGAGGCCCTCAAGTCTCAAGCATTCTAGCATTGGAATTGAATGGTTAGTGTTTCACTCTCTGGTGAAACAGAATTGACTCCTTCTAGGAAACTCTGGAGTTTTCTGTCTGCCTTCATTGCTTCTTAGATTCTAAGTAGATTGAGATTCAGGGTTTTGTTTGTTTGTTTGTTTGTCTGTCTTTGTTTTTCTGTTTGTTTTTTTTTAATTTTGTTTTTCTTTTTTCATGAAGAAGAAGAGTGAGAAGTAGTCAGACAGGAAAGTGGACAGGAGTGAGCTGAGGAGACTCCCGGGCCAGTGGAGCACATGCTTTATAGGCAGTGTAAAGGAAGGGCTCAGCTGTGAACTGAAGTGTCCAGGCTTATTTAAGGACAGCACAGCAACCATGTGAATTGGATTTAACATTTAAAGCTGAAAGTGGGCAGGAGAACAGACAAATAAACTGCAGTATGCTCTTGTAACTTGAGAGTGTTTTCAGCCAGCATGCTGATTTTAGTTAGAAACAAAGTCCATCCGTAGCTCCTGAATTCTAATTTTCTTTTCGTTGTTCTTTTTCAATCTTCATCATAAAAATCTCCGTTCTAAACTGGGGACCAAGTTCAGAGAAATAAACTATGTGGGACTCATTAGCCCCTCCCTCCTTTTTCCTTTCCACTCTCTTAAGTGGGTCCCAGTCACCAGCTCACATCTAAAGATTCTTGGAGTGTATCTTCTCTAAATAATGATACCCTGTTTCGAGCTAAGAGTGGAAAGGCACACCTCCCTGGAGCTTGTGGCAATACATCAGCATGGGTAACAAAGGGCCTAAGGATGAGCCACCTGGCAAACAGACTCTAAAATATCATCATCTTGCATGAAAGTTAGTTTCAGGTGGAGTTCATTAATAACAAGAAAAGGTAAATTTAAAAAAATATATACCTAAGAAGTTAGGGTACTGACAATGAAGATAGTTTTGCTCTAAATGCATACAGCAGAGCAGACCAGCTCTGTAAAGCTTCCCCGAGGTGCACTGACGAAGGTGCTGGTTACATTCTCTGTCATCATGGACTAAAAGCCGAGGAGTTGTAGTGGTAAGCAACACAGCCGGAGTTTCTCTCAGAGCAGCGACCGAATGCAGCGCGGTCTTATCACTGCAATTCCTTTTCTCCCAGTCTGCAATGCTTTCTTAACCCATGTGTTTTTGCTCACGTTGTCTCCCCAAGCTAATGCTTGTTTATGTTAGGAGTTAGAAGACTTCTCGGATGATTTTCTCTGCAGTTTAGTGCTGCATTTCTAGCCTGACAGCATATCATAATTTTCATATTTATCATCAATGTTGTTTAAAGGAACCTTAAAAGACATCTACAATTAAAGTATGTGTCTCTGAGGATGAACTAAAAGCAGTCACATGGCAAACAAAGGAGAACTAATCTTGGAAATGCATTAGTCAAGTGAACTACTCTCTCTGCAGTCCAGAAGCAAGGCTTTCTTTAACCTGTACTCAGACACCTTTCTAGTCTAGCACCAGGGACATTTTGAGATGTGTTTTTTTTCTCCTAAAAGTGATTTTGGCTATATGGCTAATGTCTTCTGTTATTGAATTTATTATTTTGAAAAGCTAGGACCCCCCCCCCAATCCCTTTTTGGCATCTATGTAAAACGATTACCTACAATTCAAACCTAACACCCACACACACACAAACACACACACACCTCTAGTTTCTAAACAATCCCTCCAGTGTCTGGCTACCCCTTCTTAAGACGTCTTAGACACCTAGTATTTTGTTTTTTCACAATCGGATGTCTAGGAAGTAAGTTGAGCATCTCTAAAGCACTTTTCCAGCCTTACTCAGAAAAGCATCCGTGGCTTGAACACATCGCAAGTGCTAAGCATTAAGGAGGCGTTTGGCTGGCTGCCTCTTGGACACTCTACCTTAAATACCATGTGCAAGTTCTGTTTCTCAGATGAAGCATAAACAATGAAACGGGTGGCCAAGGCACTTGCATGGTTTCCCACTAGAGGTCGCTCTCGTAACAGCTTTTCTTTTGTTGGACTCATTAATTATTTTACTCAAAGGAACAATTCCACCTTTTAGATGAGAATGCTGCACTTAACATGCTATGCCAGAGAAAGGGAGACCGCCGCCTTCGCCTCGCCTCCTCCTTTGACGAGTAGATATTAAGGTGACTGAATGAATCATTTTGGGTGTTTTATTACACAATGACTACACTTTAGGAATGATGTTTGAACTTTCACCTGTGTTTCCAAAAGTTTCATAATCTGACCGGTTTAAACAGTTTGCCAAAATAAGTGTTCCTTCTGAACGAGCACTAAATGCCAGGGCTTTGCGTTCTCCTAATAATACCCAAGAAACGGTGTCACCTTAGATCATGTAATTGCTAGGCTGAACTATTTAACGTTCTTTTCTTTTACTTCTGGGGGTGAAAAGGAGAGGGTTCTCCAGTTTGTATGAGAATATTCAGATTTCTTCTTTTTTGTATCTGATCTATTCCTTGCACAGACAATAAACTATTAACTTCGAGATACTCCATATACTATTATGGGACCCTTTTGGCTTTCTTATATGCCCTTTGATGGAAGTATTAATTAGAAACTTCACTTTTAATCAGGGAAAAAAAAGTCCTGTAACATTAACTCATTCACTGAGACCAGTATGTTCTCATTAATTTACAACAGAAGGAATTTAAATCGAAAGTAAGCACAGAAAATTGCACGGAAGCGTACAGAGTGACACACACTGACATCTGTCACAGAGCTATTTGAGTATTCAGAAAACCCAGACTATTCATTCAGATTTCTGAGGACAGAGGTAGAAAGATGGAACCGTGTACTCAAGAGGAGAAAATCAGTGGGAAGATGTGAAATATGAGGAAGCAAAGGCGTGCCTCGCAAGTAACTTTAGTGTTAGATTGGAGGTAGAGTCTGTCTTTGCAAACTGATATAGTGGCTAAGCAGAGAGTGGCGCTGCGTGATGAAAAAGGTTGAGAGTCGGTAGAGAAGAAATTTGACAAACTGCAAAATGTACCACAACCTGGCCAGGAGAGCACAGACCTGTCAGACAACCATTTTGGAAACTAGACATGGTGTTATATTGGGAGCAGAAAATACACAATGCATTATTTACATTCTTGAAGTTCTATTTGGCTAACCTAAGAGTTCACCCAATGTCTCTTCTAAGGACAGTAAATTATTAAGCAATTAAGTAGACATTCCTATCAATACCTCTTTAGTGTACCACTTAGTCGTCGAACTAAATCTGCAAAAACAATCACTTCAACTCTTTGGAGATTGGTCGCTGACGAAAAATCCTTCTGATATCAGTGTGGAACTGGTTGAATATTTATGAATGTATGAGATTAAAAGGCACTCATATTTTGCTTTCCAAAGTTTTGTTTTCTCCTGTGTTCTTTATAGACGCCAATGGTAGCCCAGGCTGAGGTGATGGTCTTTATGCTATTTCAGTGGATAAAAGAATCCTGAGATAATCACACTCACAGAAGTTTAGTTCAGGAAAATACTAGTTTGTTATTTTTGTTTTAAAGTCAGGAGTCAATACACTAAAATGAATATTGTTGGTATTCTGCTTGTTGGGAGAAAAGACCCAATTACTTAAATATGAACCAAACAAGCATGCAAAAGGCATGAACTCAGTAGAATCATAGCACACGGACACTACAGAAATACACAGTATGTACTGCTGAGTCTAAGGACATGCTAGTGGCATTTTATGAATGAATATTTTATTTATTTATTTATTTATTTATTTATACAGAAAATTAGCTCTTTGTAGTGAAATGTAAAACAAATGTAATCTTTTGGAATGGCAGGCTTTTGGGAAACATATTATATTCGGGGGGGGGGGGTAATCTCTCCATGGACATCTTGCCTTTAAAAGAGGACATTTACTTCATGATTCCTTGAAAATCTTATGAGATGGTATGCACAGCAGTTATTTTTGTTGAGTGACGAATGTTCTCATTGAGAAAAGGAGAGGTTAACCTGATAGATGATCCTAAATGGACTGACAACAAAATCCATCAAGTTATAACAGTGTAGTGTAAGCAGGAATGGCCTTCTCCCTTCCGTGCCAAGGCAGGTTGTTGCTGAGCCAAACCTGTATATGTCAAAGCTGAACTTTGATGGGACAGCAAAATGAGGCTGTCATTAAAACAAGCAAGCCAAAAGCTTCCAAAAGAACCTAAGAGTAAGAGAGCTAAGCTGGCTTTTTTCTTTGAAAGTATCCAGTGCAGTGGCTTCCTGCAATCCCTTTCTGCATATATCCACAAGCAGAGTAGCTCATGCTAACATTATGTGTTTATGTAGTTACTTCTACTTAGACACAATCTGACATTCTTATGTCATACATAGATCTTAGGAGAAAAAGAAGCACAGCAGCATTTGACCTTTAAAAGGATGCTATCCACCTCTGTTCCAGTAACCCTTTGGATACAATTTGTGTTTATGAGTGACCAAGGAATGCAGTCATTTAGAGGTAGATGGATCCAGGCTTCTTGATAGCCTTTTCATCAGTATTTTTGTTTTTAGTGTTTCCGAGTAAGGTTAGACCATGTGGAAAGTAAATGAGGTTTTTCTCATTTCCTCATACCCGGTTATTTCCTCTTCTATCATTTAATCCTTCTTTTAATTCTCCTTTCCTTCATTATCCTGTGACATTTTAGAAAGTTATTTGCTTAACTTTTTGTGCACATCTTCCATTTTAAATATTGGACGAGTTTCCTGAGGTCAGTGAAACCTCTTACAAGAGACAGTGTAAATACGTTTTAGTGATTTTTAAAGTATGTGGTTTTAAATTCATATCTTTAATTTTTTTTCGGTCCATGGTAGAAAATAGAACTGTTCGGGGATTCCTTTTCTCTCAGTATTAAATTATAGATCATAGAAATCGCTGATCAGAGATGAAAATGTCAAGAATATGGATCAGCGACGTGTTTCCTTCCAGTGGAAAGTGTTACTTGATTGCCAAGGGATAGGATGCATTTTATCCTGTGCGGCCATTCGGGTGCCTGTGCCGTTCACGTGACAGACTCAGACGTGGCTTCTTGTTTTCCTTTTGGAAAATTTCAATGTTTTTTTTTTTTTTTCTGTGAACATCAAGCTTCTAACAAGTGTTTCTCTTGATGGAGTAATTTACAGCTGGTCACGAGAGGGAAAAAGTGCTTGTTATCCTGCCTGGGCTGTGAATGCTCACTGCTTAGATCAGAGTGAAGTTGGCGAAGGAGAGCAACAGGCGGCCGGGTACTGACTCTGACTCCAGTGAACTTAAAAGAAAAACGTGGCTCTTTGTTCTTTAAAGGAATTTTTTCTTAATGGACAAAGATTACTCTTCTGAAGCAAATGTTTGAACCGTCTTGTTGACAGTTTTGAGGGAACGAAAATACCACAGAAAACATATAGAAGGGTGTCATTGCTTGAGTCTACTTTCAAAAAGAGCTAATTCATTTTCTTAGGGCTTTGACATATTTATGTGATTTTTTTCCCCTTTAAAGTATATATGAACAGCCATAAAAACTCTGTCAGGAGTCACCTGATATATCATTTATATAACTAAATTCTGGTATAGATAAATATGAATACTAAATCGGTACAAATGCCTTGAGTATCCGGTGCTATAAGTCATGCATCAGCTGTCATCATGAGCTGAAACATGTCTACGTACTGAGGAGCATGTTTGGTGTATCTAATCAGAACAATGTGTAATCTGTTAGTGCGCACGAGGTCCTGCCAAGTCCAAATTATTTACAAGCCACATTTTGTGTCCTGGAAAGTTTCATAAATGAAGAGTATTATGTCTACCAAAAATAAATATACTGGTTTTACACACTAATGAAAAATCAAAGCAGAAGAAAAACATGGACAATGTAATTGATAAATACTGTCAAGCACAGGGAATTTGACAGTTCCATTTTCATTATAATAATTTTTATTAAAATTGGTTGTATTATTGTTTTCGCTGACCTTGATCTGTTAGCTTCTTAGTGATCTAGAGTCAGAAAACGCCCTTTGTTTCATCTTGTATTTTCCAAAGCTCAGTTCAAATATGCACAAGCATGAAAGACAGACAACTCACACACAGAACTGCACATGGGAGAATGTCTGTGATGGTGTCTGTTTCATGTATGTGTGACAAACCAAGCATGCCAAAGTAAATAGACATGTGTGAAATGCCATTGTCCTGCCAACAGGACATAGATGCACACCAGTCATGCCTAAAATGAGCCTGGAAAACACACTTTTTTTTTTTTTTTTTTTTCCCCAATAACCTTGGCTTTCTTATGAAAATTCTTTCTACTTCAGATCTAAGATTTCTGTGTTTGGGTTAATTACAGATTTGCAGAGTGGCACTCACCTTTTCTGCCTTATGTTTGGACAATCTCACCGGCATTAAAATCTTAAGTAAGATAGAACAAATAAACATCATTGAAGTTTTAGAAAATTTTACTTACCCTGTGATCCAAGTGACTCTGTGAGCTAGCCACCCTTTGTGTTATCCTGATTCTTCTTAACCTCCTTGGACAGGCATTTGCACAAGAATGCTTTCAACGAAGGCAGATAACAAATCTAGGTTTCAATGTGATTAATATAATTCCGTTTTAAAAGTAATCAATAATAATGCACATACTGTAAGTATGGGATTTAAAAATATATCTTTGAAAGAAATCATAATAGCCGATTAGTAGGTAATCATTTTTATTAGAATTTGAGTTTTCTCTGTCTTTTTTCTAAAGTGTTTATTTTTTTTATTGGATATTTTATTTATTTACATTTCAAATGTTATCCCCTTTTCTGGTTCTCCCCCCGCCCCCAGAAAACTTCCTATACCATCCCATTCCCCCTCCCCCTGCTTCTATGAGGGTGCTCTCCCACCCACCCACCCATTCCCACCTCCCCACCCTGGCATTCCCCTACACTGGGGCATCGAGCCTTCACAGGACCAAGGGCCTCTCCTTCCATTGATGTCTGACAAGGCCATCCTCTGCTACATATGCAGCTGGAGCCATGGGTCCCTCCATGTGTACTCTAGTTGGTGGTTTAGTCCTTTGGGAGCTCTAGGTTGGTAGTCTGGTTGGTTGATATTATTTTTCTTCCTATGGGGTTGCAAACCCCTTCAGCTCCTTCAGTCCTTTCTCTAACTCCTCCATCGGGGACCCTGTGCTCAGTCCAATGGTTAGCTGTGAGCATCTGCCTCTGTATTTGTCAGGCTCTAGCAAAGCCTCTCAGGAGACAGCTATATCAGGCTCCTGTCAGCAAGCACTTCTTAGCATCTACAATAGTTTCTGGGTTTGGTGACTATATATGGGATGGATCCCTAGGTTGGGCAGTCTCTGGATGGCCTTTCCTTCAGGCTTTCTTCCACACTTTGTCTCTGTATTTCCTCCTGGGAGTATTTTGTTCCCTCTTCTAAGAAGGACTGAATTTTCTTAATAGACTATTTTCTATAAATGCCTAAAGGTAGCTGATATACTGTGGTACAAAGGCACTATAAAAAGCACTATAGCAAACGTTTAGATTTTTCCTTCTTAGTTATGATAGATTTTCACTAATTCACCGTCACCCCTTGCTTTGACCATTTTGAGGGACAGTGTGTACATAGGACAAAGCCAGATAGAAGGGATGGGATGAGGGTCTTTTGTGCCCATAGAGACTGATGTTCCTTTCCATCTGTACACAGCTGCATTCCTGGGCCAGTGCTTTGTAAAGAGTTCTTGTTAGTAAGTTCTCACCCTTATCATCGTCTTCTAAAACTGTCATTAAATAGATAAATATGAAATTAAACTTACCTTCATTTTTAAGCATTCGTGCTTACTGATGATGAAGTAGAATGTGTCTTTTCCATGTGAATCACAGATTTGTGCTTTTTTTTTTAAAAAACGTTTTAAAATGAATTTGTAGATAAATAAAGCAAAATTACATCTGTCCTTCTTCACATAAAATTAACTTATTGAGGTAGATAGAGGGCATTGCTCTTTCCAGGAAATGATCGGAGAGATTGCTGCATCTGAAATGTGTTTATGGTATTGATAAAACTGAGTAATTGTAAATTTCAAGTTATTAAATAGTACTTAATTTAAAATTTGGGATGATTTTTAATTTTACAATGATTTTTATTTGTATATTGACTATGATATTTCGATCAGCCTCAATAAAGATGATAGGTACATCCAAAGTGTTTTTCTAATTTTTTTCAATTGAACGGGGCCAGGTTTAACTTTTTATAATTGATAGTGACAATTCTTAAGTTATAGGGACACAGTTCATGTTTTACAGAATTTTCCTCTATCACACTTCACCTTCTCACTGATCCTGGAGAACAATATTACATCTAGAGCAGTGGTTCTCACCCTTCCTAATGCTGCAACCCTTTCGTACAGTTCCTCGTAATGGGGTGACCCCCAACTAGAAAATTATTTTATTGCTACTTCATAGCTGTAGTTTTCTACTGTTGTGAATTGTGATGTAAATATCTGATATGTAGAATATCTGATTTTCGACCCTTGTGAAAGGGTCCTTTGAACACTCCAAATGGGTTGCAACCCATAGGTTGAGAACAGCTGATCTAGAGACCTGGCCTGGAAGCCTCCTGGGGATCTGCCTGTTTGTTTGCCTCACCACCAAAGTGCTGTGATGCTGTAATTACAACTGTGACTGACCTTGACATGGTGCTGGGAATCTGAACTCAGATCATCATGCCTGTATAGAAGACATTCACCTTGTAAGCAATCTTCTCAGCCCTCAAGTATTTTAATTATAATCCTATTTAAATGCAAAATATTTACATTCAAACAAAATTTTAAACTATTTCATTCACATGAAGCCAGTCACCATCCAAATACACTGCTAAAAGTAGGATCACTGTATTTTGTGTTATTTTTTATGGGCTTTCAGAATGGACCTGTAAGTTCATGGTGGAACATTGTGGGTAGTTCTTCCTAATTGAAAGTGATTATATATATTAGGAGAAGGTCTACACTCTCATGTGAAAAGTTAAAAATTTACAAAAAAAAAAAAAAAAAAATCATCGACCTTGGCAAAAAGAGTAGTGGCATCAGGCATCATTCCAGGGACTTTGATGTATGAGGTTCATTTCATAAACATGAAAATTGGCTCTCAGAAAGATGAATGGCTTTTCCAAAGCCAAATACCACCTTTAAAAAAACAGAACTAGAATTAGACATTTAGATAATTTAGACTAGTGTCCTATTCTCTTACCACCATGGCCTCATATGCATGAGGGTATATATTTGTACTGTCCAGTAATCCCTCCATTTAAATATAGACATATTTTAAAATGTTAATTAAAATAATTTAACTGCACTTTAAAAGGTTTTATTTGTGTGTGTGTGTGTGTGTGTGTGTATGCAAATGTGTTAGCACATGCCCACATAGGCCAGAAGAGTAATAGATCCCTGGAGGGAGAATTACAGGTGGTTGTGAACTGCCCAATGTGAATGCTGGGAAGAGAGCTTGGGTCTTCTGAAAGATTGCATCATCTGTGTAGCCTGTAAAAAGACAAAGAACAAGAAATAATTGACTCCTTGCATGAAATGGTCCCAGCTAAGAGATACAAGGGATACAACTCTAATAGACGCTCAAAAAAAGAGCTTCCAAAATTTCTGTCAGGAACAGCATCATGATTTTAGATACTGACTCACAACTCCAGAATTCACTCAATTCAGGAGAAAGAAAAACAAAACCCAAAACCAGACAACAAAATGGGGGAAATCAAAACCAAAACTAAACAGGGTGCTGGACAGATCACTCAACAAGTAAGAGGATTGGCTGCTCTACCAGAGAACCTGCTTGTTTGCTACTCAGCACCTATATGGCAGCTAAAAACCAACTGTGACTCCAGTTCTGGGACAGCCAACACCCTCTTCCTGCCTCTGTAGGCACCAAACACATGTAGTGTACAGATTCAAACACAGGTGAAACACTCAAATATGTTTTTAAAAAGTTAAAAATGTAAAAACAATGAAAATGATGTCTGCCTAAATTTTTGTATCAGAGGCTGCTTTGCTCTGAAACGAGACTTCCTTGATTTCTCCAGATTCATGCCATTCCTTGAAAGTTGACAACCCAGAGTAAAGAATGTAGCTGTGTGGGTAGTTGCAATAGTCTGTATTTAGAAATACACATGAAAACCTTTGAGGGCCAAGGAGATGACTGAGCTGGTACAAGCTTTACTAAGAAACCTGACATTACATCCTTGAGACCCTAACAAGTTGGAAAGACCAAAGCAATTTTCATAAGCTGTCCTTTTATTCTGCACACCAACATACATTCACATAAAAATAAATTTTACAATGCAATAAAACTTTAAAATCACTCAGAATTTCAAGAGTCTTGGAGAAGGTCTTAGACACTGGACCACCAACTGGGCAACAGACACCAGCTGATATGAGGCCCCCAACACATATATAGCAGAGGACTGCCAGGTCTGGGTTTAGTCAAAGAAGATGCAATGCATCTAACCCTCAAGAGACTGGAGGCCCCAGGGAGTAGAGCGGTCTGGTGGGATGGGGAATGGGGACAGTCTCATGGAGACTGGGGAGGAGGTATGGGATGGGGAACAGTCAGAGAGTGGACCAAGAGGGGGATAAAATCTTGAGTGTAAAAAAGAAAAAGATTAAATAAAACCTTTTAAAAAGTTACTTATTTTCTGTGAAGTTTGAAGGGAACTTTCTACCAGATTTCCTTTTCCTCGAAACTAGATTCTTTTACTAACTACATATTTTTATCATTAAAACTCTTCCTGTACCATGGGTAGCTTATAATTAATGGTGTCCTCATTACATGGTCTAAGTATAAAGGTTAGCTTATTATTTAACTCACCTTTTCATATTATAAGCACCCAAAGGAGAAGAAATGCAGTTTTGGTAGTTAATGCTTATTAGCTTGACTTTGTTGAAAGATAACCATTATACGTAAGGAATGAATGAAATTGTGTTCCATTCATGAATCAAACCTGTTTAAAAATAGACACTACCCAAACAGCACTGTATAAATATACTAAAATATAGTTTCAGTACAGTATAAGTGTACTGAAACTGTCTACAAAAGAAACTGAATGACAGGTCAAGGTCTACAGTGCTAGTCACTAAAATAGATATGAAGTGGTGTAGGTCAAATGCCTCTATATCCTGTTAGATAAGAGGTCTGGCTGCATTTTTATTATTTCTTCTTAGAAAAAACAAGGGTCATCGTAGGTTACACTTGGATTTCATACAGTTCCCTAGGATGACAGGTATCCATCAAGTATCATATCAACTGTCTGCAGTTAATATACATTGGTTTTTTTTTTTGGTTGTTGTTGTTTTAAACTAATAAACCTAGTCATTTTCATGACTAAAAATCCCCAAATGAGAAGGTAAATCATTTCGATGTTCTGCTTGCATGAGAGTTTTGGTCACTTTCTACTTTTTCAAATCTTCTGGGAGATATTATCTTTTAGAAAACATGAGCAATACTTATTGATGACAATACATATTTTGAAAGGAGTGATTAAAAGTGATGAGATTTTTGTGGCATTCTAAGGAGGAATCAGGATGGACTAGACATCTTGGTACTACCGCCAAGCCTCTTAAAGCTAAGTGGAATGTTCAGAGAAAACCTTAAAGCTTTAGAAAACAGAATATACTGCCCTAAAATCTATATTTAAAAGCACATTTGTAATTACAAGTAACATGATCCATCCTTCACAAAGAAGTTAGGAAAATAATAAGTTTGAAAGAGTCTAAGATTAAAAACCCTTGAAATGGAAGCAATAACAGCAAAATAACAATAACAGCAAAATACATTTGGTAAGTTTTATTTCACATTATTATATATATATAAAATCCTAATGTTCATTGTGTTTAATGCAGTGGTATAGCATTGAATGGTAGGTACACATATGCACAGATATCAGAAAAACTAACTGCTTAGGTAATTAAGATAAAATACATATTAATTATTGTTTAAAGTTTTCAAAAACAATAAGTTGTTGTGAGCTAAATTTTACCACTCATGTTAATGCACACAGAAATAAAGTATATCAGATTATAACGTAACACATAATGAAATGAGAAGAAATTTATATTAGAAAATGATATTATTGGATTGTTTCTTAAATTCACAGGAATACGTCAAAAGAATAAAAAAAATGAAACCAACTAAACTACATGAAAATAGGTTTTACTACCTTTTCTTTGTTTCTTTAAAGGTAAAATATTCTACATAAAATAATAATGTTTTATCTATTTATAATAGATGTAAATGTACAGTTTATAAATAAAAATGTGGAAAAAGTTGTTATTCTGGTAAAGTTTCTACATTGCATTGATGTTAATTTTTATAATTAAGATAAAAGGCTAACTTAAATATATATTGAAAATTAAACCAATATGAAAAACAAATATATGAGGTTAAAAATTTTTAAATGGATTAAATGATTAAAGAAAGCATTAATTTATTAAATTCAAAAGGTAATGAAAAAGAAAGAAAGGAATAGAAGCAGACACAAGATACAAAGGAAACAGATAGCAAAATGGACTAAGGAAATTTAACCATACAGATAACACTAATATAATAATTGTGGATGGATTAAACTATAAAATCAAAAGAAACATAATGTTAAAGTGAATAAAGCAAAAGAAAATCAGTATCCAACCATGCGCTGCTTACACTCTTAAACAATACTTTAAACTTAAAACAAATACACACACATACGACCACCTGGTTGAATGTAAGTCAATGGTGAGTAATATAAGTAATGTAAGTCAATGTATCTTTTAAACAACTGTAAGAGAGTTAAAAGACTGCATCAATATCACACAACTTTAAAACAATAAAACATGGTTATTAGAAAAAATAAATTGTTTTTAATCATTAAAATATCAATCTATCAAGAAAATACCAATAATTATTGATATATGAACCAAACAACATAGCCCAAAGGTAGAGAAAGTGAGGACTGAGTGAACGAGGAGTACTATTTAATTCTGTAAGAGGTCAAGCTTCCAGCGATCCAGTTTACACTCCTACTTCAACAAATATAATAATTAGGTAAAAGACCAAAAGTTATAAAAACACAACAATAGAATCCAAAAACAAAAGTTACAAAATCTCACATATATTTAACAATGTCAAAAACAGATACTGTGTTAGTCCACAAGCACCAATTCATATAAAATAACAGAATTCATAAAACAGTATGTTTTGGGAATGTAGAATCATTAATTTAGAGATTTATAACAAAAAGAAATTTTCACAAAAGTGAGATTAAGAAACATTTAAGTAATTGATGGGCCAAAGAAGAAAACAAAGAACCTTAAGAAACACTTGGAAATAAATGTGAAGAAAACCTGTAAAGCCATATGTAATATTGAAATAAATATTTAGCCATAATTATATCTCTTAACCACATTTGAGTTTTCATTTCTTGATATAAATGTATTAGATGGAAACTCATTCATAAATGTTAGGATTTTTACTAGTTCTTCCAAATTACACTTAAAACACTGCTCTCCTTACAAAGAATGTTGAAGGTCTAGATTAGGTTAAGGTTAAGACTATCACGAGAATCTTCAATAGATAGATATTTAAGTCTATGAATCCCCTCTTTATTTACACACTATGGAATGGTAACTTTACAATCTTAGTGTTAAAATAGTTAGTAAAGAATGTTTTATTCTAAAATTTCCAGTATGCAAATTACACACTTACAGAAAATATGGCTCTCAAGTACATTTTGCATCCTAGATTTGAATTTGATTTTATTTTTCATGTTAGTGTCATGTACAAGGTACTATTTCAATTTTCCAATTGTATTCCTTTCTATCCAGAAATATGCTTTATTTTGTTTGTTAAAATCTTTTAAACAAAATTTACTAAATCTCAAAAGATGTTTGTTATATTTTCATTGACTTTATCAATACTGAATATACTTTTAAAATAAATATATGTACTATGATTTTCATTTTCATAATAGGTCTTTCATCTGAAAATAATACATTTATGAATATAAAATAAAAATATGTATTAAACATAATTTGAAAACTATGCAACAAAATTGTAAAGAATATGTTCTGATACATTGTTTATAGTATTAGAATTTGTTTTCCTATTCATAAAAATTATTAACATACACTTTTTATAATGTGATATGCTAAAATCTGACCGTGTTGTTTTGGATCAATTAATACAGCTTTAAAACTTACTACCAATTTCTGAAAATCATTAAAATCCAGGCATAAAACTCTATATCAATATATTTAGAGTTGTTATTTTGGGGGATGTTCTTATATGTTTATTTGACTCAATTTGTCTATGATTTCAACATTTTTGGAAAGAATTCAGTATTTCTACCTTTTAAGGTAGGAATTACGTGTCATGTTATTTTGGGGTTAGTTTTTTTCCTACCCTGCAGGTTTGCATTTAGACTTCCATGACTTTTATTGTGTCATCTGTTTTGATAAAATAAACAGATTATGAGTATGTGTACTATTTCTAAAGACAACTGTGGACATCATATTTTTCATTTATGAACTTTTTTTAATAGGAAATTTTGTTTTTGTTAATCTCTTTAATTCTTCTGGTTTTCTTGGTTTTCTTAAATTTTCTCATTTGGTTTTATGTAATACAACCTTTTGTTTTTATTTACATAATAAAGCTCACCTTAGCAGGGTGGCACATGTCTTTAATCCTGGCACTTAGAAGAAGGAAGGAGGCAGATCTCTGTATTTGAGGCTGGCCTGTTTTACAGAGTAAGTTCCAGAGTAGCCAAGGCTCCACAGAGAAAACCTTGTGTTGAAAAAACCAAAATTCAGTGATAGATAGTAGAAAGATAGACACATGGATGGATGGATGGATGGATGGATGGATGGATGGATAGATAGATAGTCATCTGGGGATGAAGAATTAGCCCTAGCTAAGAAGAGAATGGCATCATTAATATGAAATCTTCTGGGACTACTTTTCCGGCGTCAGCATACAGAAGCAATAGTTTAGAGGGAGCCAAGACTGAGTGTCATGCTGGCAGTTGAAACTGGTGATGTAAGGGTTTCCCCAGCTGTAACTGATCTTGAAGGTGTAAACAAGCCATGGAAGGTAAGCTGTAAACTCTAACATTGAACCAGTGGTAAAGAGTGACTGAGGCTTGGCACAGAGTCCAAGTGGAAGAAAAGAGAGGATATTGGTGAAAGCACAACCCATTTGTGGTGGAGATTCAATCATTGTGGAGATGCCAGTTCCATGGGTTGACCACCAAGGACACTAGGAAAGTGAGGCAGATATGAGCCCAGGAAGTGTGCTGTCAATGGCTCTTCTAGCTCTTTGGAGGATCCCAGAATATCATGAGAGATTCTCCAGAGTCTGAAACTTTTTAAGCTTTAAACTTTGGTTTCATTTTAATTGTCTGTACCCTGGTTCTGAATCTTGGAATAAGGAAGTATTTAGATTTTTTTTTTTTAAAACTGCAGACAGCAGTTGAGAGACTTTAGAATTTTACAGAGACTTCAGAAAATTTAGAGAAAATATGTATATTTTAGAAACTTTTGATATTTTAGAAAGGCTTTGACTATTGAAATAGACTGTGAATGTTTTAAAGAAGCCAAATTTTAGCAATTCTGGGGCTTTTATAAGGTTATGCTGTATGATGTAATATCAATACTAAAGATACTTGGGGACAACAAGAAAGGCAAGTTTATTGTTTAATATCCGATGTGTGTGTGTGTGTGTGTGTGTGTGTGTGTGTGTGTGTGTGTGTGACAAAATGATAATGGATGAATTATATTAATTGGATTTGTCAACCTGATACATAGACATTTCTGGGAAGTGAAAATCTTAACGGAAAAAAATGCCTCCATAATATTTCCCTGTAGGTTTGTCTGTAGGGTATTGTCTTGATCAGTAATTGATGTAAGAGGGCAAATCCCATTGTTGATAGTGCCACCCAGGCCTGGTGGTGCAGATTGCTATAAGAAAACAGATTGAGGAAGCCATGAGCAGGAATCTTGTAAGTAGAATTCTTCCAGTTCATTAATGCTTCAGTTCCTCTTCCAGGGGTCTTCCTTGAGTTCCTGTTGTACCTTCTCTTAGTGGCAGAATGTTACCTGGAAGTAAAAGATAAAATAAATTCTTTTCTTTTCAATTTGCTTTTAGTTATGATTCTCTATCATAGTAATATAAACCCTTAACTAAGTAAGATACCAACATAAGCTAAAATTGATGTTTGTAAATGCCTTAAAGAATCACCAGGAGAGCTTATGAATCAAAGCATAGCTGAGATTTCAGTAATAATGTTCTTCAACATTCTATATACCCTGATGGCCATCAGAGATAATATTTTCTCTAGGATGAGAAAAGTCTTTTTATATGAACAGCAATGGTGGAGTCCAGAATCTTGTTCTTACTACTGCAAGTCAGATATAATTTTATTCAAAATTAGGAGATTACCTTGAACATGATATCAGCCTCAAATCAATATTATATATGCTATAATCTATTTATTAAAACAGATGCCAAATATCATACCTGATAGATCTCTGCTTATGATACAGCAGAAAAAACTATACCTCTCTATCTATGGTTAGCATTAAAAAATAGAATAATCTCTTCCAGAAACTGAACTACCAACCACATGGGAGTAGACATGAGAGACCCATTGCTCCAGCTGCATATGGAGCAGAGGATGGTCTTATCAATGGGAGGGGAGCCCTTGGTCCTGTGGAGGCTTGATGGCCCAACGTAGGGGAATGCTAGGGCACTGAGAAAGGAGGGGCTGAGTGCAAGGGGGAGCATCCTCATAAAAGCAGGGGGATGGGGAGGGGAATAGGGGTTTTAAATGGAAAGGGGAATAACATTTGAAATGTAAATAAATAAAATAACCAATACAATAAAAAATTACAATCAGTCAGAAGTTATATTGTGTGGTAATACCATGACTAAAATTAAACATTATAGTGAATTAAGTAATACTGTTTTGTGTAGTAGGAAGTCAAAAAAAGTTTATTCCACAAATATACATTGATGACAATTCAGTCACTTCTCATGTGGGACAAAGGAGAGAGTAGAGACATCGAAGTAGTAGTTCAAAGGAGAGATCTTCTTTGAACTGTTGTAGGCAACCTGGCAATGCTCTGTGTGCCCAAAACACCAGTGAAAACTCATTCTTTCTGTTGATGATGGTGATGCCACTGCTTGTCATGATAGGTCTGTTTTCTAATGTTAGTACTACTCCTGCCTTCAAATTCAACCAGTTCAATTCAGGAAAACAGCCATGTATTCTAATATTCTATTATCATTTTCTATACTATTAGAGTGAATCAGTAACTGTACAAATTAGAGACTGGAACAGCAATCCAGTGAAGGGTCCCTGGAACTGTTAGGTGGACTGAGGAAATGGTTACTGTATGTATGTATGTATGTATGTATGTATGTATGTATGTATGCTGTGTGGATGTATGTAACCTCTCAACATGCAGCTATATTTTATAGAACATTAACTAATTCTGTTTCCAAGAAAATAAACATGTCTCCCCTGGCACGCCTGCAGCAGATGTGAGGCAAATGCTCTTATGTCTCTCAGACTCACTTAAAGCAGCCATACAATCATGAAGCCTAGGAAATCTTTGAAGTTCAAGGTGCAGACATTTAGGAAATGGTTTTGGTTTTTTTAAAATCTAAATACAGAATGAGGAGCTACAGTGAAGTCCATGCCAGACTCCCATTGACAGCTCTTTCCCACATACCCAGGAGTCTTCCTCTCAGCTGGACCTGTCCATTCACTTGACAACACTTGCCAGTGCCTGTCTAGCATCTCATGAGTTCTGCAAGACCAACATCTGGAATATACAGCTATAGCATCCTTTGCCCCTAGCAGCTAACCAATCAATACTTGGTTTTATTGGAGTTTTAATTGACCTGAATAGATACTGTTACCCATTTATTTCTACCTTGTCCATATTAAAGAAAAAGAAAATCTACAATTCCTAATGGGTGTTGACTTTGATCTTACAGAGTCACTTTACATTCTCAGGTTGGGCTTCTGTTTCTTCATTTGATCTGAAAAGAAGCATCACAGCTTGGAAGTCTGTGCAAAACCACAGCTTTTTGTTTTAGGTCTGCACATCATTTCCTCAATTGGTTTCAGTTTTTGAATTGAGATGTCCAGCTGCAAGACTAGTGAATGCCAGCTTACATTAAGCACGTGGAAGTCTAGCTTTCCCAGAGAAGCAATGGGCAGGTTCAACAACTGCAGAGCCAGACCAGCAAAGGAAATCATTCCTTGAGCAGACTTCTTGGTCTGGAAAAACTTTTGGAGCAGGATAGAGTGCTCAGGACTCAGCCCCATTCTTGTGATGGAGATGTTATCATGACTCTTTTTCTGACATGCCTTCTCCCTGATCATTAAAGACTTTTGTCTAGGGAAGGCAGATGAAATATTGAACGACAAATTCCATTTTAATTTACAATTAATGATACAAAAATTTTAAGTTCAGATGCTTAAAAATATGCAACAATGATAGTGAAGCAAATTTTTATTATTTATTTCAAATAAACGCCTGATATCCTGTATTCACCGAGGCATTGGCACGGCAGTGCCCCATAGCCTGTGGGGTAATTTGTGCAAAGCATAATAATAATCCAACCTAGAAGATGACATTGCTGAGTTTATCCAACAACTTATCTCCCAAATCTAGAGGGATGTTAGTACTGACAATCTGCAATAGCCATTTAGAAAAGTAATCGTACATAATAAAGTTTTGTAAGTATTAACTATTAATCATTAATTCTGCGAAGAAGGATAATGCTGTCTCCCCCCTCCCCTCAGAGCACTGCTTAGAAGTATTCTTTTTCTGAACTGTGAAGGTAATATTAAAGGGAGGCAGTTCATAGGTTTGAAAGGAGAAAAGATGTAATTATATTATAATCTTAATAAACAAAAATCGATTTAAGGATGTTATAGATCATAAAAGAGAAACCAGTAATACTAAACTTTGATTCGCCATTTTCCCCAAGATGATTTTTACCCCTCCTTCATGTTGATGCTCAGATTAAAAGGGCATGAGTGGTTCTCCTGTCCATCCTGTGATTACACCAGAATCTAAACCACTGTCTCCAGAGGAGACAATGCTGAACTTGTCATTTCATCTGCACTAAATTTAGCAGAAATCTTTGGCTATTTCTGATAATGGAAATGATAACCCTTCTCTGGTCTTTTAACTGATGCAGATTTGGTGTCTATTTTTATATTCCTCTGGTCATTTCAGAAGGTATGAAGCAGGATGAAAATTAGACCCCTAGACTCAAATTATCAGCTTTCTCCATTTTGCGAGCATAAGAAGAGCCTTCATTTCATTTTAATCACTTGGCTGTATTGATGGTTAATAACTGGCATGCCATTTAAAATTCAGAGGGACAACAGAGGAGAAAAGATCGCTCAGTTCAGCATGAGCATAGCTGACTTGCTCACACCGGTGTTGTTTATAAATGTGAGCTCACATCTCCTCACACCAGCTCTGTACATGTAATAGATGAAATTCCCTTTCTATAGTTAATGTAATACAGATCTAATCCGTATGCAACGATTCTAGCCTAGGACTCTTTCCAGGCCTCTGGAGTTATTTATATGCAATTTTCAAACAGAGGTGATCTTTGCTACATGCACTAATAATATTTACATTTTTAAATGGAACACAGGCTGAACGTTGAGGTGGAGGGTTACGAGGTCAAAGAAACACAGAGATTAGATCTTTAACTAAAACAGACTGTTACATATTGAAAATATCGATATCATATTATTGAAAGTTTTGTGCTCTCATTGGAGACCCAGCTGCCTAGCAGAAGTAAAATTTCCTTTTTAAAAGAACAACTGTGTTTGTCAACAACTATTAAGTGGACAATATGAAGATCAGTGGCTACTAGGACAAAAAATACATCTGGGCAGTGTTCTGAAAATGAAGTATAAAATACTGGATAAAGGGGAAGGTGGAAAATGTGTAGTTATATCTAAGCCATCAGAAAATGGCTTAAGAATAAGCAACAGAAAAGCAAATGCAAAATCATAGTTAATGAAATCAATATTGCAAGGTAGAAATTCAGTATTTGTAGTGAAGCTAAATAAATAATAAAAGATTATAAAGGTGCTGTTTAATGACGTTGCATACAACACTTGGTAAATAAAAAGTCAAACCAAACAAACATCATGGGAAGAATACAGAAGCAAAGCCAGCTCAGGTAGCAAAATGCAGGATAACAGAGACCAGTCTATCCATTTCTACTTCTGAGGTGTCTCCTCTAGGGAGAGATGGAGATGTAGGAAAGCAATGGACAGCTTGTTAGCTTGAATGGCTCTTACTGTTATTTCACAGTAGAATAAGCCATACATGGTTTTGTGTGGCAGTGATTCTTTCTGCTCTCCACTTGGTCTTTTGTAGAGATGAGTGGCCCTATCTCTGTCTCTAGGGGTAAGTTTGCTGCAGTATGGCTCAAATTGAGCAAACGGAGTATTGCACTAAGCCATTTGAGACAGGATTTTTGTTTTATTAATCCTTTCATTCGTTTACATCTCAAATGGTATCCCACTTCCCAGTTACCCCCTCCACCAATCCCCCATCCCATGATATCCTACTTTTCAGTTGCCCCTCCACTAATCTCCCATCCCACGTCTGACCTCCCCCCTCCCCTTTGCCTGCATGAGGGTGCTCCCCCATCCACCCACACTCTCCTGCCTATTGCACATGCTGCCTCTACTTGCCAAGTCTAGTGCCTGGTTCTATGAGAATCACTCTTCCCCTCCCTGTCTTCTCCCCCTCCCCCTACCTCTCCCTCTCCTCTCTCTCTTCCCTCTTCTCTTCCCTGTTCTCTCTCTCTCTCTCTCTCTCTCTCTCTCTCTCTCTCTCTCTCTCTCTCTCCCTCTCTCTCTCACACTCTCTGTCTCTCCCCCTCTCTCCCTCCTCTCCTCTCCTCTCCTCTCCTCTCCTCTCCTCTCCTCTCCTCTCCTCTCTCTCTCTTTCACACACAGAGCAGTTTGTGACAACTCAGTAGAAATCTTAAGTGTCATATTTAATCTCTAAATCTGGAGATTATTGCAAATATATGGGTGTGTGTGTGTGTGTGTGTGCGCGTGCGTGTGCGTGTGCGCGTGCGCGTGCGCGCACAATAAATATCTTATATCAGAGGTTGTTCAGACTTTGGCTTTAATTGCCCAGATAATATTTTAATATCTAAGGGCTACATAGTCTCCACTGCAGTTCTGCAATCCTGCCATTTAGGAAACTCCATCTTATACAATATAGCAATGAATGAATGTGGCTGACTTTTAACAAAACTGCATCATGAGACCTGGGATTTTCACCCTTGATATTAGAATCTCACATAAAGTGTATTGTTTTTTTTTACTTGTCTAAGCTAATTTATTTTTATTTATAAACAAATAAAAATAAATTACAGAATTATACCTTTGTATTCCATATATATGAAACAGCTATCAATTATCTTCAAATTTCTTTAAGTAAAAATTTGAAATTTGAAGGAATATTCTGTAAGTACATATATTCAAATACTCTAATTTTATATTAAAGGGTTATTCTTTGTATTTTTTCATTTTTATTGACTTTACATAAATGAATAAAATAAAGATAATTAAAAGATAAAAACATGTTCTTAACTTTAGAAAGAATGCCCTAAAATAAACATAGTAGGCCACTCAGAAGTCTTCCCTGATGTGAAGAAGCGAGCCAAAGGTTTGAATTTAAATAATTAATACCACACACCATACACCACAGCTTATGCAGCACACTGGCTAACATATTCAGAAATGTAGGCAGAAGAGTAATGAAGAATATGTAACTTTTCAAAATGGAAACAATCCAATCTCATGCACCTGACATATGAATAAATTCCATTTGAAATTCTCAATAGAAGCACAGTGGGTTAAGAACAAAGAAAGCAGCTTCAGGCTGTTTTTCATAATTTTTCTAATTCTTTGTTTTAATGGAATAGAAGAGTTTTGTGGGACTGAAAGAGAAAAGGGAGAAACCCTCTCTGATGACTTCTGCATTTGCAAATAGATCCTGCCACCTGAATAAAGTATAGTACTTTGAATGATGGTGATATTGTCAATGATGTATTTTAAATCAATGTAACTCAAAAGAAGGCAAGATCTTTTCTTCATTTTACATTAATGTATTTACCATTTTTCTGAGCTTTTCATAGGTCATAAATAATAAAAGAACTGATATTAGCAAAGAAAGGCAGAGAATTCTAGATCCTAGTTGTATTAATAATAATTACTGTATTAATACCTGTAACAACTATTTAGGAAGAAATCAGAGTTCTGTGAAGATTAAAAACCACTCTAATATACATCTATGAGAAATACCTTGGAAATTTTAGGAATCCATTAAGGGAAGATCAGGAGTAGCATTGTTCGAAGCGCTCTGCATTGTTTTATAAATTTCCTACAGATTTCAAAAGGAGGCTCCTCACATTCAAGAAATGCATAGTTCTTAATCTGGAAAAATACATTCTGCCAGATCATTTTTGTAGTGTAACAGAATGAGCTGAATTCCATGAAGAAAATAGAAAGTTAGATGAGTCACCCAGAGGCTCTTTTCTAACAGCTTTTGTCAGAAAATACTACATAAAAGACACGGAACACACCACGATGAAGGGGGGCAGTATGTCAGATGTCTTCCAAGCCAATGACCTGAGAGACTCAGCACCACAACATGCAGAAGAACTCTGCTAAAGCAAACACAGCACTTCTGTGTCAGGAAGAGTCTGCTAACAAGATCTGGGAAAAAGACTGGGATCGAACATGTGTCGGGCTGAGCGAATGTCTTTTTTTCCACCGCAGCGAGCACTCACCTTAGACCTCAGTACCTCATCAACTGCACCGTCCATTGTCAAGCCCGGGCTCTGTGTTCTAATAATTAAAAGAGACTGGAAAGCATTACATATCCCAGATTCACTCACTTCTCTGTTAGGAAAGTCGAGAAATATGCCTTATGGGGGAGCTCAGTGTGTTTCTTGATGAACCAGAAACCACAATGGGATTTTGATACTCCATTTTAGCCCTAGGTTAAGACAGGAAGCGCAGTGTCTCAAAATTAGAATAAAATAAAAGAGCTCATTAAAGACATGTTATAACCAGGAGCATTTAGTCTTGGTTAGATAAGGCTTTGAAAGGAGGTTAGAATAAATAACTCTGCCACAATGTCAAGAATTATAGTTGATGGCTGTGTAAGATACCACAACTTTAGTAAACCCGGTGGCCATCCATGTGAAGAAATGAACAGACATATACCTTATGTTGTTTTATTTTATTCTCTTCATAGACTAGAAATTCTATTTCTCATGCAGGAATTTTGAATTCTGTCTTACCATTACTGGCATCCTCAATAGCATGTGTCTTGCAGTTATCAGAGACCCTCTGAGAGACATACTAGATAATTTTGGAAATGTAGACTCTAAGTAAGTACTCAAGGAAAAGTACCATTGTTTTCAAAGTTAAAAAGCAAGGACATATGCTATAAGAAATGTAGCCAACAAAAATCATACTTCATAGATCAAAACATTTGCACATGATGTAACCCAGCAAAATAAGCTAATTTGACGGCTGGCATTACCGAATTTCACATCAGTGCTGAAAACCATTTCTCAAGGTTCTTCCTTCAAAGGTGCTCATATCCTAGGACGATTGTGGTGTTTCTGTCAAGTCTCAAATAGCAGCTGAATAAATAATCACCAATCTAAAGCTTTATTGTATATAAGGTTAAAATAGAAGCACAATAAAGAGATTTTTTTTCTTACCCTCATCTCCAGTGAAGGGAAACAACTGCTTGTAACTAAGGCAGTTATTAGAATAAAGGTTGCTGCCTTCTCTTTCCAAATTCAAATAGGTTCAGGCAGAAGATCTTTAAGTATAATGAAAACAAGCATGTTTGCTTTGATTCTATACCACAGGATGGTCACTATTCGATGTAACATGATGAAGACAAAAACAGAACACAAAGGGAGGATGAAGGAGACAGGACAAGAAAGACTCCTCATAATAAAGTTGCTTCTGTCTGTTCTTCAGACTCAATGACCACGTGTTGAAATGAGACTGAAATCCATTTGTTAAGTTCCTTAATGATGAAACAGCCTGATATTATAATAAAGACAGACCTGTGGACCAATGGAATAGAGGACCCAGCAATAAGTGTACAAAACTGCACTCAGTTCTCTACAAAGCCACAAAAACCATCTGTTGACGAAAAAGACAACAGCTTTAACAATGAATGTTCATATGAAGAAGATAGAAACTAGATTTTTTTTTCACCCTAATCAAAATGGATCAAGGATCTTCATGTAAAACCTGAAAGCCTGCGACTACAATGGGAAAACACAAAAGAAACACCTCAGAGTCAGCCCAGGTAATGATTGCCTGAGTAGGACTTCCATAACACAGGAAAATCAAGAACTGATATATAGAATCACATAACATTAAGCTCCTGCAACGTGGAAGACGGCATCAGTAGACTGAAGAGCAAACTTACAGACTGAGAGAAAAATTTGCTAGAAAATTTAACTGAGGACAAATATGCAGAATATATTGAAGAGCAAGGGAGGAAAAAAAACCTCAAAATCTAGCAAGATGTCTGTCAGTACTTTTTCTGTTTTTGTGAGAAAATATTCTGACAAAAGCAAACAAGAAAGTGTTTATTTTGACTTACATCAAGACAAGAAAATAGAGGCAGCAGTAGCTGGAAGAAGCAACTGGTCAGTGTGTATTCATAATCAAGAGGCAGAGAACAAAGAACACTGTGTTTAGTTCCTTCTCCTTCTTATTCAGTTTAGGGGCTAAGCCTAGGGAATGGTGTCACCAATATTTAGTGTGGCTTGTCATTTAAGCTAATTAACATACCAAGCCTCTGGCATAGCCAGAGGGTACATAATCCTTTGCACGTGCGTTTGGAGGCTTTCCTCATAGGTCATTCAGATCTTGGCCAACTAACAGTCAGTAGGAACCATCCCAGAGTGCATGCTCTAATCTCATCACCTATGAGATGAAAGAAAAAAGATCAGAAATTAAGAGCAGCTTCAACAAAGCAGCAAGTTCAAAGCTAGCCTGTGATATGTGAGCATCCTTTTCAAGCAAAATAAAACAACCTCAAAACATTTAATAACAAAATCAAGTAGCTTCATGGGGGAAAGTGGAGAAGTAATTTGACAGATCCTTCTCAAAAGAAGAAATACAAGTGACTAAAAAACACATGAAAAATATTTAACATATTTAGTTATCTGGAACAAGGTAAATAAAGCTATATTCTATCTTAGCCCGGTCAGAATGGCTATTATTGAAAATAAATGTTGGTGAGACTATAGATTAAAAAGAAACCTTTATGTTTGCTGTACTGACCATCTACTATGTAATAAGCAGTTGCTGGAGAAAGTCTATTTCTCCACTGTCAGTATCCCTTGGTTGTCTGTAGTTCCCTTGTGTAGAGTGGAGGCCACATAGGTTTTACTATCCACCATAGCGTGACTGGTATTGTCCATTTTTCAGATTATGCGTAGTTTTGTTAATGAGATAAGAAACAGTCTCACAGCAAACTCCTTGGCCCTCTCTTTGTACTTTAAATTGTTCTGGCATCTCTGAGCCTTAGGTGTGGCCCCACAGTTCTGCTTTTTGATTTGTTATGGTTTCTTTAATGGACTCTGTCTGCTGAAAAGAAAAGTTTGTTCATATGGGGTAAAAACTACACTCACCTGTGTGTATATCTGTGTGTATATGGATAAATATTTAGGATATAATTAGAAATTGCTGTGGCCATACAAATGAATGCACCCTCACACATATTCTTAATGATAATTCATGAACAAGAAAAGCATAAATTTGAAAAAGACTGAGGAGGAGTGTAGGGGAAGGATTTTGAGGGAGGAAAGGAAAGGGGAAATTATATAATTATAATTTCAAAAAATAAATAAAAAAATTTTGAAAAAGAAAACTTTATGTATTGTTAATGGGAAATAAAATTAGTCTAGAACCACCAACCCAGCCACAGAACCTTCGACCTTCAATTTGTCCTGCCTACAAGATGTACTGGGGGAAATGGTGGCACAGAAATTGTCAGAGTGGCCAATCAGTGACTAGTTCAATTTGAGACATGGATGAGAGACATGTGAGAGTGAACCCACACTTGACAATGCCCAGATGGACAGGAGCCAGAGGTTGGATAGCCCAGAGACCCACTGCAGAACCAAACACAACAGAAGTCATTATTATGGGTTCTCACAAAAGTAAAATTGAAAGGTCCATCTGACCCAACTACATTATTTTGATACTTATCTTCAAACAGCCAAGATAAAGAATCTTAGGGATTTGACAACAGATTAAAGGCTTAAGAGAATATATAAAATTTATATATAATAGAGGTTAATTAAGCTATAAAAAATCAAAATTATATTTTTATAGAAAAATGAATAAAATGAGAGATCTCATGTAAAGCAAAAATAACCAGACATAGAAAATATTTTATGCTTCTCTGTTATGTAAAATTACAATAAAAACATAAATGTAGTAGAGGGATTACTTAGGAAGGGTTAGGGATGAGATAAGGACCAAGGAAAGGTCAGAACAGAGAGTTAGCATGGCATAGACAAGCATAATGTATGCACGTGGAAAGTTAGGGGTAATATGTGTGTGTGTGTGTGTGTGTGTGTGTACGTGCTTGTGCATGCATGCATGCATGTATGTATGTATGTATGTGTGTGTGTGTATGTATAATTCAAGGCAGAAAGGTATACAGATGGAAATAGTTATGATACCAACAAAATACCATAGGCTATTATTAAGAGAGAAATTGCATATCCCACTGAAATGCTAAGTATGCTCTTAAGGAGATTCGGGGATCTGAGAGTTTTACAGGAATTTCACTAGTTCTCATTCACACCCTATTGTTCAAAAAGCTGTTCTGTCTTCATTTTGCTCATAGGAAGAGCTACTTGGGAACCATATTGTCATGGATTAGCTCTCTTGACCAGCATTCCCCAGGTATGAAGCAAGTTTTCACTATGTGTGTTTGCAATGTGCCTTACTTTGTAATCTATGCAATGGCGTCAGTTCTTTTATACTATCTGTACATATTCAGATGGTTAACAATTTTTTTCTATTGTTAGTGAATTGCACTCTTTTAGGGGGCAGGATTAGGCAGAAATATAGTGTATGTTGCATTATGTTATAAGACGATCAAGGACATTTTCTAAATCTGATTTTACTCTCTTGCTCAGGAAATGGTCAGAAAGAAAGTGCCTGACTTTGAAAGCATGAAATTTTCTCATAGTGGTGCTCACTCTATAGGAGCTAGTTGAGTCGTTAATGTGCTTGAATGAATGGTCTCACAAGTATTAGTCTTGGGAATGGGCACAATGTAAAATCTCCAAAGATGGAAGTATACTTCTGTAATTAACTATGAACCAAGAAAGCGGCTATTCAGAAGCCTATAGATCTATGTATAAGAAGTTCTTGAAAAGGTCTTGGTATAAAAGATCATGAAGGGAAATATCAATACTACCAGTAACTGTGTTTGCTTACTATACACTGTTCCCATAGAATTCTAACTTGTACCTCATCAAAACTTGTACCTTTTAGTAGGCCACTGATGATAAAACAAGGTTATAATTTCATATTTTTAGATTATTAATGTTCAATCAATGTTTTACGAAACAGTCCAATTAAAACTCTTTCAGTTATGAGTAAAGGAAACATTAATGAAACTTTTGAAGTGGCATGAGATTGTGTATTACACTATGAAAATATCCACATCAAAGCAGGCTCTAGCCATATTTTGAATTAGAAGTATAAATGAACCAGAAGTATAAATGGACCAGGACCCAATATATCTGCCCTTGGTTTTTCTGAGTGGAGCCCAGTGCAGAACACATCTCTGAGACTTACAGAATGATGGAGAAGCTCAAGACTATGAAATGTCACAATGTCCTTTCCCCTTCCCCCAGAACATCCAAAAGGAAAAATAATGAAAAGAAGGAAAGAGAGAGGGATGAAAATGAAGGAAAGAAAAGTAAAATAAATATCCTAACATCTTTGCATACAGTTGGGTCATCTACCCATCCCGGAACCTCTGCCAGGTCTAAGTAATGTGTCTGTTTAAAGTATCCATTGATCTACCAGGAGGCCTGGATCACTAGATCAATTGAGAAGTCCAGAGACTAGAAGAAGTACTAGAAGTACTTTCTTAGACAGATTGTTCAAAAGTTTCAAAAGTAAAAATTAACTGATACCTAGTTAAGAGATTAGCAGGGTTGCTAGATAGACAAATATTTTGGACAGAAAGAAGGAAGAAGTGGTCGTGGTGGAGGATGATTAAGAACATCAAGTTAAAGCTGAGTATTGTGGTTGGCATAGTAAGGACAGAAAGAGAAAGATCTAGAGACCAAAACTCCACAGAAGAGAAATAATAAGCTATAAAGTATAGAATTAATAATTCTTATTATGTCTAAAAGTTATAATAGTTTTTTATTCTGTTTTAATGTATTGGGCATTTGCTTTGTGTTATCTTCTGTATTAGATAATTTGCCCATGTGTTCCTTTGTGGTTAAGTGGGCAGGCTATGGGATGAAATTATTTGTTTTTGGTACTAAGCCATTAGCTAGCTCAGGGTTTTTGTCAGATGACTTTAAATTCTGTGGTTATTTACCTTCTGTAGTACAAGGGAAGTCCAAATTTCTATAGTTGTTGCTGCAATAAAGTATTTAGAATGGAACTTACTGCCATGAAGTATTAATTTTATTAAATCTTGAAACCTATGGAGTTATTATTATTATCATCATCATCATCATTATTATTATTTACAACAAAAAAGGTAAAGTATGAGATTAAATAATGTTTCAAGTCATACAACTAGCAGTTTATGAAATTGGAATCTGAACTTAGATACATTATACCAGAATTCATGTTGTCAGTCATAAATTAAAACATTCCACTGTAGAGTCTTTCCCCCGCCCCCAAGTTTAGATCACCTTGAGTGCAGAGAAGAGGTTAAAAATGTGCATGATGGGGCTTGTCATCTCTTTTTCTTAGCATCTTTCAAAATGATGATCTTCTGAGACAGTAGAGATTGTTATATATTAAGTAACATGATCCCCTTTGATACAAATTCATCTTGGAGAGTCACAAAACCTAATATATCTTCATTTCTAATTCAAATTTTATCATTATCTGAAAATAACAGTGACCAGAAATTTCACCAGAAAAAGTAATCGATTAATCAAGCAGGTAGCATGCATACTATACTATTAAAGACTTAATTTACCAAGACCAGGAGGCCACCTTTTTCAGTTAAAGCAAGACTAATGCTTAGCATATCAATATTTAAATGGAATCTATTTTTATTAATTAGAATTTGAAGGTTGTCAGAAACTCAGTACAAATCGTCAATTACCTTGTACCTGGGATGTCCCTTATAAGAATATCACATTACATGGCCATAAAAAATTCAGAGATGAAGTAGAATGTGCAAGAAAATCTTCATTTAATATTGAAAGAATGAAAATTAACCCTTATTCTTTAAGCGGCCTTGTATTTAACTTTGTGTCTTTCTGGATTTCGAACACCATTAAAGAACACGGTAGATGCCAACTCGGTTTTTTGTTCTTCCTAATCCAATTGAATCTACTTTAAATAGCCATAATTGGTGATTTTCCAGATCAAAGGTCTTCCTCAGATCAATGGGCAGAGCTTGTCTATATTGATTACCAGCCATGCCTATGAAAATATCATTCGTTACCTCGGGAATGAGAGTGGAATGAAGAGGCCAGCACCAAATTGGAAGGAGATCGATGAGTTTCATGTAGATAAAAATAAGTATGTTACCTGAGAAGAGAACATCAATTTTTTATGGACCCTGGACCAAATAGCAGAGGGAAAAAATTATCTAGTGGGTCAGTCAGTCCTCTGACTGCTCAAAATAGCTTCTTACTCATAGTGGTGCTTGAAACCTTTCAGAATTTCATCCAAAACGAGGGAAAATAAAGGGGACAAAAATTCGTAATTTCTGTTAATGCTACAGAAAACAGTTGCTTTAATTTTAAAAACCTGTTCCTCCTCCTCTCTACATATTTATAATTTAAAAAACTATCAAAATATATGGTTTTGAAGCAGATGTTATTTTCACAAAGCTGTTCCAATCTTGACAGCTGTAGCTTCCTTTGAATTAAATCAACATGGTTGTACAGAGCCAGCGTAGTCTAGGAAATCATTGATACAAACTATTAGCTTTGAAAGATAAACTATAATTTTTGACAGAAACTTATTTTTAACCTCCAACATAATTGTTGCCCTCAGCAGGTTAAATCACCTCCACTTATACTAGATGTTAAGTCAATGATAACCAGCCTACAATCTGTAGAACTACAGAGTAAAGTATAAAGTAAGGAACTAGGTGGACAGACAGATCTCATTAAAAATGGGAAATAGAATAGATAGTTAAGGATGGATGAATGGGGTGGGGACTGGCACAGAGGATCAAGGTGAGAGGAGAAGGAAAGAAGAGGATGATAGAGGGAATACAAAGAGAGACTACTAAAATAACGACCATTGGAAACCTAACACAATAGAAGCTTTCTAAAATATATACATATGCAAAGGTGATCTAAAGTGATAACTAGTAACAGAAGATACAAAACCCCAACTGGCCATCTCTTGTCACCAATGAAATTTCCAGTACTGGGATTGTAATACATCTAATTGAGTTGCTGGCCAAAGGGATCCCATGGGAATCCACCCAAAAACCAGATTGTTCCCAAGGCTTTAGATTGCTCTTCACAAACTGATCCCACTGCTGAAGATAACATCTGCATAACTCACTGAACCCAGAAAAGTAAAACTGATGCATCCATAGAGCTTTTAAACCTATATTCTAGCAGTGTTGGTAAAGGAAGGTACTGTGCATGTTACCAAAAACAGAAACTAAAACACTAAGCCAGGCAGGAACTCTTTGATCTATCTATAATGCCTGAAAAATATGCTAGGGAAACGGTGGCACAAAGTTTGTAAGAGGAACCAATTAATATCTGACTTGACTTAAGGATCACTCCACGAGATGGAAGGTATACCCAACAGTGTATGAGAAAACCAAATACAAACAAACAAAGGAAATAAAAAACAATCAAAGTAACAAATAACTTCTAATGACATTCTGCTATACTCATGGATCAGTGCCTTGCTCAACCATCAACAGAAAAGCTTCCTCCAGCATTGGATGGGAACAAATACAGAGACCAACAGCTAGATATTATGGAGGGAGAAAAAGAGAGATAGAGAGAGACCTTGGAACACTAAACTCTAAATGGAATGAGTATATCAAATCTTTCCCTCAGAGCTCAGAAAACACCATGGAAGAGGAGACAGAAAGAGTGTAAGTGCCAGAGGGATTCGAGGACACCAAGAAAACAAGACCCACTAAATAAACATGATCAAAGTTTATATGAACGCAACGAGACTGTGACAATATGCATAGGGGCCTGCGTGGGTCTGCACCAGGTCCTGTATGTATGTATTCTGGCCTCCAGATTAGTTGTTTTTATGGGATTCTCAATTGGGTCTCTTGGGAAGAAAACAAAACAAGGAACTGTATACCTGTGTTATTTCATTAGATTTAGAAGTATTTGGCAAGTGATGAACAATGATAGAGAACCATGATGTTTGTATGTGCACATTTTTGCGATGGTGTACCAACACTGACATCATTCTCTGTGTTCAGGTGAGAAGGCTGAGAAGAGAAGCAGGTGGGACATAACACTGAACTTAATTAAATACATGCTAATTAGCTAATAAAGAGATAAATGCTGAAATGAGTTGTCTTGTGAATATTAAGGAAGCTAAAGTACTACTTGGATTATTACATGATTTTGAGAAGGAATACACAGTGCACCAACAAGGAGCTTTCCAATGTCCTCCTGTGCTTTTAAAGGGAGAGATCCATTCGCTACACACAATGGTTCCAGCTGTAGGTGTTTTCCAATTACCTTATTTTGAACTGAGATGCGCTCTTCTGGAAGTCACTCTATTACTGCTGAAAAGCAACGCTACCTTTTTACATGACCATAGAGGTTAATTGATGGAATTTTACGAATGAGGAACGAAATTCAACAGAGCTTTATTTGTTGATAGATTAAAGATTCAGCTATAAACAACGCATTAATAGTTCCATTAATGGCTTTAAAATAATGCCTTTTATGACTCAGAGATCAAACTAAGACTGCAAATGCATCCAACTGTCACTCTCCCACATCCTTTTCTTCTGTGCTCTACTTTCTAGAGAAAGTTAATGAAAAGAAGAAAGAGGTGATCATCCCATGAAGCATTTGTAAAAATACAAATGATATTCCATTGGGAAAAGTGTTAAAAAGTTTTGAAAGTTTCTCTAAGGAAGATCAAGAGACTAGATCCAAAGGTATATAATAGTAGGATTTTCTTCTATGAAATTAGAAAGTACAGTAAAAGCTATTCAATATTCATCTTAAATGCATAGCTCAATAACAATTTCAAGTAGAAAACTGACTACCGCATCTGTACCTTTATGGTTTCAAACACTGAAAGCAATCTTTATTTATAGCTTCTCATCACAAAAGTAGAGGTATCTTATTTTTCGATCACCTTACATTTGCTATTGTGGGATTTTTTTTTTAATTTCACCAAAAGATTTTTTTTTTCACAATTTCTAAGACTGAAAGTGACATTGCTTTACATTGCTCTTTTCTAACTATATAGTCTTTTTAACGTATTGCTTAGGAAGCCTTGCAAATTCAGACGTTTATCCCACCTCACTATGAAGCAACTGCCCTGCACAGATGGCATTAAAAACAGGTAAAATTGCCTTTCATCCACATTAGATGCATTACAGCCCAAGAAGCATATATAATCTGAAACTAAAATTATTTTTACTAAAAGCTTAGGTCTCTTAGAGATTTTATTTCCCACAGTGTCAGGGAGACTTCAGAATAAAAGCTTTTCTGTTTCATTAGAGCCAACTACTATATCATCATAGAGTTTGCAAATTATCCACAGCCACTTCAAATAAATACTTCTCCACAGTGCAGTATTCTTAAAATATTTTGGATAGTTGAAACAAATCAATGAACTCATGCACCCCTAGGGGGTGGGTAACTGAACAAAAGTTGAAAACATAAACACTACTGTGGCTTATGGAATTTTTAGTTTAATGTAAACAGGGTGACTGAAATGGTAATCTTTTATTTATTTAAAACAAGAGAGAAGGTCATAAAAATAATTCACCATACCGATTCTGGCATGTACAGGGAAAATGAAGGTCCTGTCAGAAAAGAAAGAAATGTTAATAGTAAATTAGTGTGCTGGATCCAAGCCATGCTGTTTACTATAGTTTTGACATGAGATCACTCTTTTGCTTGAAGGATAGAAGGTGGTTGGTGAGCTTTATTCCAAGAATGATGCCTATATAAAGTAAAGAAATTGCATAATTTTAATCCTCAGATAAATTGCATAATAAGCTAAAACCAAAAGTCTTCATGAATGTTTTTAAGAGTGCATATTTTACCTGTATGCTATGAGACACTCTCGTGTAAACAAACCAAGTTAAATTAAGCCGATTCATTAATTTGATTAGGAATTCTCAACATTTATACACTGCCTTGTTTTAGTTCTCAATCTTAAGGTTTCCAAATGGGGGTCATGCAAGCAACTCTTGTTTTGTCAGGTGGATGGTCTGTAGTATACAGAGGGATGATAAAAACCAGCTGCTATGACCTGATACTGGTTAAGGCTGAAAAACCAGACAGTGCAAACAAATTCTATATCTTGGCTCAAAATACCCTTCACATCTGCCAACAATTTGTTCTGTATCAGAACTCGAAAAGGGTGCTGAAGAACAGTATCGGATTTCAGAGCAAGCAAATAAACAAGGGAATATGCATTATTCCTCAGCAAATGGTTCTAGCAGAGCCTAGAGACTGAAAGTGTTCGTTCACCCTGTAAGTTCCACAGACACTGTGGGCTGCAGGTATGTTGAAGGTGGTAGTGTAACCAGACCACTGACTAAAGAGTACTACTTAAACTTTGTTTATTATTCCACACAGAAGGCACCATTTAGGGTTATTGGAGCACTAGTCCTCAGAAAAGATTTTAAAAGCATTCATATGTCATCTATTGATTTTTTTTTTAGGTCAAGATTTATGGCAAAG
Organism: Arvicanthis niloticus; assembly: GCF_011762505.2. NCBI lineage: Eukaryota > Metazoa > Chordata > Mammalia > Rodentia > Muridae > Arvicanthis > Arvicanthis niloticus. The sequence goes on from NC_047672.1 coordinate 45,040,106, forward strand.
TTTAATATGGCAATAGATAAGAACAAAGAATTTTTCCCCCAGCTATCTATTTTGTAGTTCTCTGTTTTGCCCTCCTTTAAGGTGAGTTCCACTTTTGTGGGGATAGTGGGTTTATTCTGAGTTTTTTTCTTTCTTTTTCTTTATTCGTCACTCATACAATACTTCCTGACTAGAGCCTCTCCTTCCTCCCCTCCTTCAAATTACCACCACCAACCACCCCTCTCTCCCACAGATCCATTGCTCCTTTGTTTTTCTTCAGAACAGATCAGGTATCTCTGTGATATCTAGTGAACACAGCATTAAAAGATGCAACAAGACTAAGAACAAACCTTCATATCATAAGGGTAGAGGAGGCAACATGGTAGGAGTAAAGGGTTCTAGAGCATATAAAACAGTCAGAGACATCCTCCACTCTCTCTGATAGTTGTCCAACAGACATCCTAAGCTAAAGAGCCACAACGCGTATGCAGAGGGCACAGGGAAGATCCACACGTGCTCTACGGATGCTGCTCCAGTCTCTTTGAGTCTATGAGCCCTGCTAAGTTGACTCTACAGACCATGTTCTCCTGATGTCATCACCTCCTTTGCCTCCTAAAATCTTTCCTCCTTCTCTTCAGCAGGTTTGTCTGGGCTTTGCCTAGCATTTGGCTGTGGGTCTCTGAATCTGCTCCAATCAGCTGCTGAAGGAAGCCTCTCTGATAATGATTGGGTTAGGCACCTATCTCTAAGTATAGCAGAATATCAACAGGAATCATTTCATTGATTTTTTTTTTTTTTGCCAGTCCTGATTGGTTCTATCCTACGTCCCTAGACCATCCACCTTCCAATTTCTGGAATCCAGGTACTGTCAGACATGGGCTTCCTATCAAGGCTTGGGCCTCAAGTTAGACCAGTCATTTATTGGCTTCTTCCACAAGCTCTGAGCCACCATTGCCTCAGAAGATCTTGCAAGTCAGATAGGTTGTGGGTCAAAGATTTTGTCACTTGGATGATGCCCCAGTCTCACCACTGGAAACAATGCCTGCTTATAGAAGATGGCCAGTTCAGGCAGTATATCCTTCTTTACGAGAATCATAGGCTGCAAGAAGTTTTCACTGTAGTAGGTTTTTACATTTCCCCCTATATCCGTGGCCATCAGGGAAATTCATATCAAAACTGCTTTGAGATTTCATCTTGCACTGTCAGAATGGCCAAGATCAATAACAAAAGTGACAGTGCATTTTGGGGACCATGAGGAGCAAGTGGAGCACTCCTCTATTGCTGGAGGGAGTGCAAATGCCAACAGCTACTATAGAAATCAATATGTTGGTTCCTTGGAAAATTGGGAACTGGTTCACTTCAAGCCCTACCTATCCCACTCTTGGGCATATACCCAAAAGATGCTCCATCCTACCACAAGGACACCTGTTCAACTATGTTCATAGCAGCTTAATTATAAAATCCAGAAAATGGAAACAACCTAGATATCCCTCAACTGGAGAACGGATAAAGAAACTATGGTTCATTTGTACAACTGAGTATTACTCAGCTGTTAGAAAAAGATGACATCATAACATTTTCAGGCAAGTGGATGAAATTAGAAAAAAGTCATCCTGAGTGAGGCACCAGAGACCTAAAACTTGCTGTGTACTTACTTATAAGGGAACACTAACTACAAAGAATATTCATGATTCAATTGATAGACCCAGAAGGGCTAGATAACAGAGGACTCAAGGAGGGGAATGTATAAAAAGAAAAAAGGAAATAGAATAGATTTTGTGGGTGGACTGTGCATGGATGGAATTGGGAACAGTCAGGATCAGGGAGGGGAGGGATGGAGAGACAGATGGAGACTGTATAGGGAGAGATAACTGCAATATTCGGAGATTCTAAGTTCTTGGCCATGACAGGCCCAAAATGCACTGTCACTTTTGTTATTGATCTTGGCCTTTCTGATAGTGCAAGATGAAATCTCAAAGCAGTTTTGATATGCAGGTGACTTCTGCATGAATTATTCCTGGGATGACCATTCACCAGATTAAGTTAAAATCACATTCTAACCTGAAAATGGCAATTTTCCTTCATCTTACTCCTGGCTGGCTGTTTCCTCACTCTGTTGAGCTGGTGCCCAAAGGTATAAAGCAATCTGAGCCAGGAATACTTGGTGCCAGCTCCAAGACATGCTCAGTGCTCTGTCAAGTTGGCTGTCTCCATACCATAGCATGGTGATTGGCAGATTTTTTTTTTTTTCATTTACAGAACAAACCCAGCCAGTACCTCCCTCCCCATGACCTGTGATGGTAAAGTCCTACTTAAAGCGTCAACCTAATGCATGGAAACTGCTCAGCTCCCCCGCATCCTTGGGGTAAGTCATGCTTCATCAGAAAGCCTCCCCTGTCATTGTTTTGCTTCTGGTAAATGTGTCTCATTCCTTTTTCCTTCAGAATTGTGGATGTATGATTTCTCATCTGTCAAGTGTTCATCAAATTTAAAAAGCTCTTCTAAAATGTCATAAGTCCACAACTATGTCTCTTGCTTAGCCCTCTTTTCTATAGCTGTGTATCAGAGATATCTGAAAACAATGAGGCAAGGTGGAGAAATGAATAGTTGGGTATGTCTTCTGTTGAAATACAATATCTACAGGATGTGGGTAATTGAATTGGGTGTGTAGATAAAAAGATGCATTAAGCAAATAATTCTTTTAGACACAATCAACATTTATTTAAGGCCAATATTTTAAATATCCATTAGTAATAAAGCAGAAAAGTTTTGCTATTGAGCCTCTTCAATATGAAAAGGAAGATGGACTTTTCTACTCCTATATTCCACTTGAAAGAATAATTTAATTAAAAGGCAAAGCCGGCAGGAACTTTATAATCTGCATGCAATGCAGGATATTATATAATGACCTTCATTTAAAACTCAAATCATTAAAACTAGTAAGTCTAACTGGTAACAAGGGAGATTTCAACATTAGGCCCAACAGCTTAAAAATATGAATAAAAATCATAGCTTAAATGAATAAGTCCATTGAGAACCTATTGCAAAGTAAAAATGAGAGAAGAAAAAAGTTACCTCGGCAATGAATCTTGCTGTAGAAATATTTTATCTTTTGACATGTGCTTCTCTCTCTATCTCTCTCTCTCTCTCTCTGTGTGTGTGTGTGTGTGTGTGTGTGTGTCTCTGTCTCTCTCTGTCTCTCTCTCTCTCTGTGTCTCTCTCTCTCTCTCTCTCTCTCTCTCTCTCTCTCTCTCTCCAGAGCTATGGATAAACCCAAACCTATTTCCTAGTTATATCTATATCTATATCGATACAAAGTTTTCCATGTGTATGCATGTGCACACACACACACACACACACACACACACACACACACACACGGAAAACTTGATTTGGATGCACCAGCAAAAATAATCTTTAGAGGTGGCTTCATCACTTCTCCTTGAGGTTCCGTGGTTATAAGTCTCCAGTGAACATTCGCAATCATTTCTGCAGTTTGCAGTAGTGAGACATTAGGGGGCAGACAAAGTGTTTAGGTTCATGTGATAGCCACACTTGGCCTGGTGTGACTAGGCTAACAGTTAAATCAACATTGCAGTATTTGGGTGCTTTTCTAGTTGTTACTGTGAGATGGAAGAAAAGCAGAGAATCTATAGTGAGATTTTTATTACAATAGCATAATGCTGATATTTCACAGTCACTAAATCTCTCCATCCACTCTCTCCTTTTCCTCCCCTGCCTTCTCCTGCTCTCCCCTTCCCCCACTTGTCTCCTCCTCTCTGTTCCTTCACCTTTGCTCTTCTCTCTCAGCTCTTTCTTTCTTTCTTTCTTTCTTTCTTTCTCTTTCTATCATCCTCTAAGTTTCTCCTCCTCTCCTTGTCTCTTCTCCTACCCTCCCTCTTCTCTTTGTCTTCCCTTCTCCTCCTGTTCCAGCCTCTTCCTTCTTCTCTCCCTTTAAGAGTCTGTGCTCTGTCTGTTTACTGTTTCTCTTGAGCTATCACACCAGCTCCCATCTGTTTCTTCCAGGTCTGTCTTCCCAGGCTGCAAACACAACCACTTCTCTTCACCATGATGATTTCCAGAAGGGAACAAAGGAAATTCAGTAAACAGTTCTTTTAGGAAACATGGTCCAGGAAGTTCTATTTACCTCAAATCAATCAAACAAATTATGATATATTTCTTCAAACAGTGACTACGTTATTTATAAACAATCCATTTGATCGCCATTTGGTAAGTTGTTCCTAATCAATGATGTTGTTAGGTAACTAGTCAATCTTGCTTATATACATTTGAGTAAATAAATTGCTTTGTGTATATATATATATATATATATATATATATATATATACTGAGTAACTTAGAAAAGAAAACAGTGATCTATCTTTCGGTGATGGGGCAAGATAGTCCAACGTTTCCCTCATCTTGTATTCTTGCTGAGGCCATTCCAGGTTTAACTAGAATCTGATCTCCTTGTTGGAGAATTTCATGGAAAACTACCCAGTTCTATTCTAGAAACCAAAGGTCAGGATGTCCTAGCTAATTTATCTTAGCCTTTGTTAGAACTGCTTGTTTGTACAGAACCTCCTCCAGAGAGCCTTTTATCTTAGCTGCCTGTTTGGGCAGGAACTTTCCTAAGGCTGCCTAACTGCCTATCTTAGCTTCTGTTAAAACTGCGTTCTTTAAACTGTTTACTCTGGAAAGTCACCCTTGCACCTGACAAAGATGCCTGGACCAGGTGTCTGCTTTTAAAATATCTGGGTTCTAGACACTCGGGGCCACATTTAGGTCCCTGAACATTTTGGTGTGGTTCCAGATGACTGGAATAAAGACTTAAAATTGGCTGTCGACTGTCTGAGTCATAATCTCTGATGAGTTCTCATAACACAACTATTCTATTACTGAAAGTAAATAGATTCCCCTTATAGGAGAAAATATGTTTATCAGTGTTGGAGTGTTGAGTCTGAGTCCTAGTCGTTAGATATTTTCCTGCCATGGTTACTTTGGACAAAGAATGCATGCTCGTGCTCTCTGGTCCTCATTGTCTCTGTCATAAAAGCATTGTATTAACTGGCTGATCTCATGTCTGTTTTTATTCTTCCTGTCTGAAGCAAGATGTAATTTTAGGTTTGGAATATATGTCCCAAAGGGCAACAAAAATATGAAGCTAGATAGGTCCTTAAGTCACTAAATTTCAATGAATATGTATAACCAATTAATGGCATTGCGATTAGCATTTCATCCTGTAGCTAAAGAGGGAATATGTTTGTAACTGTGTGAAATAAGAAAAGATTACCAAACATATTTGATATTATTTAGTGACCTAGTGGAGTGTTTCTTGTTAAAATAATTCCCATAAATAATGGATTAGGTTTTCCAAGACCAAATTTACAATAAAATAATTAAAACCTAAGTTAAAGCTCATGGGAATGACCTAAATACAGAGACACAGAATGACAAACAGAAACTAGGCTAGTTGACATTAATTTATAATTTTAGTTTCCAGGTCTATTAAAACACAAGCACATGAAGTTGTGTGTAATTAAAGATACAAATAAAATATCTTGCTTTAAAATAAACAAGCAGTGTTACTTTTGAAAGTAATTTCTATCATTATTTTTTAATATGGGTTAATAAAGAAAAATAAACAGCTTAAATGTTTAAGGCATGCTTACAGTATAGTTCATTCTGTGATCCTTGGCAAAAGTTTACCCAACACCTGCTATTTATTTAAGGGATCATTCACTAAGTCACATTTACCGAATGTGTGTATTACATGAAGAATTGACTTCAGAGGTTGACACCATAGTTCTACCGTTTACAAAATTTATATAATATTTTCACTGCTTCTCATTTTTTTTGTTTTTCTAAATGACTACTAAGACATGGTTATTGTGGGGATTTGGAAGAGCCCTTTAGTAAAAATAGGTGGAAATAAAGTGTTGGTGAACTGAGTTGTAACTGCCTTTGTCTTAGTGCAAGGCAGGTTTTCTAGCAAGTGTTTAAACTTTGTATATGCTCCAATGCTTTTCATCTCTTAAAGTGGAAAGGACATTTGCTATGTAAATCTGGGGATGTGAATCTTTAGAAAGCATGTTAGACTCCTCAGGTTGGGTAAGCAACTCTTAGAAGCATATGTATGACTTAGAAATGACCATACACTCAATTGTATAAAACACCAACATTTCAAAACTTCCTGGAATAGCCAGATTAAGCTCGATAGATTACTTAAGAAGAAATGTCAAGGTAGATGAGGTCAGATCTCACCATCCTCTAAGATGGATGCAGAAAATAAATGGGACGAGAACAAAATGCATTTCTTTGTTTGATTGTGCTTATTTGCATAATCTTATTTAAAAATTATCATATAAAGAAAACCATAGAGTAGATTCAATAGCTCAATGAAAATTTACAAACTTCACAAGGTTTCCTAGTTTTTATGGGGCTTCCAGGTAACTGAAGTGGAGTAAAAAAGTGGGCTAGGACTCTAGCAAGAACAATTCACCTGTGATAGGGCAAGAGAAATGGGTAGAACTGTGTGTTCTTGGTTCTAGGCTTTCCAGTAGGTGCATTGGGGTTTCTCTCAGACAAGTAGAAACACTGCTGTTCCAGTGGGTCTGGGAATTACAGCATGAAGAGAATACTAATTTTCATAACTTTGTCTCACTGTGGCAGTGTTTGGCACAGTAGGGGTAAGAACAGAAAACCCACTAAGTTTTGTATCTTACAGGTTTTGCTCTAATTTGGAAGGACTTTTTTTTTTATTATTGATCTGGATTATCTAGGTCAAGGAAAATTGCTGACTGTCAGGTCAATAAAATGAACAGTCTCAGGGCAGAGATGGGTCAATGGGTAAGGTGGTTTGTTTCGAAAGCATGAGGACCTGAGTTAAATTCCAGAAACCAAATATAATAGCTGGATTTGATGATGCTTGCTCTTTAATCTCAGTATAGGAAATGGAAATAGTTGGGTGTCTGGGCTTCCTAAGCAGACAGCTTAGCCTACTTGATGCATTTCTCAGTGAGATAGCCTATGTGAAGAACTACACAAACAAAGCAAAACAAAAACAAAGCCAAACAAGCCAAACAAAAACAAGCCAAAACAAGACAGACATCACCAAAGGAATGATATTCCCAGCTTGGTCTCTGATTTTCACATACATGTGTACACTTATCTTCATATATGTACACTCACATGCAATCACATATACACACACAGACTTAGTGATGTTAGTCAGTAGGTTAGGTGAGAAGTAGGGAAATGTGCGGAACTGCACAGCTAAAAGAATTCACATCTGTGGACTCAGTAAATTAGTGCCATGAAGCCCTAAGGGTCTCAAGTGGTCAGTCACATCTTTGAAGTTTTAACGACAGGATGCCAAGAGATAGTTTTAAAAACTAGAACTTAAAGATATTCCTGCTTCAAAAATAAAGCGCAGTTCTTTTTTAACCACTAGCATTCCACGGTGTGACTTAGGCTTTAAATGATTTTCCTTGAAAAGTCTACCTACACATTTATGGAAGTCAACTATGGTTTATGTTTCCGGGCAATACATTTCCATGTTTTCCCTACAAGTGTAAAATTTCCCTAGCATGTGTAGGCCATTCAGAAGTGATTGAAGAAAGTTTGACTGATTTGTTGGGGGTGGGTGGGGGAGCAGCTAATGAAACCAGAATTTGGAAACCTTAAGGGATTGGATCGTGTTGTACCTTCTGCTACTGTGGTAAATTACATCGCAATGGAAACTCATGCCTAGGTGAAAGCTTCTCTTACTCCATATACAGTGACACACTTTTGGATGCCTAGAGAAAAACATGTTTTAATACAGCTGAAATATTAGCTTGACACTTCTCAAAACTTTGTCCTATATGGATAATAAAAAGTTACATTCTGAATATATTAAACATAATAGTGGAAGGAGATTCATAAAATGTTTTTCTCATCTTCTACATGCATGGCAAGTCTATATGCTGGAAGCGCAGAGGTTCAAACTGCCATCATCTTTTCCTGGTACTTAAAATAGTAGAAAAAGCACAGATCAGAACTGAACATTCTCTGGCTCTTGTCACTTGCATACAAATGAATTCAGATGACATAGCACTACTTAGAGTAAGTCTGGAGCAGAAATAACTCTGGCTTCTGACTGATTTCAGTTTCACTTGTCCCTGGTTTAGAGATAATAGATTAGTATTAAATGGAAATAAGTCAAGGTCATGGTTTTTTGGTCATAAGTGAAATTCATCAGCCTCAGCCTTTTTCCCCTATATCTCCTCTGACTTGTGCTGAAACTTTTCCTATTCAGATGACTTACATTGGTGAATTTGAGTAGTATTTCTGTAGTAGGTTTCAATATGATATTCACGGTCCTTAGTAAGAAAATTACACTACCTGTCAAATTGACGTTCAAATGGTACCATGCCTTTATGGGACAGCTCTCCTCTCCTTTGATATTATATGTTTCCAATAGAGCAGACAGATTTGTTTCAAGTTGAGATGAGACATTCATTATTAACTCAAACGTGTTTCATTGGCTGATCAGTTTGCTCCCCAGTCAAGTTCTCAACACTCACATTTCTTTTAACTATCTTTGATCCATTAATAATTTCTTTTCTAATAGCCTCCATTTCCATCTTTCTATGTCTGGAATGCATTGATTATTTCCTTAATTAGCAGACAAAAAAAGTAGCTCTTCCTGGCCTCCACTTTTTTGTCTGAGTAGTGACAAGAAATACGGACCAGGTAGGTTGCTTTGTTTTCTGCTGGACATGGATTTTTTGTTTGTTTGTTTTGTTTTGTTTGTTTCTTCGTTTGTTTGTTTTGTTTTTTTTTTTTTTTTTGAAAAAAAGGCACCATTTTCTTATAATAAAACGTGAACTCCTAATTATTTTCTGGAGAATAGAATAGCTTGGGCAGTGGGAAAGAAGGGCTGCCAGACAAGATACATTGCTAGCTAACCCGGTAATTTAAGCATCCTTTCCATCTGTATGTGATGGTAGAATGGAGATAATGCATGTATGACAGAGCCACACCCATTTACATAGAAAAATATAAAAAACTTTTGTAAAAAAAAAAAAACTTTTGTAGAAGCAAGGCTCCAGTGTGAAGCAGAGGAGCCTTGAGTGTTGTACACGGGTAAGGAGGAATAGTTAATTCTGTCATTTATAAACCTTGTTCTAGTGCAATCCATATCCCAATCTCTGATGACTGAGTGATCTTATAAAATATATGTGACTCCCATTTCTTACTTTATAAGCAAAACAGCATATGTATTCTACTTTTGTTTAAAGTCCTTATTTTTATTTTTTCATTTCTCCTCATTTGCATGTGAAAAGATGACTCTCAGGACATGTGGGGGAAAGAAAACACTTTAGCTTCAGGTCAAGAGTACTCCAATAAGATTTATAACAATGTCGAAATTTTAAATTTTCTAAGAGAGGTTGAAGGAACTGGTGGTATCTGTTAAAGAGCCCAGAAACTGGGGTGGGCTGGTAGTAAAAACTGGATGCTTGTTAATGAAAATAAAGAGTCAGAGCAGAGACAGAGATGGGGTGTGGGAGAAGGACAACATTAGTTCAGAGGACTTTGGTATTCCCAACAAAGCTGGACAAGGGTCTGAGTCCATTTCAATATCAGTATTGAATATATGCACGTGTGTATAAGCTCATAGAACAACAGTCTCATTTTTACTTTTTCAGTCTTTTTATGACCACTTTAGTTAGTTTATTAGCTTCTCTATACCTCAAGTTCTACATTTATAAAATAAAGATATAGAATCTACTTCATATAAGTTGTAAGAATTAAATGAAGTGAGTTATAAGGAGTTGATACATATGTCTTGGACCCTACATTAGACTCACATGGAGAATATCTTCCCAATGCCTAAATGGTTGGAGGCTGGCGAGTGATGGTACAGGAGAGAGTTTGGGCAAGAAAACTTCTAGATTCACTGACTATTCTAGGACTGGGTGACCTCAAGCCATTGTCTTACTTCTTTTCATTTTTGAAAATAATAGTTACACCATAGCAATAAACTGCTGACAAAAAATAATTGTTACAGACTACGTGGACAGAATCTAGATCATCACTATTTGACTGAAACTTTATTTGAACAAAATATGTTTAATTTTTCAGATTGTCATATTTTTAAAAAGAAAGAAACAATAACAGCATTTACAGATTTTATTCAACTTTATAGCTAAAAATGTCATGGTTTAAATATGATTGCTATACATTTTGATGGTCCTTTACAGTATGCCTCATTTTCCAGGCTACATATCCATTTAGGCAAGGTACATTTGATGTGGCCAGTAACCATAAGTTATCACTGATTCCTGCATTGAAGAGCATACAGCTAGCTTAAGAAAGAGAAGCATACATACATGGATTCATGTACATAAAAGAGCTACAATAGCTACATCTGTTTCAGGCAGCAGAACTTTTGTCTCATACATGCACATCTGTATAAGAAAAGATTCAAAGGACACCTTTAAAATCTTATTTTCATTTTCTCCCTATATGACAGAAAAGTCTTGATGCAAGCCTGCTGCCTTACTTCATTTTTCTTCTAGTTATATTTTTTTACACCTGGATTATGAGAAGAAATGAAGATGTGCATATATATATATATATATATATATATATATATATATATATTAAGAAATTTTAAACATTTTAGACATTTTAAGAAATACGAGAAATGCAAAATTATCTGCAGCAATTATATATATCAAGGCAAGGACTTTTTGACAGATGTCTGTTTAATGCTGTAAATACAAAGTACATAGTGAAAAAATGATTCCATGTAAGAAAAAAAATATTGTGCAACTGTTTTGTCTTGTTTAAGGTTTGGTCTTGCTGAAGCAAGCCATTTCAATTAAGCCTGTTTGTGCTATGCTTGAACAAACTTTTGCAGATGGCTGAATCCTCAGTTCTAAGTGTTCATCTTTAACTTACCCAAACTTGATCAGAATAATCTTTTTGAATTCATGTTTCATGTAAGTCATACTGGCATGAATATGTTGCCAGGTATCAGTTCTAAGTCATAATTTACTCACTCAGTTGTGTACATGAGCAAATTCTAAGTAAAATAACTAAAGTATTTTAATTTGTTATTAGGTTAATTGCTTAGAAGAAACAATGCATTGATGTTAAGATTGGTTTCTTTAATTGAGAAGACAATTCTTAAGTTTACTCACTGTTCTATGCCAATGTGACGCTACCTTTTGTTTCACTTCCAGATGTACAGGCGGTGTAGTTCCTGAAAACATGTCTCTCATTGGTGAGGTGTTTTTGTGACAGTACATAACTTGCAAGCAACTGAATGATGGCTCAAATGTTTTTAAACAGTTAAGGCAGGAATTATATTTTAAGCAAATATTGAAATGCAAACACAGGCTATACTATAGAAGACTTGACAGCACCCCAAGTAGCTAATCAATCAAAATGAGAATTTGGGAGATATGCTGAGCCGCATCACTTGAGATCCACAAAAGTCTTTTCAGAAGCTGTGGCTAAAGCCTGAAGGTTAAGTAACTGGATTAAGGTCTCACAATTATTGTTAGAATCAAAAAGGATTCTGAGTCTCTTTCAAAAGCTGTCCAGAGGTTCCACTGGCACATTAATATGAGTGTGCATTAATTTGAAGCATAGGAATAGATCACCTGGGAAACTTAGGAAATACAATTGAAAACAATCTCTGAGTCAAACGTGTGCACTTCCGTGAATAATGATGGTTTCAGTGTGTTTCTGTTCTATTCAGTTTCTTGTGAAATAAGATAACACAAATACAGTGCTTGGGAAAATGTCTGGTATACATTCACACTTGATAAACTATTATTTTTTATCATTATTAGTCATGCACCTGACTTTTTCACATCTAAGAAGTATGAATGATTGCACTCCTGTGCATGGATCTTCAGTCTTGAAGGACAACAGCATATCTATTTGTGAGATAATCTGAAGCACCGTAATGGGTGTCATTAAATCGTGCCTACCTGAGGCAGTATAAATCATTCGGGTAAATGAACCAATTAAAAACCAATTACCAACACTGTCTGACAATGGGAGATTGAGGAATGGAGAGAAAGGCTGATATGGCCTCGGTGAAAGTGGTAGGGAGGCCCTACCCCTGAGGTTCCAGGGATGGATTGACAAGATGGTGAGATTGTGAATGTTCTTCTCAGAGGCATTAAACCTTTCATGTCCTGTAAAATCCAGTGCCTGCTTGCTGAAGGCATAGCTGGACTGCATAAAGCAAAGGACCGTATTCATGAAAGCTCTTCACTGGCCACTATTGCTTCAGTGTGAGGTCCACTTAGAGAAAACTGCTCTCACTTGAAAACTGTCTAGATTTGGGTCTCTAACATAAGGGCTTACATGTGTTTCCTTTCAAGAAAAGAAAATGTGGTTGAAGTAAAAATGGGAAGTCTTAACAAGGCTAAAGTTGCCACTTCACTGAAAATCTATTTGATATAGTTGAAAGAAAATTTAAGAGACACTCTGAGTAGTTACTTAAACCTTTAATCTACTAATTCTAATGGATTTTTTTCCTCATGTAGATGCTTTACATAGGAAAAAAAACAGTCAAATGCACACAGAAATCATCTTTGTTATTTTATGTGCAAAATCTTGGTTAATAGTTCCCCATACAAACAGTGACAACTGCTACATTTTATTATCCACACAGGCTCCACTGTCTGGTTTAACTTCATTTGCACAGTACAGCAAGTTTGCTGAGGTTCTAACATTTATGAACAACAAAGATCTCCTTACTGTCTTGATTTAGAGGCTCAAGGATTTTTTTTTCTCAGCCCTTGGCAAGGAAGAAGGCTCTAGCAAATTTGGTTTCTTGAATGTTGAATCCTACAACGGATGAGAGATACTGTTTCTTCAAATGGTGGGAGAAATGAGGATAATAACTTTGTAGCTTTCTCAGGCCCCCTTTTAAAGACTATAATCAATTTGTGCAGGAGAAGTCCTTCTGACTGAATCACTGAAAAGCCCCAATCTCTTCATACTATTGAACTGATAACTAAGTTGGACATGAGTTTTGGAGGGGACACAAACTTTCAGCTCTTGGTAGGCCCCATGTTCTAGCTGTGCTTTCTTCATTGTGGAAACTGTGCCCCAGTGCAACCGGGAGGCACTCTTACTTTTCTCTTGTATTACTTTCCTACACTCTAAGGAATGGATGAGATTCTCTCTTTTTTATTGGATATTTTATTTATATTTCAGATGCATCCCCTTTCCCCATTTCCCCTCCCTAGAAAACCCCTATCCCATGCCCCCTTTTCCTTTTTGTTTTTGTACATTTTTTAAAATGTTAATCAAAGGCTTTATAAGTTTGGTAATGCTCAATCAGAAGTGTAACCCAATACCCAACCTAGATATATCAACTATCTTTGACTGGTGGAGACACGTGAACATCTGCCTTCCCCCTCTTTCTCTCTCTCATCACCTAGTTTCTCCTCTCCTTCTTCTTCTCCTTTCCTTACTCCTTCTCTTCCTCTCAGTACTCCTCCCACCTTAGCTCCTCCTACATATCACCCTTCCTGTTAAAATAAAACTTTTCTCTCAAAATACAATTAGAGCATAATTATGCCTATTTATACCAGTGAGGTACAAGATAGTCCTAATACCCAGTCCATCATTTTGTTGACTAACCAGAACCTGTCATCTCTCCTAACTAAAACACTCAGTTCTGAACCTGGCTTTTTAGCCTGTGAGTTAAGGGACTATAGCAAATTCATGGCTTTGAGTTTATTGTTAGGGTGTTTTCTATATTTTATTTAGAAATAGCTCAGAGGAATTAACAGACAACAGTCCAGATTACCTTATATGGATAGTTGGTTTTCAAAACGTCAGAAGTCCACAGAATTGACATTATAAACATTTCTATATTAATGTTCATTTTGATTAGAGACCTGTCTGCTCCTGACAGCTTCCTGTCTTGGATTCTAAGAAGAAATTGAGCATCTTTGAAGTTACTCCAGTTGTGGGGAGACAGCCACTAGGCAAGAATTGCCTCTTTCCATCTACAGACAAATCTACAGAAAAAGAACACACTTGCAGAATAGTTGACTGATTATATCTGCCTAGACAGAGTAATCAGCCCTTAATAATTCTGCATCACTAAGGTCTGTCAGATCCTGGGGCAGAAGGCTGAAGATTTGATGCTCCAACGTTCTGTAGTATAGGGACTGTCCAGGTGTTCAGCGGTTAAGTATAAACTGGTTAAGTTTTAGAAGCTATGCTTTGTGCTTCCCATAATTTCAGTTAGCTCAGTCATTCTGGATTTCTGACAGGGTTGAAAACTTATAGTCTCATAGCCAATCCTGGCTATTTACTTTGAGAGAAAAGATCTGAGTGGATGGTTTTCAGCTGACATTCATTCTAAAGCCATGGATGAGATTCTTAACATCATTGTTTTATCTCTCTAAGCTAAATTCATCTGAGTATTATCAGTGTCAACTATTCTTCTCAGGAATTGGTTTCCAGTCTTCAACCAATGTTAGAATCACATGCTTTGCTCCTCCTTAAGGACACAAGCTCTGTTTGTAGCTCTAATCTCTTCAGAAATTCTGATGTCCTTCTGAGGGGTGGCCCAGGAATGTGCATTTTATCAATCACTCTATGTGATTTTGCTACAGATTTCTGGTAAAAGTATATTGAACAGTACTCTTCCTAAAGGATCTCACCCTAGTTTTCTTCTCCTTAAGTCTGCTGAGTTCTCTCTCACCCCTCCCTCCCTCCCTCCCTCCCTCCCTCCCTCCCTCCCTTCCTCCCTGTCTCCCCCTCTCTCTCTCTGTCCATCTCCTTCTCTTTCTCTCTCTCCAGTCTCATCTCTCTCTGTTCACACAATATTAAGTATATAAGAGTAACCAAGACAGCATCATTGCCTTCATATTAAGTGAGGCATCCCTTCTTAAAGTCTCTGAATGTGATTTATGAACTAAAACTAAATCTGGTGATGTCAAGCCATTGTCTTCATACTATCCCACAAAGGCAGGATAAAGAAAATGGGCCTTCCCATCTGCTTTGCACAGTATACCAGTAAGATGGTTGTTCCATCTGCAGACATGGGATTTCTAACTGTTGCTCTTAATTGCTTTGCTTTCGGCACTAGAGGGTCATGTAATTCCTACAAATGGATTTGAATGTGCTCTCTGTGTCATTATTGTTTATTTTAATTCTGTTCCTGTAGGATATACTAATGCAAAAAATTTAACTTCTATTTATTATCAAACTAATGGTTTATACAAATAGACACCAACACTTGGGATATGACTATAGTGGTTAAGTGTTCCATGACAAAACACTCAAGATAATTGACTGACTAAAGAGAAAATGCATACTTTTCATCTTGATTTCAGAGGTTCTCAGATTTTGTCTAAGCCATTGGCAAGGTTGAAAGTTATTCTTCCCGTACCCCAGTTTCACTGGGCCAATGTTCCATTAATGCCCCATCTTTGCTCCTTCCCAAATTGGACCCTTTCTAATTCCATGGTTATTGCAGGTCATAGCAAAAATTTTGATGCTTAAATTTGTATATGAGCAAGAATATTAAGGGATTGTCTTTCTGATAATCGGTTACATTAATGGTGCATCTGCTTTAAAAATCAGTTTGGACTAGGTCTTTTATGATCACCTTTTTGTATGATACTCTGATCTACTTATGGAAGGACTCAGACAGAGAGGATGTCAGGCTTCACTACCATCTAGCAGATTTATAAACCGAAGTAAGCCCCACCTCACCCATTTTTGGTAACTTACCAAATCTATGGTGTTGAATTATAAGTAAGAGAAAATAGACAAAACACTTCCTACCTCTGCTTGCTTTGTGTGCTCCAAGACTTGCTCTTTCTTAATACAAATAGAAGAATGGAGTGATGCAGACTTAATTGGAGAAGCTTTTCTTTACAATGAATAGTGGTAAGTGTGGAGACACTTGGCTACTTTGGGTCTGAAAATTAGGGACTTTTAAGTGCTCAGCTCTAAATAGGACTTTTATATCTCTCCTTCTAAGTCTCAAAGAGCATTGTGGGAAAACAAGTGAAAGGAATGTAAAAGCCATAGATAAGAACTATAAAATGCTATCTTTGGGCATGACACAGGCATTGCAATCATGGTCTAAAAGCAGTTATAGTTGCCTGCACTGGTCCTGCACAACTAATCATGGATATAGGACATGTTCAGATGTGTCCCCACTCCCTGCTGTTGCATCAGCCATTGATGGAATCTGAGGGACGTCACTAGCTTCTGATATAGATCAGCTGATGTGTCAACACCGAGCTACAGTATAGTTTCATATTCATGATCACAAAAATAACCCTAGTTAAACTCAGTGCATTGCAGACAAAATAAAAAGAAAATAACATTGTAAAGAGAACTGTAGGGAGGAGGAAGAATTTGCAGGGATAGTTGAGAGGCAAAAGAGAATAAGGGACAATAATAATCAGATACACACACACACACACACACACACATATAACATGAAATTTAAAAAGCAAAATCAGAATGGAGAGGATGTAAAATTATGTTTAGTATTTTTCTCTAATGAAGAATTAAGTAGGTGGGGAGTTTGGGAGCTCATATAACACAGGAGTTGCTGGTGAGGCAATGCAGAGAAGTACGAAGCCTCTCTCTACCATTTATATAGGTGGGCTCCATTTTATACAGCACCTGTGCTCCACAACATCGGTGGCCATTTCTCAGGAGGCCCAGCAGTAGCTTATTAATTACTTTCAGCTGTTAGGTAGTGAGCTCTCACTGTTTTCTGGTCTTTCTGGATATATTCATAAAGGACTAGAGTGACCGCATTTGTAAGTACTAGTCACGTTCATTTTATCGAGAAATCTTCTTCAGCTTGATCAGATAGACACTCCAGCAGAGTAAGAGGAAAGAGAACAATTGAGAAAGAAGCCTGCTACGATTCTGCACCTACTTTGAAATCATTCTTGAATAATACATGTTTCAAAGTATGATTTACATGCATTTGAATTTTTGGATAATTAACTATATCGAATCCAAGGCAGTGCTCATCTATCTGTGAGTTGGCCACAGTGTTTCCTTATTGGAGTCTCATGCTTAAGACACTGAGAGTTACTGTCTGTAGCTTAAAATGTATTCCACAGTTTCTTTCTCAACATTTTTTATTAACAATTTTCATTGTCTTTCATTAGTTCTTCCTTATTTAAATTTTTCTTCTTCATTCTTTTAAAAAGACATTTTTAAAATGAGCTCAATACATCAGCCTTCTTAGTGTAATAATTAATTCTTTGGTTTCTCTCATTTGTTAGTTACCGTATTTTTTCTTCCGTTACTGTCTTTTCACTAATGTATCTGCTACACTGCTTTAAATTCTTCATCTTCTTACCATATATCAAGTTAAACTCTTTATTTGCTTATTTCTGTTCAATAGACACACACACACACACACACACACACACACACACACATGCACGCACCTTTTCTTTGAAGTGTGGTGACTGAAAATATATGGTAAAACTAACAGTTATTCTCTTATTTGGTTTAATTTCTTCTATTATTTTTCACAGTGCCTAATGTCACATATAAAAGCATTTCTTCTATTTCTTTTATTCTGTGATTTTTTTTTTCCTCAGAGAAGTCCAGGATGCCTCAGGATATCAATTAACCCTATCTATAACTACAGAATAAAGACTCACAGAAATATTAGGAAAGGTTGAATATTAATTAAATATGATTCTTTTTTCAAACAAGCCCCTTCACTCTTATCCCAACATAGATCTTTGCATTTTTTTCTTTCTTTGGGAGGGACTTAAACTAGCACATAGACAATATGAAAAATATTTCTCAGTACTCTGGATCATACAAGTAAATGACAGTAGAGTATGGTATCGTTTTTCTGTTGATCATTTTAAATAAGCTCATAAATTTTTGGTTTATAAGTTCTTAAAATGGTTGGATTTATTTGTCTGAATGAAATAACTGGTTCTAACAAAACTGGACAAACACTAAGAGACAGTATCCTATGAACACTATCTGTAGAGTCAGGGAGCCTGGGTTCTAGTCTTGACTCTTTCGTTAACAAAGGAAAAGGGATACCTCTTTAAATGTTATCATATCTTATGTGGGTTTTGCTTTTTACCTCATCTCTGAAATGACAGGAATAAGATACTCAGTATCTTTGTCTAATTTATCTTGTTATAGTCTTCACAAAGTTAGACTTAAGAGTCAACTCCAAATACACTGTAATGAGATCTAACCTAAACCAGTATGCCTTTATCCTCTGTGACTGCAGAGAAAATTAACTAAACACACGAGTCTCTTTTCCTATGCTCTTACAAGAATTACTCATCCTGTTTTAACTGTTCTCATATACTTTGCTATGATGTTGAGGTAAGAAGAGTAAGACTATACCAGGTAAGCTGACTCTAAACAGATCTCATAAGATGAAAGAGTAAGTTATATGACATGGAGTCTGGCTTTATGTAAGTGAGCCAATACTTGATCAGACAGCATTTTAAATGTTCCTAAATGGGGAATGTTTATGTCATCCCTCCCTCCAAAGGCTCAGGAATCATTGTGGAAGAGAAAAGGTGGAAATATTCTAGGAAGCAAAGATAGTGTATATGAGCAAGGAAACGGTGTTTTCCTGATGCAGCAGGGCAAATGAAAATGGATTCATAGCAGTGGTGAGGAATGTGTAAAACCGGTGAGAACTCAAGCTGAACAGCATCCCAGCAGGAAATGGATGGCCAACAACCCACCTCTGGCTAAAAAGCTTTTGGGACAGGGATAGGGATCTTTATCTTATGAACAAATTTATACCTCATAGGACCACCACTCTCTAGGCCAGGCCGTACACTCAATGAGGAACACAAACTATACTCCATGTAATTTCTGCCTCTCCCTCTCCCTCTCCCTCTCCCTCTCCCTCTCCCTCTCCCTCTCCCTCTCCCTCTCCCTCTCCCTCTCCCTCTCCCTCTCCCTCTCCCTCTCCCTCTCCCTCTCCCTCTCCCTCTCCCTCTCCCTCTCCCTCTCCCTCTCCCTCCCCTCCCCTCTCCCTCTCCCTCCCCTCCCCTCTCCCTCTCCCTCCCCCTCCCCCCTCCCCCTCCCCCTCCCCCCTCCTTTTTTCCATTTTTCATTATTTTATTCACTTTACATCATGATCACTGGCCCCCATCCTAATCACCCCTCACACAGTTTTTCTCCCATCACCCCTTCCATTCTCCTCCATTCTCTTTTCTTTTCTTAAAGGAGAAAACGAAGTTGGGTGGGTATGTGGTGAGGATTGTGTTAGAAAAAAAGGTGGAGGTGAATATAATCAAAATACAATGTATGACATTCTCAAAGATTTAATAAGAATAATATTTAAAACTAAATAAATTGATAAAAAGATGAACATTCATACATACTATTTATAGGGTACAAAATATACACATTATCATGAGACTAAATTTTTTAAAACAATATTTACTAAAACCTGTAAAATAATAAGTGTAATATTTAGAGATATAACTAAATTGGAATTTTAGTTGGAACAACTCTTAGTTCTCCAAATGAAATTCTAAATATTCTTATCTTCACATATAACCATTTAAAGACCTCTTCCCTATCCTTATCAAAAGTTCTCGTTATCTAAACTGGTTCAACTCCCTTAGAGGTACTGATGCTGAGACTCTAATTTTACCACTGGTTTTAAAATTTATAGTTGTGTAGAAATTTACAGTTTCAGCACAAATCTTTTGTCCAAATAGTGGGACACGTTTAGGATGATGACATGCAATCTCCAATCTGATGGCTGGGGTTCTTCCACAGGGACTGTTTGTCAAGGGTTTAGGAGGCAAAGCAAGCAAGAGGAGTTGCTTCTGGATAGAGCCTGCCATAGAGCTGGAGTGAGGGTGATTGTAGTCCCTGACCTCTCACCTCCTTCTGCAGTACAATTAAAAGGCACTTGTTTATTCAGTCTGAGGGATCGAGGTGCTGTTAGAACCTTGATTGTCAGTGATGTCCTGATGACCAGAAGTGAGCCATTTCTTGAGCTAATTTCTTTTGGTAGCTCATACAACTTTGTTTTAGCAATTTCGTGTTTTAAATTGAGCTTTGGAATTACAATGTGAGCTAAGGATAACATAATTAAGCTTTCAATATCTGTCCCCATTTTTTTCTGTAAATATTTCCTTTGTGTCACATGAACTTTATAGCAAAATAGTATTATGTTGAATAAATTGACTTGAGATGTAATTAAAGATTGGTAGTTTTCTATCTGGAAAAGATATGAAGCATGTCATAAGGAAATGGCCTGGCTTCTGAAATTCTCTCTCTACATTGGTCAGAACAAAAGCATCTAGATTTGAATATTTTTGAGAATGGAAATAGTGATTCAACTCTAACTTTCCATGTAATCATACTTTAGGTTATCAGTAATTCATGGGATAAAATATATTAGAATTGAATATGTGGTCCTAAACTGAGTTTAGCCTAACAAATTCTTAGCATTCACCATTGCCTTTTACCAGATTGACTTATCTACTACTCTCAAAATATCAGTGAAGGACTAGTATATTAAATTTCCTGAAAATGATTGGCAATTTAATATTATTATGCTTAGGTTGTGTTGTAATCTTTTATATTTGACTTTATAAGTTGTTTCAACTTTTTCGTCTATTCTTTATCATGTAAAAGAAATAATGGTTTTATTACAGTATATCTATTGCTTTATAATACGTTTTAGAGATGAAAGACATGAGAGGCCCGTTGCACTTGGGTCTTTAGGAGGCAGCTTCTGAGATGAGGATTAAAGACTCTGGTTTTAGATATATCTGTGATTGGAAAAGAAGCCATGTGGAATTTATGGCAAGCCCCAGGAGGATAATGATGATACAGAGCCCTTGATTTCTAGAGCATGATATCGCTAGCATGAAAATTATATACCACTAGAAAAAATACCATCTGGAATAATTTGAAAGATCATGGGCATCAGAGCTTCGGACATCAAACAATCATATACCCAGAACTGACTATAAGAGTTCATCTCTTTTAGGTCATCAAAAGAATAAGGTCCATCCAACCCAGCAGTCCTTTAAAACAGACACATATTACAACTGCAGGCAAAGATCAGTGTCAAAGGCCAGTCTTCTGTCAGCCACTAAACATCTTTCAGTATGCCTTATTCATGTCTGCTGCCCTTGTCTGTCAATGGCTATGCCACATATTGTACAACAAGCTCAATAAGCTTAGAAAAAGTTTATACTTTATGAATGTGTCTGCTGCAAAAATGGATTGTTGCTTAGTGAGAAGTGATGAAAATGGTCGCTCTCGCTGGGTATGGCTTAGGGGGTCAGGAACTGGGTTGTCCATGTATTTGGAAATGAAAATCATCTAGGTGAGGTAGTGACTCATGGGTGGTAGTCATTTTCCTGAAAAGTTGCTCAGTGAGGTAAAAGCAGAAAGACTGGAACATTAAGACTGTGAAGAGAGAATGAATGATGTTTACTCTACTAAAGCTCATGAGAGCTGGACAGATTCTGTCTTCATTTCCTAGGTCTTAAGTTGACTTTATGCATGATTTCAAAGTTACCATGTTCAGGTCACAGGTGGCTTTCCACACTGCCAGATCCACGTTCTATTCTCAGTCTCAATTTTCTTGACCGCCACAGTATTTGTTATTAGTGGTTACTTCACATTCATAGAACAGCTTTTCACATTCTCAAAGCTCCTTGTGTATTCCTTTATAATATGGCATTTTATTATTTAGTTCTTTTTTTAACTTTTCTCATCCTTTTCTGTCCTTTAAATGTTAGATTGTCCCAATGATAAAACCTTTGCTTTCTCTTTTCTGTGCATCTTCTCTCATATAAATACAATAACTGACTTTTCAGCTCTTGACTGGTTTGTTTATTCTCCGTTCAGGCTATTTCCTTATTGCCGGGAGAATACTGAGAATGCCTAATTAATCAGAGTTGTGAAGATTTTTAACTAAACTTGCTTCTCTATGGAGCCATCCTTAACTCCTATCACCAGGACACATCACATCTGCCCCCATCAGCATCAGATGATGCCATCCATACAAGATAAATTTGACTGCTTCTCTTAATCTCTCTAGGCCAAGCTTCCTCAACCATTATGGGAGCTAATCAGCTGACTATGGCACCCAGTTCTTACTCAATTATAGCAATTTCTTAACTAAGATGCCATGGTGATATTTTCTTACTTAAAATGAATAAAATATGAGTTCTTACTAACTCCATTCATAGTAGAAGAAAAACCCAGTGTAGATAGAAAAAAAAGATAGAAAAGTGTAGATAGAAAAGGTTACCTGGTTTCTTGTTGCTTTGTTTGTTTGTTTGTTTGTTTTCCCTTATATGGTCTGTTCTGTTTTCATCCATCAACATTTCCCCTGTACCAAAATCTGTCTTAATTCCTACTCCAGATAATGTGCTTTCATCCTTTTCTCTTGTAGAAATCCTACTTAGTTATTCAGTTCTGATTTGTGTGGTTATCTGATTCAAGTGTGTAGCCAGATTTTTACCTTCTTAAGAAGTTTCTGACTATTCAACTGTGTTAGTTTTTGACAACTTAAGACAAATGTAGACACTTGTGGGAAAAAGAACCTGCGGTTGAGGAATTGCTTCTATCATTTTGGACCATGGCCATATCTTTGAAGCATTTTGTTGATTGCTGATTTATAAGAAGGGCCACTGTAGACAATGCCATTTCTGGACAGGAGGACATGGGTTATAGAATAGTGGTAGCTATTCAGATCAGAGAAACTAAGCCAGTAAAGTATGTTCCTTTATGGTTATTCCTTCAAGTTCCTGCCTTGAATATCTTTTTTAGTTTCCTTTCATGATGGATTGTAGCCTGTAAACCAAGTAATCCCTTTCCTCATCCAAGATGCTTTTGTTTATGCTGTTTAGCACAGCAACATAAAAACATAAACATCAGAACATTTAAAAATACATACCTGTGATATTCTTTTAGAAACTACAATTTTTCTTCTAAAAAGATATCAGACAGCATTTTAATTCTTTTGGGTTTTGTCTGAACTACTAAATAACAGTTGAAATCTGATGAATGGAGAAATCAGGTTCACAGTTCACTAGTTCATAAACATTAAAAGATAAAACCACTATTAACCTGTTTTGTGGATTAACAACAGGAATCCTCGATGTTACTACCTGGTAAAACTCACGTTGTAGTTGTGCTATTCACTTGTTTTATATAACAACTCAAACCTTTCGTGCTTTTGCTACTAGAGGAAAACCATGTCTTTGAAAATACAATGGAAGAAAATGTGTTTTATTTTTGTTTTTATTCAACTTGACTTTAGAAAACTAATTTAAGTTTTGAGTTAAACAATTCAACTTTTGGTTGTAGGAATCTATGCTTTGTATAGTTAGTTGTGTTTTTTCATAGTTGTCTATTAAAACTTTTTCAAAGCAAATGTTTTAATTTTAAAGTTAAAAATTCAAACAAATAAATTCTGCTAACTTGTTCCACTTCAGGACAGTGTAGCCAAGAAAGAGGAAACTGTAAGGTAGATATTAATGGAGTTAAGTAAAAATGGGACCAAACCAAAATGGAAGCAAAATACTTTGTAATACTGTCTGAGAGGTTTTCCAGATTTATCAGGGAAAGAGGAGCTCAGGGGAAGAAAGACCAAATAATAAATGAGGTTATTCATATTATTAATAATTCTTCTAAAAGGGTTGATATATTGAGCTCATTTTAAAATTCTCTCTTTAACAAGAAAAATGAAGAAAGTAACGTGGGCAATTAGCTACTGACATGACCACTGCATACATAGGTAATGATCAAAAGCATGTGGGTGGTATGATCAGCTGAACCTGGAGGAAGATGTACTGTCTGGCAAGATTCAGAATCTCAACATCAGTAGCTACTTAAAGTACATAGGGAATGTGGGTGGATTATTAATTTTTTTGAAAATTTTGATATTCATTTGACATTTAACCATTTGACTATGTGACACATTAATATTTTAATTAATTAAATGTAAATGTTTTTTTATAAATTTCAGTAATTTAAAGAAGATGTGATATCTAATCACCAATGAGAGTCTAGCTTTAGAATTTCTTGCTTTAAAGCATTATTTTCCTATGTAAAATGTGATATATCTGCAATTCTCTAATACAAAATGATATCATGGGAACTTTTATTTAAACTACTGTCTGATATAATATAAGGCTCTATTTAATTGTGTAATATTTTAACATGCCACATTATACCACATATTTTATCTTGCTATGTTTTATTATGCATTTATTTTCTATTCATGTCAATGTAGAAAACTGTAAACCTTCTGAAGACAAAAGAAAACTCCCTCTCTCTTCCTTTTTTCCTTCTCCCTTTCTCACTCTATGCCTGGAGTATAATTGATCCTCAATCGACATTTATTGATGAGTGAATTTTGTGAATAAATGGTTTTTACTTTACAGTCTAATATAGGGTTGCTTATTCTCCACATGAAAGATATTCTTCATCTCTTACAAGCTGCAGAATAAAAACTCTTATCAAAGATGTTTATGTGTTCATCTGCCTTAAAAATAGATGCTGGACTTAAAGGAGGCTCCAAGGACTGGTAATATTACCGATGCTATGGTTTACTTATAGACAGGAGTCTAGCATGATGGCCCTCTGAGAGGCCTAACAAGCTCCTGAAAAAAACCAGATACCATACTTACATCCAACCAATGGTCAGAAACCAGGGACTCCTGTAGTTGAATTAGGAAAAGGCTAAAAAAAGCTGAGGAGGAAGGCGACCCTATAGGAAGTTCAGCAGTCTCAACTAACCTGAACCCCTGAGATCTCTCAGACAATCATCCACCAACCAGGTAGCATATACCCGCTAATATGAGGCCCCCAACACATATACAGCAGAGGACTAACTGGTCTGGCCTCAATGAGAGAAGAAGCACCTAACCCTCGAAGAGACTTAAAGCCCCAAGGAGAAGGAAAGTCTGGTGGGATGAGGGGGGTGAGGACATCCTCTGGGAAATGAGGGAGGAGGAATGGGATGAGAAACTTTTGAAAGGTGGCCAGGAGGGGATAACGACTGGATTGTAAAAAAGATTAAATGATGATGATGATGATGATGGTGATGA
This sequence comes from Arvicanthis niloticus, assembly GCF_011762505.2. Taxonomy (NCBI): domain Eukaryota; kingdom Metazoa; phylum Chordata; class Mammalia; order Rodentia; family Muridae; genus Arvicanthis; species Arvicanthis niloticus. Next base: position 45,065,188 of record NC_047672.1, read on the forward strand.
TGATGATGATGATGATGATGATGATGATGATGATGATAATGATGTTCAAGCAACTGAAACCTTTCATGATATCAAGGGAAAATGCAATTTTCAATACTATGAAAGTATATGAACCAGGCATGTAAAAACTACATGCGACTCTATGAAAAGCTCCTGGGATTATAATTGAAAGTTTCCAAGAAGTAGAATGATTTTCAATAGCATGGCACCATAGTAGAGGAGTCACATTCTAACTTTACTCAGTTTGGTAATTCTGGAGAGACATAGATCTAGATGTATTTGATAGAATTCCATTAGCCCTTGTGAATTGTAGTTCCCAGATAAATATACCTTGATCTGAATATATGAAATTGTGGTAAGAAATGAGATTATCTTAATAGACAAAAGGAGGCATGGTCTGGGATGAAAACTGCCAAACTTTCAATGTTTACTTCTAAATAAATAAATAATGGAGGAGTAGACAGTAGCTTCAGAGGTGAGGGGACCTTAAAGGGGCAATATCATAGAACTCAAGAGAGAATGTCAATATGGAAGAATGTTTCTCAGTGTCCAGTAATGAGGTGCATGGAAAGATGTTCCTAGAAATACATTAGATAGGCCCATTCAACTTTTTATTCATGCGTATGACATTTTCCATAAATCCATGTAGAGTGGTGTCTTGATTTTTCTTATTATGTGTTCTCATGTGAAAGCCGGGGCAGCAACAGAAGGAACAATGGCACGTTTATCTTTTGGAATCAAAGCAAATTTGCTAATTAGTTTGAAGTTCCATTCACAGTTTTCTTAGGAATTCATTGATTGGGTCTGAAGCGTCATCTTCCAGCTAAAAAGAGACGGAGAGCATCTTTCTGTCTTACGGGTCTCATTTAGTGCAGTGGGATGTTGAAACTAGTAGCTCTAGTAGCTAGTGAATGTTGAAACTCTACATAAATCCTGACACTAGCTCCAGTGTTCACACTGTTCCTTTGATAAAAAGCTCCTTGATCTGGCCTATTCTGTTTCACTTTGGAACTAGTAATTTTTTGTTTTGAATATTTTTGTGAAGCCTCATTTTCTCCTGAATTAAAAAACATTAAAATTTCTCCTGAATTAAAAATTTCTCCTGAATTAAAAAAATGTGTGTAAAAAAATATCTGCGTTTTGTAAACAGACTCTGATTCACAGTATTTAGTATGTTTGACTCCTGGGAAATGACACATAGAATATAATGAGGTGGGTCAGTGACAGCAGGGTCACCATAATACACACAATGTTAGAGCAGAGGGGAGGATTGCTTAATCCACAGGGTCTTTGCTAGTGGCTGAAAGGCTGATAACATTTAGGTCTCTAACATTAAATTTCTGCCTACATGAGATTTAGTAACAAAGGAGAAGAATAAAGTATATCTCTAGAAGATTACTATGTACATAATCCTAACCTACAATATGTGGTTAATATTTATTAACATTTTCATATCTAATTGAATGAAATTGTAGTCATGGAGAAGTTTTAGAAGATGGTTAGAAAAAATATGGCTTTTTGTCATCATGGAGAGGGAGGCTCAACTGACCACCCTTGCTTATTTTAACTGTTCGTCTTTTGTTCTTTTTAGTTGGCAAAGATCTTTTCAAGTATTTATTAATCAAGCTTTTTTCCTTACTAGATATTGTCTTTAAATCTTCCTTTTAATGAAGTGATATTAACTATTATTATATAACTATTATTATAACTATTATTATCTTCCTCATTGTCAACACACTATATAGAGATTGTTGTTATTCATATACAACAGAAAACACAAAATGATGTAGATATTCACAGAATCACTGATGTCTTTCAACAGTAGTCATTGTTTCAGTAAGAAATATTATTTCAATAAGCAAAACATTACTTTTCCCTCTCACTGTGGATACATCTTAGTCATGAATTTTGTTACATGATTGACCATAGCGTAGTTATCATAATATATTCATTTAAATGACATTGTCATTTGACTTTATTCTTTTTTTAATAGAATCCATAATTGAACCACATATTCTTATTTCTGTAGCTTTCAGGAATTAGATGGGTTTTAGAAACTAATGCCTACTTGAATAGGCTATAAGTGAAACCCATGGAATCTGCCACCATTTTAACAAAGTAGAACTCCAGGAGTATTTAAAAACTACTGGGAAATAATCCACCCTAAAACAAACAAGCTCAGAGCGTGTAAAAGTTTTTGTATTTCCAAGCCCATATAGTCCAATCTCCCAAATATTTCAACTATTGAACAGTACCATTGAACATTGTGAAATACGTTGTAGTGATTCTAATCGGTACAGTCTGCTAAAAACCAGAAACGTGCCAATTAAAATAAAATCACAATATTAATTGGTGGATCAGTACAGCATAGTTTTTCAATCATGTCACTTTTATGACATCATTGTAGTTGCAATAACATGCATTTTAAATTTTTTAACATTCATAAAGTAAAGCAGGTGTGGGACAAAAAAGAGAGACACTTATTGAAAGAAATAACAGAAAGCCATAGTAGCTGGCAGGGCTGAGGAGGAAAAGCTTTCTAATGAGCCCTGTGATGCTCTGTAGTCTTCTCTTTTCAGAGTTCAGGCAGCAGGATCTAGCCTACACTAGTGTCAGGGTTTATGTGGATTCTTCAGGTGTCATTGAATATAAATCTCAGTGAAAAATCATAGCAATAGTCATGAAATGAGCCCTTTCTTCAATTCTGAGCAAGACACTGAAAAACATCATAAGAGTTCGAAGAGAAGACAGTTTTTATTCTCTCGTCTGCTAGATGGAGAATTTTTTTTTTCTTTTCCTCTTACCAATTGACAATGATATAAAATTTTCAGACTTAAAAGATTTCTCTTTCATTTTTAGCCAGCTTACTTGATCTGGGGGTTAAGAATAGCTTCCTCTAATGGTGTCAATGTGGAAGACAAGACTTTCTCAGAGGAAGTAGCTAGTCAGTTGCTGTTTGGGCAAAGCGTAATGTAAAGAGAGTGGGACAATCCAGAACCCTCCTCCTCTGTCTCCTGCTTCCTCCACCACGTCCAGCTGCTTTTTCCTCAAACTGTGGCTTGAGACTTTGCAATGAAAGAAATGGATCTGGCAGAAGCCTGTGACAAAAGCTCTGTGGAAAAGTCCCTCCACTACAACTTTGGCTCTGTAGCTCACAGCTAATTAATCCCACAATAGGATGTGACTTGGCTAGTTGTATTTTGAATGTCCTCATGTGGCCTCTCTTGACGAGACTTGCTACCAAGGGTTTTAAGCTTTCACCCTATTTAATATTCATGTCTAAAGAAGTAAGGTGCCTTGGGATATTAAGAATTTTTTAAAAATTGGTCCTTTAGGTTTAGATTATAATGGAAAATTCAACAGCTATAGCTGCTGGAGACAAAGGTGAGTAATTCACATTCTGGAAGTAAACTATCAAGTGCATGCCAAATAGGAAAAGACTTAATGGTTGGACAGTGGAAGGACAGTGTGGCCAGGTAAATTTACCCACCAGATGTTAAGATCACAATGGGCTTCCTGATAGCAAAATTCCTCAAAAGAGTGAAAGAGCATTTCAGTGAGAGATGGATTTAGCTTGGTTTGAGCTGAAATTATATTTTAATATTTCTCTAATTTTATGATGCATCTGTCTATAATTCATTTTTCATTATCTATACTTAACGTGTGGAGGGCAGCATCAGTTTATATTTTCTGGGAATTTTTCTGGATGCTTGGCATAGGTATTGCCAGTGCTGACCTAGTCCAGTGCTGTGTTCCCAGCTTGAGATAGGTATGCTTAAAGGCAGCTGAAGTCCTTCCTGTAGCAAACCAAGTCCATATTCATGAAGTTCTATGCCCTGGTAAAGTTTCAGGGCAAACTACCAAGTAATCTTGAAGGACACTGTAGCGAGAAGTTGGAATAAATATGGATATTTCCCAGATCTTTTTACTATAGAAAAAGATGTTTATAAACCAGTGTTTATTTCTCAGTTGCACTTACTTTAATGTATGTCATGTATATCAAATCTCTCTCATATATTCATATATGTATATGCATACATTTTTATCCTTTGTTTTAGAAATATCCACTAATTCATATCCATCAATTGTATGATAGGACAAATTATTACTTTTGGATATAATGTTTGATTTACATAAGGATAAAGAGTGTTCTTTCTCAGGTTTAACTGACCACAGAACCAAAAGAACATGTTTTAAAATAGGGCATAGAGTTTGTTTTGTTTGTTATTGTTATTTTTTCAAATCTCATAGTTTTTTATCATAACATATTACCTCATACTGTCTACATAAAAAGAATTCTGACTTTTAGAAAGTTGTATAAATTCTTTATTTCAGCATGAAGAAACTCTGGGCATAAAGGAAGTACTTATGATTTGTGAGAACTAAATATAATTTTTCTCTGTATTTTTCCTTAGAAGTTTTTAATTTCTCTTTTATGATTAGATAAATGGTAGCAATAAATAAAACTACTCGTGGCCCTTTAGATATAACCAGCACATGCCCAGAAAGCCACTGCTAGTATAAACATTCCTCTGAGAAGTGCAATACTTAAATTCAATAGCAGGTCTCAAAACTTACAGTTGAACTAATTTGTCCAGATAGCTCCCCTCTTCCTAGCAAATGGGAAACACGGGAGTCAGTATGTAGAGGAGCTCACACTTTAACATTGTAATAGACAACTGGATAATGAAAAGCTTTAGTAATGATCCCAAGATTAGCAATGAGATATTAAAGGAAAATGAAGAGATATATAGTCCTAGGGAGCATGTTGGCCCTGGGCATCATAGACAAAGGGCTTGACATACTACATATGAAGAAGTTGTTTTGGGCTGAAGATGGGTAAATTAAAATAATGATGACTAGTTTTCTGAAAAATAATTTGGGATGTAAAGCCAGGGCAAGTAGATGTCTGATGTAAGAAAGAAATATTAACTCCGGAAGACTCATTAAATCATTAGTTCAAATAACTTGATCTCAATGATATTAAATGAAGCAAAAGGTAATGTATTTTGCACATAGGGGACATTGTAATGCAGTACTTAGTTCATTTGCTTGCAAAGTACCTGACACATCATAGATCTAGATAGATGGATAGGTAGATGATGGATAGATAGATTAATAGATAGACAGATGATAGGTAGATAGATAAACTAATTGTCAGACATTAGTCACATGCTTTTATTTGAATGAGATACTGATAGTAGTCTAATTTTTTGTAATCCTTCCTTGATAAGTGGCATGTCTAAATGTGATTTAGAACCAGTTTTTGGTATAGTTAAAACACTTCCAGATTTCACCAAGTTTTGACAAGTTAGATTTCTTGTTTAGGAGAATAGATACTTCATAATCACAGTATAGAGGAGGCACCTAGAAATTTTTTATTTATGTATTAATAGTAAATACATTGGGAACTGCACTCACATCAATACATGGATTCTAGCACAGTAATTTGCATCACTCTAGAGATCTTCTAGAAGGATTATTTAGATTACAATTGGTGGACAATTTTTTAAGTCCATTTTATTGTTACATCATTACACCAGGTAGTGGAAAGGAAAAGTGCCTAATAACCTGCCCCAACAGCAACATTCAAGAAACCCACCTCACTAAAAATTTTGATTTTGAACATTCTTCTTCTATTTAGGTATTTTGACTCCTAGAAACTAAATTGATTTTCAAAATACTTTACATCCCAACAAAGCATATATATATATATATATATATATATATATATATATATATATATATTTAACATTGTAATAGACAACTGGATATTGAAAAGCTTTAGTAATAGTCCCAAGATTATATATATATATATATATATTTTTTTTTTTCATGTAACTGATCCAGCAATGCAGTACTGCACTACATAGACAGAACCCCATATTGTTTGGGTTTTGTTTGCTTGTTTGTTGTTAGTCTAATTTAAATTCCTTTTATAAATTATTTTTTTCTCACAAGTATACTAAAAGTGTCAATGAAGATGCTGTAAGCCTAGTGTTCCACTAATTGCTGCTTTGCTCTTCTTGGAAATTGTAATGTGTCATCTATATGATCCTTTTTTATTCCTCATCCATATTGCCCAGTTGGGTGACAACTCTCCTGGGCTATTTTATAGGTTAGTGTTAGGGAGCTTTCCTTATAGACTGTTTTTTTTTTTTTTAAATAAAGCTTGATTTTTGAGCTCAGTATTCCTCGACTCTAACACAATACTTTGTTTTCATTCAGGTGCCTTCATTTTACCTTTATGAAGTTTGGGAGACAAGAGAAAAATAATAATGGTAACATAACTTGTTGTTCACTGAATAAAAATGTGTTATTCTTGTGTGACTCAGAAATCTGTGTCTTCTGTAAATTGCCATAAAATAATAATAACAGGCTCTCCTGTTAATGTGTAGTAGAATATAATCATAGACATTTCACAGTTACTCACAGTACTTAAAGTTTTGTAATGAGAAACCATGGAATAGGTTCATAGAAAGGGTTAGAGGAAGGTACAGGAAGAGTAATAATATAATTATATTCTAATTTTAAATAAAAATATTCTAGTTACTTCCATACTTGCTAGAAACTTACATCTTATAGATGTTGTGTTCAATATATTTTTTTAAAACTTAGCTACATAAATGTTTACCTTGATTATATTTATTTTCCTTGGTAGCTCTCAACTTCCAATAACTCTCAGAAAGAAGTAACACCTCAGGAACCCCTGGCAATCTATTCTGGAATTTTTATTGGGTTGCTCATGTGAGAATCTTGTAGACAACCCTAGCTGCTCTGAGAAGATTTGTGTATCTCTCATGCATGTACAGAAGACAACATTGCACAGCTCTTCTCCTTTGGCTCTTTCTTTCTTCTTACTCAGAATCTTCCCTGAACCTTGGATGAGGGAAGGGAGTTAATATGAATAACCCATATGGGAGTGAGCATTTACAATCACTGGTTCTCAACACTTTGATCTATTATGAGTCTTTGCACTTTTACCAACTGCAAATGGAAGCATCTTAGACCAAGGTTGATAGCAAGATTAATTCAGAAATGAGATCCAAAGGAAACAGACAATTTTATATTTGTTCCTATTATTTCAAGTTTGTTCATTCTGTTTGCATTTTAATTTGAGTGATTTCTCCTTACCCATTGTGAGTCGTGAAGATTATTGATCCTTTCCTAACTTGGGTCAAGCTTCTGAGGTGAATTCAAATATATTCTTCATTTAGATTACTTCATATTTTATTTCTTGCATAGAATTTTATTTCCTTATAGTTTTCATACTTTATTGACATAGTCTGTTTTGTTTTGTTTTCTTTTGTTTTTTGTTTCTCTGTATGCCCCTGGTTGTCCTGTTACTCACTTTGCAGTCCTGGCTGCCTTCAAACTTAAGAGATCTGCCAGCCTCTACCTCTGGAATGCTGGGATTAATGGCATGTAACACCACACCCCTTGCCTAAATAGTTTTGTTATCTTTTCCTTTAGGATCTTCACCATATTACTTATCATTAATTTTAATTCTATCTGTGTGATAGATACTCAATTTGGAATTTGATCCTTTTTGTTCTGCCTTTGGCTTGTTTGTTTTTGTTTTGTTTGCCTTTGCTCTCTCTCTCTCCCTTCTCTCTCTCTCTCTCTCTCTCTCTCTCTCTCTCTCTCTCTCTCTCTCCCTCCAGAAAGAGCACACTTTGATTGGGCAATAGGCATTGTGGTCCTAAATATGTAGGTTCTGGCCAAAAGCTGTGTTATAATTTAACGTTGGTGTAGTGGTGTAGTCTTAGACCCTTGGGAATTGGTTCCAGTGCTTTGTCTTATTTAGGCTCCCAAAAGTCAAGCTTCAAGTCCTGAGGGACCATAACCCCAGCTGCCTTTGATTGATAGTAAAGAATTGCTATACAGTCAATGGCTGGGCTGGTAGACAGGGTGGGACTTTGATTATGCACAGATAAGGGACCAAGAGAGGAGAGACAGAGAATCCTCATCACTGGAAGCAGAAAGATGGAACTTAAAGGCCTGCCGACATGTAAGAAGCTGGAAAAGTGGCCCTAGGGGGCACATCCCTGATTGGGTCTGGGGTCACAGAGAGAAAATGTAGATTTTAAAGATGCTAGCTCAGGAATACAGAGGGGGAGTATTTACTAGCTGTGGGGAGATTTAGAAGTGCCCAACCATTGAGCTAGTCAAGGCATATCACTTGGGCAGGTGCAGCACCCCTGTGACCCTCCAGGAGCCAAAGCAGTTTAACTAATTTACTGCTACATTGGACCACCTTGCCTTTATCTCCCTCTTGGTTTTGAGACTTCCTTTTGGAAGTTTTCAGAGTTTTTTCTTTCGTGCCTCAGTATTGTTGCTACTAAAAACTTGCTTCCTAAGACAGAGGGATCTTTTTCAATATTCTTAGATTTGCAGAGCAGAGACCATGTGCCTTCTGGTTGTGAATTTCTTTCTTTTTTAAAAAATTTTTTAATTGGGTATTTTATTTACAATTCAGATGCTATTCCCTGCCGGGCGGTGGTGGCACACGCCTTTAATCCCAGCACTTGGGAGGCAGAGGCAGGTGGATTTCTGAGTTCTAGGCCAGCCTGGTCTACAGAGTGAGTTCCAGGACAGCCAGGGCTACACAGAGAAACCCTGTCTGGAAAAACAAACAAACAAAAAACAAACAGATGCTATCCCCTTACCCCAACTCCCCCCCCCCCAGGAACCCCCATCCCATGCCCCTCCTCCTGCTTCTATGAGGATGTTCCCCCACCTACCCCTCCCCCACTCCCACCTCCCCACCCTTGCATTCCCTGACACTCCAGCTTTCAAGGGACCAAGGATCTCCTCTCCCACCTATGCCCAACAAGGCCATCTTCCCCTACATAGACAGCTGGAGCCATGGTTCCCTCCCTATGTGCTCCCAGGCTGGTGGTTTAGATCCTGGGAGCTCTGGTCATTTGATACTGTTTGCTCTCCTCATGACATATTCAGAGGCGGATGCTCACAAATAACCATTGAACTGATCAAGTGGTTCCCAATGGTTGTGAATTTCTTACAGCCCTCAAACCCCTTCACCTACTGCTTCAGTTACTCTACAGTGTTTGTCATCTTTAAAGTCCTTTCTTTATTGACATATTCTTGATTAAAAGCAGAACACTGCACTAGTTGAGAGATAAGAAGAGCTCCTTTTTCTGATCCAGGACAGAAGTTCACTCGGAGGCCCTAGGCAGGGCCTTTTCCCTGTAGATTAAGTCTTTTGTGATGTAAATGAGAACAGAAGATTTAAGGTTCTGTCAGTTTCCACAAAAGGTCCTTTTTCCAAATTCTGCAGTCTACTTGAGCTTTGCCTAGATTCACTTTAGATCTGCCTCCTGGGAACTGATGAGGCTGAGTCAGTGCAAGGCTAAAGAGTCCATGAGCTCTCTCTCATTCAAGTCCATGAGGAGCTTCAAATACTCACTCCATCAGTGTTTCTACATTAATAAACATACTACTATTACAAGGATTTCTTTTTTAATTATATGAATTTTTTACTCTGTTCTTTAATTTTCAGAACAATTTTGCAAGAGTCAAGCTAGTATTAAAGATACAATGTTATCTCTCTCCCTGTCGCCCTCTGTCTCTCTCTGTCTCTGTCTGTCTCTCTGTCTCTGTCTCTTTCTCTTTTTATCTTTCTCCCTCTGTCTTGCATGTGTGCATATAGTCGATGCAAATTCAGTTATCAAACTATTCCCTTTGGCTAGCTGTTTTCTAGCTGCTTTGATGAAGACTATCTGAACAGTTAGTCCTCGCATGGTAGAGAGTGGTGGCTTTTTGATAGTGCTTTTACTCTCTATGTTTGTGACATTGTTAAATTACTTGCTGTCTTACCTAACCAGTATGTGTAGATTTTGCACTTGTAAACATGTAATAATTTTAAGACATTAAAAAAATTCCTCCTGTCAAATCATTATAAGACAGGCATAGCAAGTGAGTGTGTAATTTGGGGAACCATAGTTTTAGGGAGTTTTTAGGAGCTTACTGTTAGAAGTTAAGAAAAGTTGAACTCCTGAGTCAGCTGTCGAGATTTGCTAAATAACAAGTATGTCTGGATTTAGTAAAAAAAAAAAAAAAAAAAAAAAAAAAAAAAAAAAAAAAAAAAAAAAAACTATTCAAAGGGTTTCCTGTAAAAGGAGGGGGAAATTTCACTAACAGCAATGGAAGGGGACCATGGCAGAGGGACCACTTACTCTAGGGTCTCCAGCACTCTCAGAATTTTTCAAGAGAATTGTTGAACACCGCTCAGGCTAAACAAAAAGTGCAATGACAGGAGCAACCTTATCACAGGAAAGGAAAAGATTCTAAAGTTTCCTGGTCTTTCTTCTTCCCCAGTTCCCTTAGGAACCATGATTGGGTATGGCCCCACAGAGTTTGGTTAGAAGTTGGTTTCTTCAAGTAGCTCTGAAACCTTACATCTATGACATTTGTGCCCACACCCCATTAGCTTCCTGTGATTTTAGGATGAGCATCTTGTGTCACTGACATGGGAGTTGGGGGTAAGGGTGCGGGACAAGACTGGGGTTTGCCCAGGTGCTGCCAGGCCATCTGGAGGAGAACATTATGTGTGATATTGTTCTTAGGTCCAGGCTTCAGTGGATGCCCAGAACTGCTGCAATCTCTTAGAGCCAATCCTCTGGCCCTATGAGACTTGAGATGTTTAGACACAGGGAGCTAAGTCTTTCTTTTACTTTGTGGCAAATTGAATATTCAGTTTGAATACATTGGTATTTTTTAAAACTGACTTCTAAATCCGTCTGTCATTCTAATTAAGCTTGTCTTCATCTCTGGAGCTTGGCTAGCTCTAAGGCAAGAAATAAAGGAAGCTTGCTTGCCAGGCCAGGCTTTCTAAGCTCTCACATCTTTACTTGAATTGATTTGCATTATAATGCACATGGGCAGGAAGATAGGTAAATTGAATGTGTGATTAACTGAGCAAAGAATAAAGCCCATATAGAGTTAACATTATTGCTGGCTCCTTGCAGGTCATTTCTGAAGGATGGAAACAGGCACTCTCTAAAAATGAATGTATGAAATATGATGATTATCTTATTGAATATAAAACATTTATTACATCATCCAGTTTTCTTTTATTTTACATGAAATGTGTTAGACAATATCTAAGATGAGAGGGAATCATGCGCCGCGGAGGCAGCAAGTGCTTGCAAGTTGGGGAGACCACTGGATCTCAAAAGGATCTAGCACTAACTCAGGAATCTTGCTAAATAACAAAACTCTACTCATAACCATACTCTCGGATTTTATGTAGTTCCACAAAACTAACTGAATGGGCTTCTTTAATATCTGGTTTAAAATGTATTTCACATATGTATATATGACCTTTCTTAGGCTTAGAGACATTTGAGTACAACCCTGAATGTCCATCATCATTTTAAGAAACCAACCACCACCACCACCACAGCAATAAAGATGGCTAATTGTTTAAAAGTGTAGGCATCTGTTTTCCATCATGATTTCATGTTTTCATGATGTTTCCTTTGGGTATGTAACAACCATGTTTGTATAATCTGATAGTATTTCAGCTAAACCTTTCTTTTGAAAGTCACCATGAATTCTGGTTCTCACACTCTTGATGTCTTTCTTAGATAATGCCTTGATCATGTAAATATCACTTTTAGACTTCACAATTCAATTGCACGGGTTAAGTCTGTATGAATCACAACAATATATATGTAAATATTAATATTTCATTTCCTCATCTGTGAGGGTGTCCATGAATGGATATTGCATAATCAAGTTAATAGTGTTTGGAAATCTGCATGATGCCTCTGGTTTATTCTGTCTTGATTCTTTTCATTGTGTTAAAAGTACCCATATTAAGAGAGATGGTTCAGCACTTAAGAGCACTGGCTGCTCTTACCGAGGTTCTGAGTTCAATTCCCAGCAACCATATGGTAACTGTAATGGGACTCAGTGTTCTCTTTTGGTGTGTCTGAAGACAATGACAGTGTACTAATATATATATAATAAATAAATAAATCTTTTAAAAATTTCATAGGGAAATTTTCTTATTTCATAGGGAAAAATCTTATTTTTAATTCATTGTATTCTATGGCGAATAAGATTAACAGTATTTTATAACTGAATTATATACAATAAAGATGTGCTTACAAGAATGTATTCATTGAGATGGAATCTTGTCTCTAAAAGAATTGGATGTTAAAAGAAAAAAAAAACCAAGCTGAAGCTTGCTTATTTCTGAAAGATCATAGTTGCTGATGTTTTATAACCAATCAGCAGCAGAAACACAATGACTTTTCTTTGTTAAATAATTTCTGGGGTAGATAGGATGTTTTTCTTAGCAAGCTGTAAAAATTGTAATTTCTACACTGACACCAGTAATGCTATCTAACATATGAACTTGAACACATTGAGCTTGCAGTACTTCTTTCATTTTACAAACAGACAAAACAGTTATTAATTTTTGCTGGAGACTTCAAAGTGTTGTCTTTAATGCAAAAGAAAAAGTCATGTGGTAGCATGTAATTTGCATTCTTTACTCTTTCAGCAGTTTCAACTGGTCTGTGATTCTATTTGGTTATATAAAAGAAGTTTCTTCTCTCAAAAGGTAAAATAACATTTCAGTCAATCCAAATGTAACAAACACATGATCATGTTAATATTTCAGGAATGATCCTACCATCCTGTCTATCAGGAATGGTTTAAAGAACAAGAGATGGTACCAAAGCAATTCAGTCACATGGCAACAATTTTAAAAATGGGAAGTTCTGCAATTACAACTAGTCTAGTAAAGAAGCAAAGACTTCAAAAAGCCTCTCCATTTTCTCTGGCTTTTGACTCATAATGTTAGTAGTTCATTTTAGTTGTGAAGGATGTTGATATTTTGTTTATAAAGAATTAATCAAAAGACTGTAAAACAAGAACAATAATTGTGTTTCCTAAAGAAATATTAAAGAATTATTCATCTAGGAATTGGGCACTGGGGTCTTTGAACTCCCACTACGAATTCAACTTTACTTTTAGTCAGAATTCACACTTGGCTAAGGTGCAAGTATGTTCATCAGGTTCAGTTTTGTTTCATTTTGTGTTTATAACTCTAAAATAATAGAAGTCTGCTCTTTTATTATGACCTGTCAATTTAGACTACATTTTTACTCATACTGTAAACATAGCACAGACCATCATTTAGAAGTACTACATGGTCTTGTATAATGACTTCCACACAGACAAGTGCCTGTGCTAGGAGGTCGCCATTATCCCTGCAAGAAATAACACAAGATGGCTGGCTATGGCAAGAAAGATGAGGGGGATCCTGAGGGGTCCTGTGAGTAGTATCTTCACCAAGTTGCATGTGGAAGAGAGAAGAGGCGAGATAATTATGTTCCTGAGGACTCAATCCTTGATCAGCTCACCAAAGTAGGTCCCAACACCAAGGAGAGGCTACAGTTTCTAAGCTCTAGGAGTCTCTCCAACCTGTAGGTCACTCAACCTACAGTTAGGATGAATTTCAAAATACCAACTGGAACCCTTTAAACCTATTAGGTAATATTTTTCAATGAACTTGGGAACAACTAAAATAAAACTAAAAAAATTAAAATAATAGAAGTTTAACTTTCAAGAAACCTATTTTATATTCAAGAGTGATATGTAACAATACCGTGATATGCTACCGAATAGCATAGAGATGCGTAGTACTTATTGGTAGGAACAGTTTCTTTTATAATGTTGACCTAATGACTTTCAAGAAGATGAAGAAATGAAAGAGGTATAAATATAAGTAAAGAAAGAAGCAGAAGATGGAGATGAAGATGGAATGGGAAGAGATGAACATCTACAGAATCATTCAGAATGCACATTCATTCTATTTCTGATAGAATGCTACAAATGTTTGAAATACTTTAACCCACACCCTGAAATTGTGCTGCCTAAGAATCATCTCCTTCCATTTTGTAAAGAATAAACTATCTGCAATTAGAAATTGAGTAAGAATAGTGTATACAGTAATGCTTTTTATTAGAGTTTATTAGAGTCTTTTTACTACTTTTAATGAGAGTTTATTAGAGACCTTTTACTACTACTTTATTTATTAATTAATTAGAAGAATTTTATTAGAAGGATTTTATTGAATGGTTTCCCATAATAACTGCTGGTGAGTTTTGTCATGGTAGGGATTTCTTCACACGCAAACACACACACACACACACACACACACACACACACACACACACACGCAAACACACACACACACTTTTTAAGTTAACATGTTGATTGCTCCACATAAACAATTCAAAGGTGAAGTAAAAGTTTTCAAATGATGTTTAAAATCTCTTCATTTATAAAACCAAAGAAAAAAGACACCAAATGTTAAAGCTTCAGGACATGAAGACCTTGTCATTAAATAAAGACAACTGTAACTTCGATCTTGAAGATACCATACCTTACTGAAATTAGTATAAAACGATTTTTTAAAAGATAAATACTGATACACATACATATTTTCTAGTTGAGAATCTCTTCTATGGAAAAGGTCTGCATAAAAGACAGTCCAGAGACATCTTTGAAGGTTCTCTTTCAAAGCAGCTCCACTTTCCCGTGTGTCTGGGGATTTCTGTTATTAATTGAAGTTAATTTTCTAGCATATCAGTTTGCCGTGCACGTGGGAAAGATTGATAGCCTCTCCGATTCTCGAGAGTGTTGGAAATGACACTGTTCCATCACCGGGTGCCTTCACTTTTATCATCACAAATCAAATTATAAACATCGGGGCAACCTTGCTGGAATCTGGCTTCGGGAGATTTCCATAAGATTAATTAGGCGGCCAAAGCAAAGATGGTAAAATAGAAAGGGGAGGGGGCGGGGGGAGGAAGGAGAGTTGGAACCATTCATTCCTGGCAGAATGGAAAGCCAATTCAACAATGGGTAATTAGCGTGGGCCACGGATTCTCAAAGGCACGGAGGACACTGGACTCTTTCTCGCACTCTGATGTTTAGTGCCGTATTGTGGACCCCCTCATTTAATTAGTGCACTTTGATACCCACAGGAGTTTGAGGCTCCAGGGCATGCTAAACACAGACTGACACCAGCAAGCTTCTGCCTCCTTCCACTCTAATTAGAGACACAATGAGCTGCAAAGACAATGTTTTACTCCAAGATTTCTTCTGCAGATACCTCTGGCAGGAAACAATCGTTTATTTTGTGTCTATATTGGTATTCAGATTAAATTGTTAGCATGCAAAAGATGAGTTAAGGGCACAGATCTACTAAAAATGCTTATCAGGGTTCAAAAATGATGAGAATAATTTGTGAAAAGAAGCATGTTCTTTTGGATTTTATTTTTGCTTTTAATTAGAAATAAACCTTATATTAAAATGTAGGCTGAGTCCTAAGGAAAACAACAATTTTGAGATATCTGCAAGTTTTTTGCCATAAACAAATTGTTCTAAAATGATCTCGAAGGGAAAGGAAAGTGTAAGAAAAGCCCCTCACCTCCTCTGAATTCAATGGCATTGAAATAACTAAGTAGTTCTAGGAAAAGTGACAGAGGGCATTTTTACATGTAGATTGCTAATCTGTCTAGAGTTGTTTTAAGAAAGCCCAGAAACATTTTCAGTGCCAAATTAAAAAATATATATATAGTGTTAGTTGTGATGGACAGTTCCATACTGATTGGAAGAATATAAATATCCCAAGAGAGATTGTATATTGAAAATTACTGTCAACATTCACAAAATACAATGTGTTATTTTAACTGTATACTGTAAATGTCATCCTGGGATTGAAGCGTGGGACAAATATTTCTGTATACTATGTATTCTTATTCTCTATAATTTTATATCATAGAGTCTAATTTGAAAAATTCTCAAGAAGTTGTCCATTTAAAAAATTATTAAATAAAATAATGAGATTATTTTTATGTACTTGTTTATTTGATTAACTGTCTAGCTATATAACATGCTATATCTGTTCTTTGGGGAAAGTAGATCAAAAACCCACAAATAAAAAAGAAAACAAAACAAATCTCCTTGGAGACTGCATCTCCAAAAATCTACTATGCCTCAACTAACTTTTAATTAAGACTAAAAGTCTTATCTCTCAGCAATAAGATTTTCATACTTACATTCTTTATTGTTCATTATAATTAGCCTGAGAAAGATCTCTGTTTTGAGAAACAACATTTAAGAGTCAGAGACATAGTAATTTTTGTCTACGCATCTCAAGCCAAGTGAGTACAAGCTGTTCCTTATGTGCCTGTTTGTCTGCCTACCTACATACCTATCATCAGAAAGACATTAAATTTGACCAGAAACAATATGATGTCTTAACATCTTTTATATATATTTTCTTCAACATCCTGGTAATATTGTATATGTGCAAAGAGCATTGAATCACTTGCATATCTACTATGAACCCAATAGATTGGAAAAGAATGCGTTGTTGTTTAGCATTACATTTCTTGAACTTTGGTTTGGAGTAAGATTAGACATGGGACAATCAGGTCCATGATGTTGGTGGCTTTGCTCTGGGATGATGGATGCAAGGACCATTGGTTTACAATTTAGTAATCCACATCCATAGAGATTTTTTTTTTTTTTTTTTGTATTTCAAGATAGTGTTTCTCTGTGTACCCTTGGCTGTACTGCAACTCATGCAAATCACTGTGTAGACTAGGCTGAGCTTGAACTGATAAGCTTCCTGCCTCTGCCTCCGGAGTGCAGGGATGAAAGGCATGTACCACCACTGCCTTGCTGAATGATATTTCTTAAAACTAAAATCTTCAGCAGGCTACCATTTATGACTGATTTATTTTATACTACTTTTGCTTGTGAACAGTAATAATATATAGAGCTCATGGATCACATGCATTATAAAGTCAAACATCCAGGCCAAAAAACTCTGACGAGGATCCTGATGTGTTATTGGATATTTCCATGTGTCACAGTCTTTTTATGGTTGAGTACTTCCGAAAGCTCTAGATTAGTCACTCATAAAACACCCTCCTGACCTATGCCCTTTGGTTTCAAATTAATACTCAGTACTGTCCAGGTGTCTGTAAAAGACTATACCCATAAAAAGAATATTTAAGAAGCATAATAATGCCCAAACTAAGTACAGCTCTCATTTCTTGAACATTTGAAGCAAGCAGCTAATTTCTAAGACTTGATAAGTGTATCTGTGTAAAGAACATTGTGCTTTAGACAGGAAAGCCACGAGTGTGTTTATACCTTTTGGGATAGAGTTAACAGTAACACTCCTATATAATTTTTAGCAATAATTCTTAGCTAGCATGACTTAAAAGCACAATCCTTTCTCCCAAAGGTAACTCAATCCCCATCTAAATCACTGAAGTAACTGTTGAATAATTAGCTAGGAATACCTTACATATTAATGTTTCCACTCATCTATCACTTGAAATCCTGAGCTCAGCCTCTGCACCCTTTCCTAAAAAAAGATTCATGCTTCTAGCTATAAACGCAGGGGACTCTCTGAATGTATCAGCCGACAGTGTGCTCACTGAGAGACAATTGGTCCCATTATGACTAGTTTACCAGTGGTTAATATGCCTTCATATTTTCTGCCTGTCTTATTGAAAATCATCTCATCTATTATTAAGATGTGCACTAGATTATAGGTGCTTATGGGCAATTCTCCATTTATTTTTTAAAGCAACAGAAGAAGGAAAAATTTATTTGAATATACTAGGGGAATGGAGAAGTTAAACTCCATTGGCCACAAACAAAGGTGGGCAGGATTCATCCATCACCTATTTGCAGAATTGGGAAGGCATCTATGCATTTGTATTTTGACATCCTTAACGACAGAATGTTAAGTGCCATGTAGCATTTAGTTATATATGACAGCAAAGAGTACCATGCTATGACATTATTTTAGATTACAGGCTATGCCAAAAGCCATTTAACAGTTCTATCACAAAGAAGCAAAGAGATCCCAAAGAAACATTCCTCTGCTCATCACACCTGCTTTTTAAAGTTCCCCTTATTTCCATTAGCCTATTTTCTTCCCATTCCTCTCCATCTTCCCTTTTCATTTAGAAATTCATTTCATTCCCTCCTGTATTCAGTGATGCTCCTTGCTTCAGGGGCCCTTTATAGTAATTTATTCCATATGCTTATTATCTTTTGTGTAAAAGAGTTGGGTCTTTTTTTCCCCTCCTTGTTCCCAACTTTCCAATTTTCAGATCATATCTACTCACGTCTCTGGTCTCGAAGCATAAGGAGTTTGCTTGGATCAATTTTATCAATCCACCTTAAAAATGTTAAAACTTCAATGGGGTTATGTGTAGTCTTTCCCACTGACAACCTGCTCAATGATTGCTTTCTTTTCTTATAACTTAATCATTGAGATCTAGTGTCATTTACACAATTGCTCACACTGATCCCCAGAGTGCAGAAGTGCAATTAAGCCTTTCCAACGTTTAATGACCACCACTGTTAAAATTATACAAGGTAAGGTTTATAAAATTCTATCAAGAGTAGCATTATGAAGCTTTCTATTAAGAAATAACTACCATGAATCACATTTACAATTATAAAAAGTTACATTTTGTACTCAATATATATCTATTATTGATCATTTGAAAATTCAAGGAGAGATAGAGACAGAAACAGACACAGAGAGAGAGAGAGAGAGAGAGAGAGACAGAGAGACAGAGAGAGAGACAGAGAGACAGAGAGACACAGAGAGAGAGAAAGAGAGAGAGAGAGAGAGAATTTTATAATCCAGTTTAGCCAGAAACTAGATTTTCTTTGCAAAATATATCAATATTCATATGTCTAATGCATCAGTGTCCACAAAATTGGGAGAAGTGTTTTAAAGAAATTGTAACGTGCCACCTCCTGACAGACATATTCAACCTTCTATGTCCCACTAGTAGATATTAGCATATTTTAAGTTAATGAATATTTACTTCCTCTATAAAATCTCCTGCCTAAACCTGTGTTTTTTATTCCTGAGCACTAGAATGTATAATACAAAGAGAAGTAGCCTAGTGGTAGGGTGCTTGCCTATGATGAACACAGGACTGTGTTCAATTCTTAACACTATGAGATGGAGAGAAAAGAAGCTTCATTTTGGATAAAACATTATTAATTTTAAAAATTATCTACTATTTACAATGTTGAAAGCATTTAACTGAGTACAAGTTTTTATGTATAATACATTTTGGAATGAATTCTTGAAGGTATTAAGAGAGGGAGACTTTAAAAGCATCCTTGTTAATGGTAGATTCTTTCTCTGGAAGAAGAATGGTTGTTTGAAAAAGCCTTGTCCAGACCTTAGTCTGAATTAGATGACTTGGGAAGATCTAAGTACACTTACATTAAAATTGTTCAAATGAAGTTAAATTATGAAATGATTATTTTTAAAGACAACGAAAAAGCTTTTTAGAGCTTTTCCTATATCCAGATGTTCAGAAATGGCTTGGGTGTAATACCCAGTGTGAAAGCTCCGAAGGACTATGTATGGATGGAGAGCCATGTGCACACTGCCAAGCTCCTAGCATTAGTTTAATGACTTGGGGCAGCCATTCTCAATGAACTTACTGTGCTCTATATCCGGAAACATCACGTTGATGTTCACAGGTGTTTTGCATAGAGATAGGACCTCTAAATAAGAAACTACAGTATAGGCACTCGTTTGACTAATAACCATTCCTATTATAATGATTATTTTTTTTCTGCAATACAAAATACTAGTTTTGGCAATGGGGTAATGGGAACCCTAATGGTTCTATTCCTTAGACCACTGGTTTTGTTTTTGTTTTTGGTTTTTTTTTTTTTCTCACAATATAAAGTAGAATCATCTAGGTGATTTTAAAACAAGCTGACCTCCAAGTCCAACCTTGACAATCACTTAGAATATTTAGTAAACACATGCAGATGAGTGGGACTTTATTAACAAGTCAAGATCCATGGCTATATTTAGAAGATTCTTCCAATACTCTGTATTTCTGAGTACAACAAGTGTACTACAAGTGTCCAGAGTTTTCAGTCAAAGATGGGAAATGGAATATACTTGTTTATTTCTCCAGGTGTTGAAATAATACCTCCCAATTGTGAGAGACAATGGAAAGTTCTCCAATATTTATGTATATACAGTCATAATAGAGTTTAGTTAAGAAAAAAATCCTCTTCAGAATCATGATGAGAAGGAACATGAAACAAACTAATATTTTCTAATTTAATACAATATAAAATTTAATCTGCTTTGTTTGTGATGGCTCCTATTTTATTGCTGAAGAAACTAAAGTTTGAAATAAGTTGAGTATTTGATAAAAATTATTTACAGCTACGACCCTGAACCCTTGTGCATCATACAGCCAATGGCTTCCTTCATGGCATCTTCTTATGTAGGTTTTCCTTTTGACCATAGAGCTGCTTTTTATAAAATATTATGTTTATGATTTAGGTGTACAGTTGAAGACTTAAAAAATTACATTGAAACAAAGATCAACCCCAGCAAGAGAAGTATAGATTATGCTCTTGTCAGAAAAGGATCCTTATGTGATATCAGACTGAATCCTGACTTCTGCTATTGATGAATTTATACAATTGTGTGTGTGTGTGTGTGTGTGTGTGTGTGTGTGTGTGTGTGGCTTGTAGCTGTTTATTTGTCTGTGAGCTCACATGTGTGTCATTGAGTAAGCCATTTCATCAGGGCACGATGTAGCCAATTTTTAAGAAGAGTTTCATCACAGATGTGTTTCATAGTGGCTGTTTGACTTTAAGTGTATTATGCTCTATACTTTCTTCGTACTCAGCTTCTTGTGCTCTGCTGTCCATTTTCCTCCACTTGCTACAACCTTCCTCTTCTCAAATATGTGTGTGTTTGTTTTTGTATGTATAGATGTACGTGTTGGTATGTGTATATGTTTGTGTGTGTTTATGTCTGTGTGAGTCAGTAGGCATATATACACACACACATACACACATATGTGAGTCATATATATATACACACACACACACATATATGTATGTTGTGCATGTGTGTACGTATAACCTAGTTCACAAGTATGAGAGTATATATGTAACATTTGCCTTTCTGAGTCTGGTTTATTTCACTTAAGGTGATAATCTCCAGTCATATCTGTTTTCCTCTGTGGCTACATTGCATCTACTTAGAGTATTTCTGTTATCTGCTCATTAGTTGACGGACAGTGAGACACGGCCACATCTCTGTGTCTCGTGTTTACTCACGATTCCATTGGCCGATATTTTCACAGTTGCATTTTATTTGCTTGGAGTAAATGAAGTTCTTTGAAACTTAACTGGATCATTTTATTTTTGCTGACAGTGACATCCATTATTTTATAAATTTGTGCTAGGCTGATGCTTGCCAACAGCCTATGTTATTAGCATTTGTCCTGTGCTTGGAGCTCAGACACATCACTGGCTCAGTCATGTCTCCCGTCTGTGCTGAACTCAAGTGCAGAGGCACTTAGGCTTTTTTTGCTTCTTGCAATGCTGTCTCAGTGCTGTGGCCCTTTTTAAAGGTAGCGTTTATCTACTTCTATTAAGAACATCCAACAGCTGTCCTCTGTCGATTTTCAGAGGTCAATGTTCATGATCACTCAGTCTGTGTCTCTCCACTAGTCTCCCCTGCTGGTATTAACCACACATCAGATAAAAGGGTTTTAGAGATTATCTTATCTTAGGTTTTGGTGTCCTTTTTTTTTTTTTTTTTTTTTTTTTTTCTGTTGCTGTGATAAAGCATTAAGTCCAAAATCAATCCACAGGAAGAAATAATATATTTGGATTGCACTCCCAGCTCATGCTTCATCGTGGAAGGAAGTCTAGGAAGGAACTCAAGCAGAGACATGGGGGCAGAAAATCTGGAGGAACCCTAATTTCCAGCTTGTTCCCTAGCTGCCTCAGAAGCCTATTTCTAACTAACTTTCTTACACAGGTCAGGACCCTGAGCCCATGGACTGGGATACCAGCAGTGCTCTGAGTTCTCATTAATTAGTTAATAATCAAGATAATCACCCATAGACATGCCCATCGATCAATCTGATTTAGGCGTTCCCTGAGAAGAGACTCTCTTTGAGATGACTATAGGCTGCATCAAGTTAACATATAAAGTAAATGAAGAAGGAGAAGGACTCTGAAAGCTTGATTTTTCAAAGCAATTGTTTGAATCATCTGGAGAAATATTAAAGCTGTTCTTACTTGTCCCTCTGGTTCAATATGTTTTTGGACACTATTTCATGCATGTGGAGGGGTTGCTATGTGCAGTGATAAAATATAGACTCAACCTTTTACCTCTGTCTCCCCCTCATTCTCCCTCATATTTGTATAAGTTTAAACTGAAGCATAATGAATAAGATGCAAACACACCAACTTTTTCCTAAGACATTCCTGTGTTGTAAAAAAATAAATAAATAAAAAACCAAAACCAAAAACCAACAACAACAACAAAAAAAAACCATTTCCACATAAATTATGTGTCACCTTGAATAGCCACCTTGGATTCATTGCAGTCAAGGGACACATGAATGAAAAATGTGAGTGATGTACATATAGAAGGGCAGTTTGAGAGATATCTCTTGAGTATCCTGTTATCAACCAGCAAATTTCAGATGAATATTTTTGAATATGTAGAGCATCTGAAGCAATGGTATAAACTGTACATTCCCATTTGGTTCCAAGTTACTGCTACTGTATAAATGTTTATGTCCCATCTTCCCAAATTCCTTCATTCAAATCCTAATGTTCGGTATGATGGCATTGGAAGTGGAGGCGCGGTTGTGGTGGATGACTCCTGGTACATAGGATCACATTTAGGAAGTAGGTACTCAACACTAACCATATTTTCTGGCATTTTGACCTTAAATTCTCCAGAACTGAGAAAAAAGAATTATTTCTTATTTATAAGTCACACAGGTTACAGCATTTTGTTAAACAATTTGAATGGGAAAAGACACTGGCCATCCACATCAGATAATTACATTCTTCTAAAGTGCTGAAAAAATATGTTTAGTAACAGAAGCCTATACTTTTCAGACTGGCTAAACTACTGACTTAGCTATTTTCATTAAGAGTTATGTGGAGTTTCAGTCTTCCTGGACACTATGTAGTATGTTATTTAGGTAATATGGAGATACTATTATTTAAAGTCAGCACAGTAACAGAACACAATTGACAAAGTTTTGTTAGTTGCTTTAGAAAGACAAGAATTTAACTTTTTGTTTTCCTTTTAAATAGCAGCTATGAGACAATGGAATGGAAAGAAAATACACAAGCAATTTGGGAAATATAATATGATAGCATGATAGCAACAAAATTTTAGAAATTTCTCCCGTTTTATTAAGTTGTAAGAAATAGCTGTTGTTAAAGGGAAACATTGCATAGACTGAGAGAGAAGGCAATAACCACACTTTCCTCCTGACTAAATTCCACAAGCTCACAAGAGTTGCACAGGGCTCAAATTCCTCCACCATTTATTTTAGCTTTATATTTAAATTTATAGGAAGGAAGGAGAGATCGGTTGTTGCTATTGCATGTTTCTTTGTAATTCTTCAGTGCCTTTTTTTTTTTTTTTTATCTTTCCACTTTGCATTGTAGGTCCACTTGTGACAATGTGTGACTGTCAATGAGTATGTGATGAGGGAAATGCCTATACTGTCAAATTCACTGACTTTAGAACTTGATTCTCTCAATTTTTCTCCTTAAAATAAATGAATCAAAGACCTTTTCTTCACCCTATTGTTTTCATTTCAAAAGCCACTCAGCCTCTGATAGAAAGGAGTAATAAGTACTAGTTATAAAATAATCTGTCAATCAATCACGTGTGTAGACAGTGGGCCAACCACTCACCGAGCTTTAGAAAAGATTTTAAACACACACACACACGCAAACAAATAAAGAAAAATCACAATTAAAACAGGTGTAGATTGGAAGCTTCCTCTTTTGTACTAATTTTACTCCGAGAATTTTGAAAAGAGCATAGCAATTGTATTAAGTAATGTTCAAATGGATGCTTTCAATAAATGGATGTGTTTACACAACCTGAACAGCACCTTAGCCAGTTAATGCCCAGAGAAAAGCATCTCCATTCAGTGCATAGGAAGAGTGCATTTCCTCTTGCTCATCTGAGCAGTCTGGGTTGTTTTGTTACATCTATTTGGAAACATGAGATGAGGGAATCCATCAACCTAGAAAGAAGCAGACAATAATTTGAAGCATGATTTCATTTATGAAGTAAGCAAAAACTAGTAGCAATATATGTTAGGAGCTGAAATCACGAACGTGTGTGTGCGCGCGTGCACGTGCAATGAACTACTTTTATATTCCCATCATTTTCTTATACTTTTCAGTTAAACTTTGTGAATGTAACTAACCTTGAGGTCTGTAAAGATTTGGGAGGCAGGGAAAAGACTGCTCTCCCTAATTTGGGCATGGTCCCTAAAATTATGTGCATCAAATAATATCCTCAAACACTGCATTTTCATCTAACCACCGTGAATATTTGCCGAAATAATTTGTGTTTGCGAATTTAGAAGCTGGGTTAAGACCATTTGCAAAATTTGGTCCTGAAAATGTCAAGCACATACAGCCATTATATATATATATATATATATATATATATATATATATATATATATATCATCATAAATATTAAAGAGTAGAAAACTTAAATCATTAAGTTCCAGAGAAGTGGTCCTCCATAGTTGCTGGGTTGCATAACACTCAAAAACACAAGCAGCCCCCAACTGTTTCTGCGGGTCCTTGAAACTTCACCTTTAAAACCCTCATCTTAAATACAACCCATTCCTAGATTTACATTTAAATCCAGAATAAAACCTCTTTTTCAGTAACAGTGCATATTTTGTGTTCGGCTGGTCAAGGTGTTTAATTAGACCGAGCCTCAAGGGTGAGGTTAGTCTTCAAGGCTCACATCCACAGCCTCTGAGGGAAGGTCATTACAAACCTCTACCCCTCATAATACAACCGTGGCTACAACAAGCCTGAATAGCCATTGCTTCTTATTACCCTCTATAAAAATATATAGGGAGGAGTAAAACCTGGGTAAATTGCTTAGAAAAGAGGAAATTTGGATTTCCTGGAAATTTTAGTAACTGAGTGTATTCAGGATAAAGGTGATCGAGGCCCTTAACATTTGTGTCATAAGAAACCATTGAGCTCTCCATACGAAATAGAGGCTTTGTTGAACAACTATAGAACATTATTTATTAGAAGGGTTCTTGATCTCTTATTCTTGTTTCTTTCTTTTTTCCTTTTCTTTCTTTTTTCTTTTTGGTAAGTAAAGAATATTAATACCTGAGGAGCTTCTCGAAGAACATTGCTTCACACAAACTATCTAGTTTGGTGTCTTTTTGCGTGTGAGGTGTTAGTAAGTTTCCAGAACTCCAATAGGTCACTGCTCTACTGAGCAGCTAGAAGCTGCACATAGGGCTGGTTCAAAGACTCAACATTTTCACACTTACAAGAACCAGTTGACCCAAAGTTATCATCCAAGGGACATTATACTGTTCTGAATCCACCCTCATGATATATTTTTTTAAAGAAAACCTAGAAAGAAAACGAGCATGATAATGCCTAAAATGTTTGCAACAACAATAACAAAAAACTCATAAATCTTTTTGCTAAATGAAACAGTGAAAGTCTATCTTCTTACTTCCTCCCCTCCCTCCATTCATTTATTTTGGGTACATTTGTGTGAGGGTTGGGGTTCAGGTGTTCCGTGACACAAACATGGAAGTCAGAGGATAAGTCATAGTCAGTAGACAGCTCTCAGGATTTGGCTCTCATCCTTTGTTATGTAGATCATTGGGATTACACTCAGAATGTCATGGTTGACCACAGGTCCTGATACCTGCTGAGCCATCTGTCTCAATGGCCCATTTTCTCACTCTTTCTTCTGCCTCTTTTTGTTGTCCCTGTACTCTTCAGTGAACTTCGAGGAAGCTCTCTTGAAGGTCTGTGTTGAGTTCTAGTTCCACACCCAGCAGAACATCTTATTTTCTTATCTTTCTCTTCCAGTTTCACCCTGAAATCCTTTTCTTCTCTGAAGTATTCACTCTCAGATATACTTTGTTAGTTTTATACAGCTATCATCTTTGTTGTGGATGGATTTTAAAAATTATGTGTTGGTATATTCTTTTTCTTTAAGTTCTGTTTTATTTGGTGTGAACTTCACACCAAATTAGTTGATTTAGTTAACATTTAGCAGGAATGAATGCTTCTATGACTGTAAGATAAACTGTTCTGTCTGGCTATGTGCCGAGTGTCTGAAGCTGATATGTCTTTTCTATCTAGGCAATTTTTGTGTCATTATTTTCTATTGTTTCACTATGATGGGTCATAACTTGTATTTGTTTTTTTTAGTTTGATTTACTCTCCTGGAAACTCATTGTATTGCCTCTCCTTCTACAGTACACACATGGGGAGGCATAGCTTTATAGTGGGGTTACATTCCGAGGCACACATAACTGTACAATTCTTTGTACAAACATATTGGAGCAAAGAGAGTATATTTATTCACACTAACAAGGTGTAGTCTAGAATATAGTCGGGTATACAATTGAAGCCTTTTATTCCTAGGCTACAAATTTATACATCCTTTCACTATGATCACTATACTGAATCCTGTAGGCAGTCATCCTTCAATCATGAATGATTAGAAATCTTAGCATAGGAAAAATGCAGGGCCATATAATATGGCAGACTAAAAGTAGTTCTCCTCTGGAAGCCACTCAGTGTGAGTGGTGCTTGCAGGACCCCATGTTGGCATTGGGAATTAGTGACAGGGGATGAAGGAACAAATGCAAAACCTCAGGCCTTTGTTGTGCACAAGTGCAGATTCTTATAAACATTTTACATTCAGACTTTATTATGTATCATCTTCTTTATACTTCATTTATTTAGAGTGTGAGTGTGTGAGTGTGTGTGTGTATGTGTATGCACACCTGTGTTTTGTGGTGTGTGACTATGAAAAGCAGACAACTTGGAAACTTTGGTTCTTTCCTTCAAACACGAAGGTGCCGAAGATCCGACTCTAGTTGGCAGGTGTGACAGCAGGTGCCTTTACCTCTTGAGCCATCTCAATGGTCGAAGGCTACATTAAATTTATAGAAACATATTTTTATTCCTACAAAAGCAAGTTGTCTTTATGCGACTGAAACTTTACAATTGTATGGGAGTTTTAAAATTGCTTAAAACTAGTTAAAAACACACAGTGCCCAGATGTACAGAAAATTTTCTTATTTATAATTTCATAATCTTATTGTGTAAGATTTTCTTATGTAATAATTTTTTTAGCTTTTAAACATTTTAGTTAAAAAAAACAAAAGTGTGCACATACATTGCCTTGAGCCTAGTGGGTCAGGACCAGTAGGTTTGCTGTAGCCATCCTTCCTATCTTGCCGAGCCTTCAGGAGCAATACCACAGGCAGAAGGTCTCCTCCAGGGTTAAGGCACTGTCTCCAGGAACATCCCCTGAGGCCGTGCCTTGAGCAAGCCTCTTTCTTCTTGGAAGTAAGCCTATGGTGGTTTTGTTGGGTTTTTTCTTTCATCCCAGCAGAAAATGCACAGCTAATGGTTTTCTTTGTTAGTGAAAATCTTGGTGTTGAAGTTTGATTTTTAAACTTTACCAATCTCAAACCAAAATCCACACAGGCCTGCCCTGAGCCCTTCTGTCGGTTTTCTTGGGGTTTTGCTTCTTCTGGAGCTCTCTTCTCACACTCTTCTTTAGCTGCTGATATATTAGATAATAGGAGTTTATCAGCTACACTATAATCTTGTAGGATCTCTCTAGTTCATCTCTGATCAAGACTCACTTTACAGTGCATGGTTATACATATGATTTTATCTGTAAGTGTAGATACAGATAGAATTTTAAACATACAGTATGATGGAATTGTATGTAATATTCCCTTCTTTGTGATCCAAACACTGAAGTTTAAATACTTACTCATTGAAGTAATCTTTATGTACAGTCCAGGGCCAAATATCACACACTTCTTTTCAGACTGTTATCTGAATGTATTCTTCACATGGAATCTTAAAGATCTCAAAATTATCTTACATAATGTAAATGAAAGTCCACAAAAAAAAATAGACTTTTCCTGTTCTGCATGTGATTCTCCCCGTTTCCCAGTAATAAATAACAATCTGAGTAACTGTTTTTCAGCACATTGTTTCACAAGGTTAAATTTTGGAAATTATTATTTATTTCTGAGTTGTTATAAGCTGTTTATACTCTGTTGTCTGAAGATTTAATCTCTAGACTACCCCCCATAAATTATCAGAGCTAAATACAAATTTTAATATGTCATATTTATAACATAATATAATTTAGTTTAAGGAAACATTTTTCTATAAATTTAGTGTAATTGGACTGTGGATCATTTGCAATATATTTTTGTCTTCTCCCACCCCCCATGTGTGCATGTGTGTGTGTGTGTGTGTAGACTGCGTGATGTGCCTATGTTTGAGTGCATGCACCTAGGGATGTCAGACGTTGACATTGGGTATCTTCATTTATCTACTTCAACCTTATTTCTTGAGACAAGGTCTGTAACTTATCCTTGAACTTGCCAATGGATTAGACTATCTGGACATGGCAGACTTGGGATCTGCCTGTTCCTGGCTTCTGGCTTCCATCACTGAAATTGCAGGCATGTATTTCCTTTCTTGCCTTTTTAATGTGGGTACTAGGAATGTACACTCATATCCTCATGACTGAACAGCAAGCACTTTATCCATGGAGATAGCTCCCCTGTTCCATAATGCAAGTTTTTTTTTTTAAATCACTATGCAAGCACTTAAGAATTTATTAATGATGAAAGTTAGATGTATTTGAATATCTATAAGTAAGTTTTTTATTGGGCTGGAAAGACTGCTCAGTGGTTAGAATTGGTGATTGTTTTCCCAGAGGACTCAGGCTTGAATTCTAGCACCCATGTAGAATCTGACAACCATCAGTAAATCCAGTTCCAGCAAATGTGACATATTCTTCTGGTTTCCATGGACACTGCACACATGATTTGCACAGACACGTATACAAGCAAAAGTGCATGTACCTAGTATAAAAAGTAGATCCAAAAAACATTGTTGTATTTGTCTTATATTTAAAATATCTTCATAATAACATACTCACTTAGTAAGTTGACTGAAAAATAGGAAGACAAGAGAATGTGAATAAAATATAATAACATTTTTTTTGCTTTATATATTTAGATATGAAGGGGAAGCTTGGAAGAAAATAAATCAAAATGTTAACAAGATTATTTTTAAATGTCTTCTTCAATTTTCTTCTATGTTCAAAATTATCTACAAAACCAGGCATTACTTTTATAATCAAACAGAAATAATAAGCGTTATTTTAAATTAAATCTCATTATCTAAAATTGAATTCATCTTCTCCCAAATGCTCTTCATTTACTGACATTTCTATCAGTACCCGTGGAATCATTTTTCTGATGGTTACCCAGACTTTTAACACGTGAGAATGATTTCTTCCTCTGCAGTGTACCCTACTTTGATGGACACATGGAACATACTATGATGAATTGCATAGCTACTTGCTCTTCTCACAAAAGTAGGTGTGGATATAGCCAGTAGAACTGATGCCTCAAAACACTGTAGTATCTCTCCTGGTCTCTGGCTGGCTGGATTTGTGCCTCATGCTTCTGCCTTGAAGTACTATGCAACTTTACTCATAAGCTCCTGCATGGAAATTGCAAGAGAGTTGGTATTTTGAAGAAATTGTGATAGAACGAATGCTAGAAGAAAAACAAAGCCAAACAATCCACTGTGATTCCCCTGACTATTGCTTGGAGACACACATGGGAAAGATTATGAGGAATGGAGGAAACCCTGGATCAATCTGTAAGGCAGTCCTAAGTGAATGTATATTTTGATAAGGACCCCAGTGCATCAAACTGTAAGAATTGACAAAGTCTGTTTTGTGGTCTTTATGAATGTTGGTAGAGTGTACAGAAATCACTGACGGCAGAATCATCTTCTTGAAACTGCTCCCTATAGAGACTTAATACCTATACTAGTTAACCCTGCCACCATGTTGTACTTAATAGATGCTCTGGGCTTCTGAGTTGTGTAGTTGGTGCTGTCCCATCATAGTGAGCACAGACTACCTGACCCTAGCTTCTATGCATGTGTTTGTGTCTCCCCTTATTTCATTTTCTTGTGGTCCCAATCATGTATCCAGAACCAAGCCATATAGGCCATATCAGCTTTTCAAAGACCATACCCATTGATTGCTTCCACTCCTTAAAATCTGAAAATTGGATTGGTGGCCTCCATAGACCCATGCATTTGAATGCTTGACCCATGAGAAGTGTGCCCTTAATGGAGGAAGTATGTCACTGTGGGGGCAGACTTTGAGGTCCTACATGTTCAGGCTCTGCCCTGTGTGGAACATAGACCCCCTCTGGTGCCTTAGGATCAAGACACAGAACTCTCAGCTCCTTCAGCTCCATGACTGCTTACATGCTGTCATGCTTCCTGCCATGCTGATAATGGACTACATTTCTGAAAGTATAAGCCAGCCCCAATTAACTGTTTTCTTTATAGGAGCTTTCTTAGTCATAATATCTCTTCACAGCAATAAAATCCAAACTAAGGCAGTTAGTTTACAGTTGATTTAGACTATATGTTTTCTTAAGTGAAGTATTATCAATTTATACTCTTACCCCTAGTACACAGACAATATCAGACAATGATAGTGAGTTGCTTGCATTTGTTAGCCAGGTTTGTTTCCCTTTCATAGTCATAGTTACTTGACTGTGTTTTTAAAGTTAATTTTTTTATGTTCCAATATTCTCTATAATTACTTTCTCATCTTATAGAATCACTCCGAATGTTAATGCTCTACACTTTTCATACTCTATAAGATAAGAATGTTTGCTATTCTAAAACCTAGACTGTAAACATGGTTAAGCTTCTTCCATTCAAACGTTCTTCTGTGTGAATGAAGTTGAACTAAGGAAAATGAAACAAGTCCGTTGGGATTGCACTTTAAAACAAATTAGTAAGTTTTCAGCCATTTCTGGTCAACTCTGTGCACTAATAACTATATCCATATTTTGTTCTGAAAAAAAAAGCTTTTCGAATTTTAGTGTACTTATGAAGGACTTGGAAATCTAGTTAAGATGCAGGTTCTGATGAAATTGTTCTAGGCAGAACTTGAGATTCAGTGCTTCTAATAAATTCTCAGGTGATCACAATGTTACAGTGATCAGTAGGAGTGTGGAGTTTCTTTGTTTTTTTTGTTTGTTTGTTTGTTTGTTTTTGTTTTTGTTTTTTGAGACAGGGTTTCTCTGTGCAGCCCAGGCTGTCCTGGAACTCACTCTGTAGTCCAGGCTGGCCTCGAACTCAGAAATCTGCCTGCCTCTGCCTCCCAAGTGCTGGGATTACATGTAACACTTCTTGGCATTTAGACTTGGTGTCTGCCTAACTCCTCAAATTTCAGTTTTAATGAGCTTTTCAAAAAAGCTTTGGAAATTAAATTTGGATAGATGGACACATCCATCACTCTGTGGTAGCCCCAGCTTGACTCTTTGATCTTCAGGAGAGTGCTCAATGACAGACAACTGGTTTTTAGCTAGGCCTCATCATCTTCTTCTGTGCTTTCCAAAGTCTCTTGAATTTCTACACTTAAAAAATAATAATGATGTCCTTTGCTTTGCTCTTAGTTTCTTAGCCACAGATATTTTCTCATTTGGGATCAATTATTTTACAAACACAAAATCCAGAGACTACTCAATGACTCAAAAATAACTTCAGAAGATGGTCCTATCTCTCTTTTCCATTTATGTTTCTCATCATCCAGGATTGCACTCAGGCTGGTAGCTTTTATTTTCCTGAGATGTTTGCTTTGGACTCAGGAGTCATGCACATAGCAGTAGTCAGAGGTCTTAGTGGTTTTTTCTTTTTATAGTTAATTTTCAGAAACAAACCATTTACAGTAAAACTCTTGGCCTCGTTCTCATTAGTCCAACTATTTAAAATTTCATTACCAATCCTAGCAAGGAAAATGCAGTCTTTCACTATTTTATCTGTAATATGTACCACTGGGTAGCTGGATAATGATAATGTTTCTTAGTCCCATGAAAGTCATTTTCACAGGAACATGGGAACACAAAAAATAAAGAAGAAACAGCATGGATATTACACTGTAACTGTGGTCAGGATAGCCCTACAGGATACTATAGAGAAAATATCCTATAGACTCATGTAGGTAACTAGGTAACTAGTACATGTGGAAAGATAGATAACTCTAATCAACTATATATATATATATATATATATATATATATATATATATATATATATATTCCTGGTAGTGGCTAACAGCTTACCTGGATTGACAGTGATCTGGGAAAGGAAAAATTTTACATAGAAAAATTAAAATTAAGTTGAAAGAAGATTGATAGAATGCCAATATTGGAGTGCTTGGGATTCTGACATTACTTGTACTTTGTGTAAATGCTCAGAAGAGGGTCAGTCTGTAATAGAACACATTCTCTGACATGTGGACAGTGCTTGAGGCAGTGACATCATAGTTAATTGATTCATTCATTCACTTTAGACAGTATTTGCTCAGAGTGTCCATTGACAATATAGCTGCAGCAACAAAGTTAGAAGCTGTGTGTGTGTTTGGACAAGAACTAACAGTTGGCAGTGTTGAAGATCTACCAACAAAAGCACCAAATACATTGAGAGAGCCTAGAGACAGCAGGCTATGACCTAATGACAAAGTGAAAACATTATTTCTTCCATAAGAGATTCTGACATTCTGTCTCTACAAGCAGGCGTCTGTTCTTCAAGTGTTTTCTTACCCTCACTGCCTCTAGACTGAACACTGTCATGAACTCATGAACATGCAGAATGAATTATCCCCTGTCATACATAAAAAGGTCATAGTATATCCACATATGTATAAGTACATGCATAAGCATGGCTCTAATGAGATTTATATTAAATGTCAAAAAATATGTATCTAGAATTTACTCTTATTTTCTATCTCAAGCAGCCAATTAATAGTCTAATGATAAAGCAGGCAAGTCTGAAAATTAGGAGATAATTACAAGAGATGGTAGTAGCTTCTCTTTTGAATTCATAGTATGTTAAATTTTTCTTTCTGCCTGAACGTCATGATTCAATGATTTTGAAGGACATCTTGTTAAAGGAAAGAATAGTGTCCCAGAACATTGGTATTTCTTTTGAATCGGAAGTCGAAACTCTTTCCTAGTCATACTGGGTTTCTACAATGGAAGTTATTGTACTACCCTAGGTGATATATCATAAAGTCCAGTTTAAACCAATGGATTATTGTTATATATGAGGAAAATGGTATAGTTTAGAAACCTGAGATCACTCATTTGATACTCTCTTGCCTATCAGTGCTTGGGAAACTGTGATCATTAAATGAAGATATTACAATGGCCCACACTCTATGACAATGAAGGGGTGTCTCCTTCCACCAACTCTTGTCCTTTTTAAAGGGGTTGGCAGAAGGTACAGAGTGCTCAAAAGTCTAGTCAGGGTTGCCTTCCTTCAATTTCCTTTGTGTATTTTTGTTGTTGTTGTTTCAGAAATAACTTTTCAGTGTCAGAGAGCCCTAATCTTCTCTCTGACCTTTTAAAAAATATACTCCTGGCTTTAAGAAAATGTTTTTTGGAGGAGGTGGTGGGTAGGGGGTGAGCAGAACTCACTATATGATTCACTGTCCTCGAATTCACTATATAGATGTGATTAGCCTTGAACTTACAGAGCTCCATGTGCTTCTGATCTCCAAGAACTGGGACTAAAACTATAAACCAGCACACCTGGCTCAAGAAATATTTGGGGCTCACTATCCTCACTATCCTCGAGGATGAACCTCTTTCTCAGGGGGATTTCTATCTTTAAGCATTTGGATTTTTTTTTCATCCAAATAACAAAGAGAATATAATGAATTTATCCTGGCCAAACAGGATAAATCTTGATCTGTTTCCCCCATGCTCATCTTCTCCACTGAGACATGTGTTCCTTTCCCGTTTACGAAGAGTTGGAATTGATTATCTTAATACTTCCCCAAACGCTTTCTTTTTCAATTTTCTCATTATCGCTTCTTCCATCAAAAATGTTCACAGGAGTTAGAGAAATTCTTTTACATTAATGAAATTGATACTATCAAAAAAATGAATGATAGCCTTGTTAGTGAGGGTATATTTGGAGATAAGCTCTGTACAGTGTTGGTGGGAGTTTGAATTAGCACAGGCAGTACGGAGTTTTCTCAGAAAGCTAACTTCACTCCCACACACATTTGCAATAGCCAAATATGGAATCAGTCCAAATGTTCAGGAGTAGAGTAGATAAAGACAGTGTGGCGTTGTTGGACAATAGGAGATTATTTAATCTTCAAAAAAAAATCAAAGTATTTATTTACAAAACCATGTGTGAACCTGGTAGATATTATGCTACATAAAATAAGCCAGGTACTAGAATGCACACAACGTATGATGTTATTGTGGAATCTAAAGAATCATATTCATAGAAATAGTAAAAAAAAATTTTTTTTATTATTATATTTTTTTATTAGATCTTTCATTTACACTTCAGATGCCATCCCCTTTCCCCATTCCCCCCCTTAGAAAACCCCTATCCCATGCCCCCTTTTCCTTTTTGCATTTATACATTTTTTAAAAAAAATGTTAATCATAGGCTTTATAAGTTTGGTATTGTTCAATCAGAGGTGTAACCCACTACCCAACCTAGATATATCTACTATCTTTGACTGGTGGAGATTCATGAACATCTGCTTCCCTGTCTCCCCCCTCTATCTCTCTTTCATCACCTAGCTTCTCCTCTCCTTCTTCTCCTCTTCTTACTCCTTTTCTTCCTCTCAGTACTCCTCCCACCTTAGCTCCTCCTACACATCACCCTTCCTGTTAAAAGGAAACTTTTCTCTCAAAATACAATTAGAGCATAATTATGCCAATTTGTACAAAAAAAAAAAAAAGAAAAAAAAGAAATGGGGCCATGCTCTTTAAAGGGAGAAGGACTGAGGTCCTGTATCAGCTCGGATTTACACTGGTGATCAGTCCAAGTCATTGTCAACCATATGTGAAATGTATCTGCAGTAGTAATGGAAACCAGAAACGGATGTAATAGGTCCATCGAATGACTTCTGTGTATAAATAAATTATATAATTTTTTTAAAGCACATATATTTAAAAAAAAGAACTAGATATTCAGTCCTTGTTTATCTAGACAAGGTCTAACTATGTCACCTACTTTGGCCTCCAACTGAGGATCTGATCCTCATCTCCACCCAGAGTGCTAACAACGCGGTTATTTACTCCCATATCTAACCTAATTCTTTTGTTTAACCTTAAAAAACAAAAGAAAAACAAACAAACAAACTTGGAACTTACTTTTGGCACACTATAAGGTATGGCTTCAAACTAAACTTTTCTCCAGAATAAATTTGATTTAGATACAACAGTCAAAAAAAAAAAAAAAAAAAAAAAAAAAGAAATAGTAAAATTGTAGTTGCAAAGGGCTGGGTTTTGGGGTATGGATTTAGAGATGTTGCTTAAAGGACACAAAGTTTCATTTTAGGAGAATATATTCTGTAGTCGGATTATACAACATGGTGACAACAGTTAGCAACAAATTACTAGGTGATAGTAGCTTGTCCGTGTTCTCGCCATAAAGGCGATAACTGTGTATTTGCAAAACTGGCTTGAGTTAATGATGTCACAATGTTTTTATGTAGAAAAGTATCAAGCCCATATTGGATTCTTTAAACAATATTATGTCTATCATTGCTATTCAAATCTAGTTTCCATGAGTCTTGATTCTTCTGAAGTTCAGCCATGTTTGTTGAGTACGGTGAATTTCCAAGTGCCCATTTTTGTACTTCTCATGAAAGAGTCATTGCCTGTGTGGTCCACCCTTTTCCCAGGCGAAGACTGTCCTTCCAAATGTCTTGTGTTGTTTGGTACATTTTAAAGAACAGTCAAGGTAGTGTTTCCACTTCCTGATGTCATTATCTCTTTCTATGTAATCTCTTTCATTGTCTTTCTTTACGGTGATGGCAGCTCCTCCTCTCAAAACCTCTTCACTACTGAATGTTAAATTCATGACAAAATAAATCCCAGTGGTTCTCTGCTCTTCTGCCCCTCTTTTATTTTCTGCAGAAGTACCTTATTTCATTCATTTCTAGTCCAAATACCATCATCATCATCATCATCAAATTCTGCATACAGGTTTTCCTTCCCATCAGTTTCATCAGTAGAAGATGCTTAGAAACTGAGCAGTGAAGGGTCTGGAAGGGACCCAGATACACTGTTAAGTAAGCTCGTGTAGTAACGCAGACCTACACTTTTCATCTCCTGTCTGCATCTCTGACACTGACATCTGAGTAGTCTCCATACATCAGGAACCCCAAACGTCTGTTTTTTATTTGGTGAAGTCTAGCTTTTCCACATGGACTCTGAGTATGGGAAGCTCAGGGATGGAGTCTGTCTCCTTGACTGTCACCTAGTGATTGACTAGTCTAGGGAGGCTCATTACAGGCACTCCATAAACATCGCAACTAACAAAGACATTACAACATTTTTCAATAACCCCAACTCTGTCACAACTGCTCTCACATTGAACGGGTGAGCCGACAGGGATCCAGAAACATGTGTTCTGTTTGTTTACTGGCTTCATTTCTCTTTAAAAATATTGTTATCTGAAACAGTGGCCTCCCTGCCTTATCCCATCTTATATTTGAATTCATTCTTCATAATTTCCATGAGGGTAAACTCACAGCACATATTTTATTTTTTTTAAATTATTACTTATTTATATGTATGTGCATATGTGGGTCTATGGGTGTGCTCTAGGAAGTGAGAGACATGTTGGCCTCTGAGTTTGAGCTCCAGGCAGTTGTGAGATGTCTTATGTGGGTTCTGGGAACTGACCTGAGGTCTTCTGCAGAAGCCGTATGTTCTCTTAACCTCGGAGCCATTTCTCCAGCCCAAATTCATAACATTGATGTCTATTCTCTGTGCGGTATGGATGGGAGCTAATGCAAACTCAAGAGGTGCTTATTAAGTGAGATTAAATAACTGTCTTCATTACAAACATTTGTTTTTTTCATTCATGGGATACATGAACATGGCTGAATAATTCTATGTGTACAATGTAAACATTACTATTTCTGTTTTGCAAGTAAGCAAACTGAGGATAAACCACGTGACATGCCCTGCTGGATACAGGGTGTTTAATCCAGATGATACTGAGATCATACCTTCAGAGAACTGAACACATGGTCACAATACCCTGGCACAAGGTTCAGGAGTCATCGAGTCAGAAGATGAATTTTCCTGGTTTTGTCTTGTTCCTGTCCTTTCCAACAGAGGCTATAAATGGTTCCATAGAGTCTCAGCATGGATAAAGGGACTGCTTTCTCCTTCTGAGTCAGAACTGTCTCAAGAGACATTGGTTTAAGAATCAGGGTTGTTTTGTTATAATATTTTTTTAAAAAAAAAATAATAAAACACCATATTGTATTTGCAATTTAATACTTCACAGTATTAAGCACAATTTCTAGAAAAACTTAAAACATGCCATTTTTATTAATGGTCCATTTAAAACCACCAAACATTTTGATGTCAATTACTAAAACAAGGTTTAACACTGTCAAAAAGCATTAGCGCTAGGAACAGTCACCCTCTCTGTATTTTCATCTGCAAAGCATTACAGTTTATAAAACAATTTTAGCTTCGCATACGTAAGGCCTCATATGAAGGTTTCCATATGTTAAGAATTTTATTTGTGTGTTTGATTTTAAATTGCTTTGAAAAACAGACAGTTGAGGTTTACAGAAAGGAATCTTTCTTTTACGAAATAAATGTCTCCAAAGTGCCAGGGCACCAGCAGTAAAAACAATCTGACCACAAATCAGAAACACATTGGGAAGTGTTTGTGGAGTACACCTCCTAAAACCAGTATTTTGTTTCTATTTGCTGGAAAATTGAAAAATCTGTCGTATCTTGGCATGCCTTGTTGGCTTGGCTCTGAAGCCTCCTGCGGTAGACGGCAGATTGTATATACAGCCAAAATGTCAAGCCCCTGTTTTCAGCATACACAGTGTAAATATAGGACAACCTGCTAACACCATCATCGTTCAACTTGCAAAGTTCCCCGCCTATCGTTTGCATATATTATTTTCTCCCTTAAAAAATGTGGAGGACAAAAAAAAAAAAAAAAAATAAAAAAGTAAGACAAGATGACAGCGTTAAGCTGCTGAGTGGCATCTGGCCAAAAGCCATGAGGCTGACAACTGGAGTTTGGAATGTACAAGACTAATTTAAGGTGAACTTAGATGGAGTCAAGATTTATAATCCTTAAAATGTCCTGACTGGAGCAAAGTTCAAGGTGAGCAGTCCGCTGTTCACTGAGTAGACAGGGGCTCGGCCTGGGGTGCCCTGTGATTTCATCTACAGTCAAGGCGAATTTTGAAAACAGGCAGAAGGGCTAAGTTTCTGTGTTTCACTTCAAAGGTCTTAAAATAATTGAGAGGATTAAACTCTTTTAACCAGATAAGAAGGTTGGTGGTTTTAAGCTAGTGCTTTCCTAAGCTGTATGCAGATGACTTAAAGTTGCTCAGTAAGGGGGCCTCTTCCCTGTGCATCTCTTTTAACACAGTGATGACCAAGGCACTTGCACCCACACGCCTCATGCTGTAAGGATATCAGAATGAACGGAACGGCAGAACTTTTCAAGGGCTTGCAAAGACTTCGAGGACAAGACAGACTGTAAAATGTGGGCTTGAGCAAAAGTCTGTAGAGAGCCAGATAGTGAAATGTATTTAGGCTACTGGAAGTGGTTACTTTAGCTGCCCCGACTATAATACGATCTTTCAGAACAATTGCCAACAAATGTAGAGTTCTGGCTTCCATGTTGGTTGTGTACAGCATGCTCCAGCCAATATCATCAGACTAGAAAGAAGTTCAAATGCTTGCTCTCTGGTGGAGAGAAAATAAATGATTTTTTTTCTATGCGAATGAAACCTTAGGAGTTTTGGAATTGGGATGAAAAGGGATAAACATGAGCTGACTGTGTTTAACAAGAAAAGAAAAGAGTAACCATACTTGGGAACAAATGCCTTTTTATCAGGGGAGTTCAGTTTTTTCAGCATGTTTATCATTATCAGCAGGGGGTGAAAATATTCTACAGTGTACTCATTCTATCTAAGAGATTCTTAAAAGATAAACAATCAAAAGGTTAAAGTGCAGCAAAGATTGGTTAAAAATAAATGAAATTGTCACATGAAAACAAACTGTATTACTATTTCATGAATTTCATTTTAACGGGGTTCAGAACGAGTTGCCTGTGAATGGTACAGGGAATTGCAAATTACCTCATTTAGAGAAAATAAAATGACATTTCAAAAGTAATAAGTTATATCTAGTAAACAATAGTTGATGTTTATAATGTCTCTGAAGGAAAACACAGAATGAGCCCTGGGGATTTGAAGTTACATCCGCTTTTATAAGAAACAACAAGATAATTAAATAGTTGTGGCTTCGTTCACTTTTAAACATTATTCATAAGCTTCACTGGTACATTTTTTTCTCTGCCAGGAGGAGAGACAAATATGGGTTGTTGTAGTACAGATGAAAAAGAAATCATGTGGAAAGCTTTGGACTGCCTGACATGAGAAAGGAGCCACCCCTTCCCTCTGCTCTCCTCAACAGCCTCCGTTTTACCCTTAAACACTCCTTTTCATTGCTAACACTTGTGCATGCCCTATGGGGAGGGTCAGCTGATTCTTTGAATCTTTTCCTTAAGATTAACTATTCCTAGGCAACAGAATAGGGACAGCTAGCTATCGCAGCCTTAATCAGAATATGGAAGTTTGTTCTGTGTTCTTTTGGAAGGTAAAGGAAGGTTTTGAAGAGCATCGAATCTTACCTTTACCACAAAAGGTCTTCCTAACAAATATAGCGCCATCTTTGAAAGCAAATTCAGAGTTGACATTTAATTGCTGGCCTTGTTTATACTTACCTGGTTGCTCACTATTTTTTCTTTTCACTCACAACACAGGAATCATTTTGTTCTTGTTCTTGTCCATTGTCCTGGATTTTGAGCTTGGAGTTAGAGTTGAATAGGAATCTCAATAACCTCATGTCACGCAGCCGAGGAATGGACATCCTCCTGACCTGGACTCACACACTTGGTTAACAGGCATGCCCTACTTTCTGCATATGCATATTAAACAGGTGGTTTATTTACTTGTGGGTATGAAGCATGGAATTCTTATTAGAGGAGACATAGGGTATCCTTAACTGATCTCCAAGTTTAGTACAGTGGTCACTTGGTGATTCTCTTTCAGAAAAAACATCTAGTGATGATAACTCTGAAGAAATTTCCATTAGTTTCAGCTCTCTTTCCGGTGGAGAAGGGGTTTAGAGCCTGAAGGACTCACAGACCATGCTGTGACCTTGCTTGACCTATTGCTGATCAAAAAATTTTAATATCAACTATCCACAGATGCACTAATCCTAATCTTACCAAAGACTGACAAAGAGGTGAACCTCTACCTATGCATGCCTTCTGCTAAATATATAATATTCAGTTCCTTGCTTTATCTTTTTTGTTATTGTATTGTTTTGATATTTGTTCTGTATTTTGACATTATTGCTTTGTTTTTGATATTATAATTACATGATATATCCCCTTCTTTTCCTTCCTCCAAATCTTCCTATATACTCCTCCTTATTCTTTTTAAAATTCATAGCTTCTTTCTTATTAATTGTCATTACATACATATATATCTTGATATAAAAACATAACCTGTTCAATTTGTATAATGCTACTTGTCCGTACGTTTACAGGGCAGAATTTTAGTATTGGATTAACAGTTGGTGTATTCTTCCCTGGGGAAGACTATTTCTCCTTCTCTCAACATTCATTAATTGCCTATAGTTCTTTGTGAAGGTTGTGTCTTAGTGGGCTGTATCCACACATGGTAGAAAGCCTATTGTTGCTGGCCCTCTTCAGCTAACTTTTAGGCAGCCATGATATTTTATGGGAGTAGAATCTGATATTCTAAGGAGATACAATCTCAGAGACACTTTTTGGTTTTCCAGACCTTACAGTCTTTTCTCCCCTTCTCTCGTAATGATCTCTCAAGTGTTAGGTGTAAGAGTTGTATAGATATGTCAGCCGGGACTGGGCTCCACAACTCTGTATTTTAATTGGTTATGGTTTTCTGTAATGCTCTCCATCTGTTGCAAATAGGTTTCCTTGATGAAGGGTGAGGAATACACTTATCTGTGGGAATAAGGTCAGATATTTAGAATATACTTAGAAATTTAGAAATGTATAAATAAACTGAGCATATATATATATATGTATTATATATATATATTACATATATATGAAATTTATTCTCAATGTTACAATATCACTAGATCACATTTCTCCCTGAACATACAACAAACTTACTGTTTGCAGTAATTTCACGTTGAAATTTCTCTTCTATTGCTTTCTTCACACAATACAGCAATTGTAGAACAATTTATTGTCCAATTGTAGACTCAATGGCAGTTATTATAAGAAAAAATAGTATGAGACAAATGCATTGCTCTCTTGCCCAGTGATACTTCCTGCTATCTTCAAGATGAGAGGCTTGAGTCATATACCACAAACTTATGCTTTATCTTAGAAGGACATTGTGAGATGGGAGCTGGAAATCAAAATGCTATCTTGCTATTTCAACTTAGTGTCAGATGCAACAGCGTGACTCATTTAACTAGTGTTATCTATGTGTGGCTGGGTCCAGCATGGGGCTTTCACACGCATGCACAGACACACCTCTACAGCCAGCAAACACTGGTGTCAGCTTTGCTCCATGTACTCCACACATTAACTCAAGCTTGGCCAAGGCTGCCAAGGCAACCAAGGACAACAGAATTGAAACCAAAAGCAAAAGCAATTAACAAGCTTGTCTTGTCAGTCTTGCCAATTTTCTTCCCAGATTTGGGAGTGTGAAAGGTACATTTGTCCTGTATTTGTTCCTTTAAGTTATTTAGAAGATTAGGTTGAGGGGTATGCAAATAAATTGTCAGGACAATTGAGATAAGTTTGTCAATCATAAAAGGTTTCTTAATGTTTACCAATGAAAAACCAAATTAAAATTTGATTAAAAACCAAATGTATAAATGGGGATGTTACCAGCAGCTTTCTCTGGTGCTACCCTGTGAAAGTTCGCTGCAGCTTTAGTTCTGAAGGCACATCATGGATACCTTGCATTGCACCTGATCACTCCCATGTGATGACAGCCATGCTTACTGAAACACCAGCACTCAGATTAGGACTCTCCCAAGTAATGAATTCCATTTTGTTTAACCTTCATACAAAGTTTTCTCCTCTTGTGGAAGCATAGTGGTTTAATCACAGAAAACGAGGACTTTTAATATTTTTGTACCATCATTTTTCAGCATGAATCTGTTATAATAGAGTATCCCTGGATTATATTGTGCTTGCAATTTTTTAAAAAAAATTTGCTGTTTGAGTAGCTGACTTGAATTTCATAAACCTTGTTGGATGAATATGAACAGTAAAGGTTGAGGATTAGGACAAAATTCCAATTGTTCTGAATTAGCTTGAAACATACTCATGCAACTTTGGGCTATATACTTATATGAAGTGGCATTCTCGACAGGGATGACTATAAAATCAGTTTGCTCAACTCTTGAAAAGGATGAAGATGCTCTGTGTTCTGTAGTATCATATATTCTGGTCATATTTGACTACTTATGAAAGTGCACCCAACCTTACTAGTGTGTAAATCTGTTTTTTTTTTTTTTTTTGGTCTTTTCCATAAAAAATGTATTCTAAATAACTATTTCTGTGTGTATGTGAGTGTAAGGTCCAGAAGTGAATCTTGGGTATTGTTCCTCAAGTGTTGTTCATCTTGATTTTCGAGAGAGAATCTCTCACTGGCTTGGAACTCATTTAGTTGGCTAGCCTGAGTGCCTAGTAACCTTAGGGCTCCACCTGTCCCTGGGTACCCAGGTGGGATTACAGGTATGTTCCAGAATACATGGCTTTTCCATATTGGTCTGAGGGACAAACTCAGCTTCTCATGCTTCGATAAAAAGTACTTTACCAACCAAACTGTGTCTCCAG
The DNA here is from genome assembly GCF_011762505.2 of Arvicanthis niloticus. Classification (NCBI taxonomy): domain Eukaryota; kingdom Metazoa; phylum Chordata; class Mammalia; order Rodentia; family Muridae; genus Arvicanthis; species Arvicanthis niloticus. Next base: position 45,108,355 of record NC_047672.1, read on the forward strand.
TCCCTAATTATTTTTTGAAGCTCTTTATGATTTTTTTTAGTTCATACTTGATTTCTTTATCTACTTTAAATATATAGCTAAAGTCATGTAAGAATTGCACGGGTGATAAAAGGTTTATAAGTAGAAAAGTTTGCAAAGCCTTGGTTTGGGTGAACTTCATGTTTACTAAACAGTGCCCACAAACAACCTCCACCCCCGCCAATAAGCTTTGCTTGAGTTTTTAGAGCATAGACTACTATGGATTGGTATTACATTAGGTTAACCTCCTGGAAGAATCGTTTTGGTTATTCCTTATAGATGTGGAACAATGCGATCTATGAACTAGTAAGCATGGCTCTTTGTCAAAAGGTACACAGGAACTGAGCCCATTTCTTTTTTGCAGCTCTGGTTGAGAGCAAGGAAAGTATGTTAAAATACAAAGAGAACCTGTTATCAGCTGGAAGGTCCCAGGATGCTCCCTGCTAGCATGTAGCACTCTGAATTTCTTCAGGATATGAAATGAAACAGGGAGAGTTTGTAAGTAACCCAGGAAGTTCACTCAGCTCATCTGGTATTCGTGTTGTAGGTGACACATGCACACATCAGAAAGCTTTATACAGGTTATCAAATCCTACCCTGGGTGACTTTTCTCCCAAGTTCAGTAACCATTTGACCTGGTTTACTGTTTCTCTGGCCCAAGGTGACTCTGAGAACACAATGGGAGTCGGTGAAGCTCAGATTGGTAGAAGATTGCATAGTTACCCATCTCTAAAACAGTGCTCACAAATCTAAAACAGGAATGAAACCTCTCGCTGCTGTTAAGCTGCTAAAAGTCTACTCAGAATCCCTAGGTGGCATTGAAAGCATTTAGACTCATTTCATTCACATGTCAGGTAAAGACTTTCATTTAGCAGCGAGATGAATGCTGAATAATGGATCTTTTGAATAATGTAATTAAGAATTCATTAGGGGGGACTTAAAAAAATGACAGAAAGCAATGTGTGTGTACTCCCTCCTCTGAACTCCCAAAATGTATCATACAGTTGATGATTAAAAAAAAAAAATCAGCAGAGAACCAATTAGAAAATACTGGCATTTCATTTACAAAATACTGACATTAAAATTCAATGAGGAACAAATATATGTTTGAATTTATTAGAAATTATGTTAAATCAGGATTAAAGATCATTTTTATTATTTTAAAATGTGCTCATAATATGACAAAGGACTTAACCAACAGTCTTTTCCTGAAAAGATCCCTCAGTGTTCCCTGTATGAACCTTACAATATTGAAGAAATTCACTTTGTTCCTGGATAACTGATTTAAATGAGAAATGGCAAACTTCTCTTTCTATTCTTTGCTTTATTTTAATTTAAATGATGAAGAGGTTTAAAACACACCCGGAATGCAACAGCAGGTTAATTTGCCTGTAACAAAAGCAAGTGTTGCTGTTCTTTCCTTTGACTGTTAGGCAGAGGAGAGAGGAACGATGGGTAAAAATGATGATGGGGCTTCTCATAGATCAGATATCTCGAAGTTTGCCACCCCTGCTCTCAATTACAACATCCATATGCATACACTCCTGGGTAAGGGGTTACCCAAGAAAAGGTCAGAGTTTGTTGACATCAAAGCTTAGTGACTAAGAGTCTAGGAGACTGTTCCACCTGGGTAGCAATTGTGGTTTCAGGTTTTTTGTTTCATGGAAAAGGGAACACTTGAATCTTGGGAATCCATCTTCATAGCATTATTGATCATCTATTTTGCTAGGGAAAGGGAGCACATTCCACACGTTGCTCTTGTTTATTTGACATGCTACAAGTGAGATGATATGAACATGAGACTTATTTTATCTTTTCCATCAGTTACTTTGTCAATTACATGAGAGGCCCCCAAAGGAATGAATCAATTCGTGTGCTTTCATTTTTAAATATTTGACCAGTTAGAAATCATATTGTATCAACACATGAGCTAAAATTTCTTTGTTTTACTTTCCGATTTCCTTAAACTATACTGTCTTGAAAACTAAATCAACTTAAAGGAGCTGTGTCTGAGCCATAAGGAGCTGTACACTGACCTGGGAACTGAGCCCCATTTTCCTGTTCCCCCCCCAACCCCCACCCCATCCCAGGGGAGCTAGGAGTTAGGCTTTTAACTCACAGTTATGAGAAGGTAAATGATCTAATGACCTTCTCTGAAAAGTTAAAAATAAAAACACCCCCGCCCCTGATGGAATTACTCTTCCAGATGGTCTTTGGGGGCTTAGTGCTGACCAAAATCTTAAGGTTTCCATTTTCATTCCAAAGATCACTTCTTTAAATGATTTCTCCTAGCTAATTGGAAACAGTATGACCTAATGGAAGGAAAGGAGAATAAAGGCTTGCAAATGTTGAGGTGTAATCCAGGCCCTGTCAGTGACTACTGCTTCAACTACATTGCATGGGACTTCCAGCTTGATTTTGCTGTCTGTGAGACTGAGAATTTCTAACTCGAGATTAGTAGTATGCAGGCGAGGACAAGCAAAGGATGGAAGACATTGCTGTCTTGCAGTATTATTATAAGAGCAATATTTTTTGTAACAGGTATAGATATTCATGTTCTTGAAATGTGATAGAAAGATTAACACACACACTTCAGAAATCTACTTGCTATTATAGGCTGAAACCTATATTTTAATCTAGTCTGAAGTCATGGTGGAATTGCTGGAAAATCCTGCATACAAGTGGCTAGAGTTGAGGTCAATTCATTTAACACATTTCTAGAAGCAAAGGTATATTTCATCCCAGTTTACAAAAATAAATTTAATCTTTTTTTTTTGAAGCCAGAAAACTATCTTCTAGCTACTCTTTAAAATAATCGTATATGCTATATTATTTAAACATAAACTAGAGTTATCTGAAAGAGTAAGGAACATAAATTGAAAAAAAGTCTCCATAAGATATGGCTGTAAGGCATTTTCTTAATTACTAACTGAGAGAGAGGGTCCAGCCCATTGTGGGTGGTTCAATGCCTGGGCTGGTGGTCCTGGGTTCTAAGGGAAAGCAGGCTGGGCAAGTGTAAAATGATTTCAGCAATGAAGTGGTAGCTGGTTATCCATAAGAAGAGAATATTAACATAGTCTAAAAGAATATTCTGATAATAGAATGTTATCATTAAAATAATAGCCTATTATACCCCTATATATGCATTATGCATATTGGGATATATATATATATTCATCTTTATTCATCAGGAACAATTCTGTAGAATTTCTAATAGTTTATTTCATGTGTACATAGGATGACTTCTATAATATTAAGGGTATCTACATACACTATACAGACTCACTGCTTGAAGCAAAATGTAAAAAAGTGCTAACAATGACTCTAAAATGTTGACAAACATTAGAATCTCAGTATTGTTAGGAGAAAAGAAATTTTGGTAAAAATGGACCACAAGTCATTGAGTTGAAGTAAACAGAGTGGGGACAATAATGAGGATCGTGTAAACCATTCTGTTTGATCAGTTTATATGTTACAAAATATCTAAAGGGGGATGGTACAGGGTGATTAGCTGAAGATATACTTGCAAGGCTGGAGAGATGTTGCAGTGGATAAGAGCATCTCCTGTTCTTTCAGAGTATTTGATTTTGGTTCCTAGCACCCATGCAGGGGTTATTTATTATCTTCTGTAACTCCACCTCCAGGGGATTTGTTGCCATCTTCTTGTCTCTGGTGGCACCTGTCCCCTTCACATGCAGCATTCATTCACATAAACTCAGACACAAACATGCACACATACTCACATTACATAATTAATTTATAAAACACATATTCGGAGATATTTCTCAGTGATTTCTCAGTGATTTATGATCTTTAAAAGCATGCCGAGTTAAAATTCCTAAGAAGGGCCAATTATTATGGGAAGCATATTGGGTCAGTCTCCTGCATCTTACCCGTGTCATACAGACAGGGCAATATATTGACTCTTATAGAGTGTATATTCATTTTTTTTCTGTTTTAGGAAAAGGCTAGGAAATATGTTGATAGGGAAGAAATCATTTAAATATTGTCTGCATAAATACATCAAACATTATATTATTCATCTATTACCATACATCTTATCAGAAATTGAACTAAAATAGTTAACTTCTATATGTAAATTTTTAATGTATATAGTAAAATAATAACATTTTCAGAGCAATCAATATATTTATACATATTAACTTCAGTTTCTTCTGCCTTTTGATCTTATCCTGTATTGTTATGAGATCCTTTTTTTATATTTTTCAATATCCTCCAATTTTCTAATGCATCTTAATTTTCTCTGCTCTACTTTGTTTACTTTGCATAATATTTTACTTTGCATCCCCCCTTCAACTTTCTTTAATTCTCCTCAGTCTTCACTTACACTCTCAAATGTTTTCATGCCCTTAGCACTTCCTACTTTGCCATTTTTTCTGTTCAATTTTGACCCTCAGGAGCTGGTGATATTTAGTTTGGAGAGGGGCAGGACAGAGCAGTGACTTAAATGCTCTCAATTTCTTTCACAAGCATGTGCAAATGAAGATCTTCAGATAGAGAAGTTTAAAGTGAGTATCTCTTATTTACTGTCTCTTGAAGACTAGTCTGGCTGGAAAAATAATGTGTTCATATAAAAAGAAAATCAATGAAAAAAGTGGGAAATTTCTATATTGAAAGTTAACCTAGTTTCACTGTGCACATGAGTTGAGTAGTGAGTTGTACATTGTATTATATTTCCCATTATCTTATAGTAGACTATAATAATCAGAGAAAGAAACACATCCATATTAAGGGGACTATTTAACAGCACATGAGGAAGGAACACTAACAACTGGAGATGTGTGCTGTGTCATGCAATGCAAAGAAAAATTACTATGAGATGAAATTGCATTCTTGTTTGTGTAAAACATCTTTGTATTATACAAACATTTTTAGGACTAGATAGATGACTCTGGGTAAGAGTCCTTGATCTTCCAGAAGACCTAAGTTTGGTTCACAGCATTCATGTGGGTTTGAAAGCATGTAGTGATTTTATTCTTAATTGCATCAGACTAGAAAAATAAAAATATGCTTCAACTAGACAAGCTCTTGTCTTTCTATATAGGAAGTAACTGTAAATAAACAGCTCTAGAAATGAGCTACCAGCTCCTGAAACAGCATTGATGAATCTCGATGCTCTTTAGAATCTCAGCAAACTGAAGGTATTATGTGATATAAGATGAATCTCTTGGTTCTAAGTTTGGCAAGTATATTTTACTATATGACATTTACGAAAATGACAAGATTGTAGGCATAGAATACATACCAATAATTATGAAGACATATGGCTGTAGTAGGTGACTGACTGACCTAATAGTTATAAGAAAATTGGAAAAAATAATAAAACTTGGATATGTAAACATTTAATACCAGATTTAATTCCAGATTATACAAGTTTGTAAAGATTCCTAAAAATATATGATTAAGGTATAACTTATTTTAACTGCTAATGAGATGGCTCAGCAGTGAAAATCACTCATTGCTTTTTCAGAAGACCAAAATTTGATTCCTAGCACCCAATGGCAGCTCATATCTCTAACTCCAGTTCCAGGGAATCTGATGGCCTCTTTTGGTCTCTGTGGGCACTGAATGTACATGATGCATTTTTGTTTTTGTTGTTGGTATTTTTTTTTTTATTTTTTATTTTTTGGTGAGACAGGGTTTCTCTGTGTGGTTTTGGCTATCCTAGAACTTGCTCTATAGACCAAGCTGGCCTTGAACTCACAAAGACCCAGTTACCTCTGTCTCCCTAGTGCTGAGATAAGGTTATGTGCCATCACTGCCTGGCAGTGGTAGTTTGAAGTGTAGGTAGAACACTTATACATGTAAAATAAAAATAAAATAAATAGAAATTTTGAAATATAACTTATTACATGTTAAATTATATATTGGCGTGTGTGTGGGTCAATGTTCAGACCAGAGATGCTCAACAGGTAAAGACGCTTGTCACCAAACCTGACAACTTGAATTCAATTCCCAAGACTTATATGATAGAAGAAACAAACCAATTCCTCTAAGTTGTTCTTTGGCCTCTGTGTCCATGCAGTGGCATACCACTATCCAAACATATACACAGGCAAACACACACACACACACCCTAAATGTAAATTTTAAAAAGTCATCTTTTGAATTTGACTATAAAATCTAAGGTGTGTAAGAGGGGACTATATACAAGGGAATGGACATGTTGATTACCTCACTGGCTTTTGTTCAGGAAAAGCCTGTGGAGGGGAGAACTCCAGTCAAAAAATCCAGATGCTGTGCCATCCACTCACAGACTGGGTAATAGGGCAGTTAAATGTTTTCCTTTTTCTTTGCGGTTGGCTGTTACTAGAGGTAGCTAAAAAAATAAAGTTAATGGGGAATAAACATGTCCAGTGACTGAGAAACATATCTTGTGTCCATCATTACTGGGGACCAGAAGGGAGGGGAAGATAAGGTGCTAAAAACCAAGTGAGTTATGAAATTGTTGTTTGTTAACCAAAATGGGGAAGCTTTACAAAAATGGGGCATCCATGGCTAGGTTAAATCAGGTGTTGTAGAACAGAGACTGAGTTTGAAGTCTTTATCAAGGAAGAGCAATACATCATCTATTCTGAGATTGATTTAGTTGTATTTTAAAGATATACATTATTCTCATTTGGGCAAATATATAGTTTTAGGGATTTGTCTGTGATGGAATGGGAAGCAAGGGCATCTACCTCAAAACACTGCTGTGCTGGTGACTTTGTGGCCAGTGGAGAAGTGTTTCTGAGTGAGGAAATGAAGATGGGGCAGTGTGGTTGTCATTAGTAATTTACATCAAAGCACCAACCATCATTGCATTAGAGATAAGACAGTTTGGGTCACTTTTGTATCCCTCATATTATATGAAAACAGAACCAGTATGATTTATCTGGTAAGGCACTTACTGCAAATCCTGGTGACATGAGTTCAGTTCATGGATTCCGCATGATAAAAGAACTGGTTACCACAATCTTTGCTCTACCCTTCACACATGTGCCATAGCACATGTATCTACACACATGCACAGTAACAAATAAAATAAAAACTGCCAGCAAATCAACAACAGCTAGGCTGCAGATGGACATTCCATGTGATGGTTGATGGTGATCAGAAAAATCGAGAAGCTCAAGTATAACTATGTCATGAATTTGTGGAAAGATTGGGTCTAGGGTGCATAGGGGAAAGGTCATCACTACATCACTAAGAATGTAAGAAGTTTCTCAATAGGCCAGCAGAGAAAACATGAGTCAAATATATTTCCATCTTTATTCCACAGAATGGCCCTATGCTACCATCGAACTGCCATTCTAAGCAGAGATGGCATTACCTGTTAATTTGGGGTGAACAACAGCTTCTGTCTTGCACCAGTTTTGATCTTCATCCTAACTTGTGAGTGCCACACCTTATGCCACAATGGCTACTCTTAGCATGTAATAAAGAATAATAATTCACCTAGTGCATATGACTTTGGCTATATAACATATAGGTCAACTCTGCTCGCTGGTCCTACAGAGTGGCACTGCCAGCAACAAAGATAATGCCTACGTTGTGACTCAGATGGCAGTGGTCTGGTGCATTTGGGTATTCATTCAGTTTGCACTGGAAAGGCAGGGAGACAAAATATTGGTGAAGAAAGCCTAAAGCTAGTAATTAGGAACAGCGAAAAGCAATGGCGCATTTAGATTATTGAGCTTCTCTTTGTATTGACATCATCTTCTGAATATTTCAGTGGCCTTCATTTGCATACCCACTGAGGATTTCTAAGCAGAAATTAGCCTTTGTTCTCAGGCACAGAATTCAGTGGGGTTACAAGCTATATTAGGGTTTGACCCATTCAGATAGCATGTGCTCTGTGATGATGTTTTAAGTGATATGAAACCTTTACCCTTGTTGAGTGGAAATTTCCTGAAAAATGACTTACTATTGCCTCATGAGCCTCAAAGATTAGTTTAGCATAGACGTGTCCTTTGGTGAGAATCTTTAAGAATCATTATAAAATATGATTTTCTGCATCAGGCACATGCTGCTTGTCACAACTGTCCCTTCCATTGCTTTCACACTCTTACCTACTCATGTTAAGAAGGTGAGTGTCTTTCCCAGGGACATGGTGACCCAGGCCTTCCTAAGACCACTGCATAATCCTACTTCTCAGGTGTGGTCAACCAAATGACTCAACGAGACTCCCAAATTCATTTTCAGATGTTGAAAGTAAGTTGTTGATGGGTGAGAAAATGAGTATTAAATGCAACATGTGTCATGTATGCAAAAAAACCCATCTATACCTTGTAGGAACTTACATTTGCACATAAAAACAAAACAGGAAGTACATTTGTTATTATTTTGTTTTAGATTATAATTACACCCATCCCTTTTGCCTTTTACTCCTTTCACACTCTCTCATATACTCTTCCTTGATCTTTTTAAAATTCAGGTCTCTCTCTCTTTTTTCCATTTACTGTTGTTACCTGCATATAATTATATGCTTTTAACATGAAACACTAAATTAAACTGAGTTGATAAATGGTGAAGAAGATTGGGAAGGCTGAGATCCCTCTTCCAGGTGATAATTTTATAATCAACAAAGGAAGTCCTCTTCACATATTCTTATGTCTGTTCACAGTTACTCTGCTGTCCCCACAAAATTCTCTCCTGGTGGGTGTGCACATGTTATAACAAGAGTTGATGGACAGGGACACTCACAGTCAATACAGAGGCCCCAGAGCTGGTGACCAGTAGCCAAAGCTATCCTTTTACACTCGAGCAAATATGGCTTCAAAAAAGTTTTTGCAGATTTGACCCAGAGATGAGAAAGCAAATGCTAAGCAAAATGCAGGAGCACTGAGTCCTGAGCTTGTGCTTTGAGGGTTCAGAAGTCACTAAGCTGGCTCCCTGAGAACCTCATGGTTGTATTACTGTATTAATGACCATGCCTATGTCTGGGTGGCCGACCTTTCCTCCAGAGCCATGTTTGAAGGCGAGCCTTGTAGTTTAGTGATTCGCAATAGCTGCAAAAAATAAAAAAAATAAAAAAAAAAATAAAAATCTGTAGCTTCCTGTTATTTTGTTTTAAAGATCTGATTTAAAGATTTGTGTTATTACAGCATGCCTACTGCAAAGTCAGGAAGCATTTGCCTTCACTCTGGAAGCATCTAATGAGTGAGCCCATGGGGATAATGTGAAAGTTTAGACAAGTGAGCTGGTAAGAAAGGTTTTTCTAGGGTGAGGAGTGTTTTTGGTAGGTGGTGTACTTAGCTGGCTACTAATACAGGCAATAAAGCCTTCAAAATGACACAAGAATTAAGAAAAATTATTAAAAAAAACTTATTTAGTATAAGATAAGATAGTTCAAATTCACTAAAGGAATCTTGATCTAATCTCTGCTCAATGTACAGAACCATTACTGTAGCAATGCAGTACGTCCTGGCTTTGCTGTACTCTTGTACTTACATAAAATCTCATTCTTGTTGGATGGGAAAGGTAAGCATATGGAGAACCTCAAGACTGGATAAGAGGAGCAACGCATTTTAAGAATAAACAGTAAAAGATGCAGAAAAGGGGTTGCTTTAAATATAGGCCAAGAGGAGTTTCACAGAGAGGACATATAGAACAGACCTTTGGGTGAGTGAATGCTTTCTTTTTAGTGTGCTTAGCACAATGTAGTCTTCTGTGATCAGTGTTCAGTGCATCCCGGGTGCTATGCTAGATCACTAAGCTAAGAGAAACAGTGACCATTTAGGACACAGTGCTTTGCACGCTGGACCTTAAAGGAATTGCTAAAAAGGAATGAATTGGTGAGTTAGAGAACACTTAAAGCAGATGTGTTCATGGTACTGAATCCTGTAAGACGGTTAGACAGCCAGCAAGTGGGAAAGAACACAACTATTCTATTACTTCACCATCAAACTAAATTCACAAACCAAACAAATGTCCCAAAGAAGATTGAGATATCAGAGTATCAATTTGCTGTAGTGTAGAAGCTATTTTCATACCTTCACAGTTTCATGGAGGGTTGTGTGTGCCACGCCCTGCCTTCTCATATGTGTTTCCAACACAATCATACATGTTTTTTGTAGGAATAGTACATTTAAGTTAAAACATATATACACATATCCCTTTAGGTCAATGACTTGTACAAATAAATAATAAAAGTGGAAGAATACAAAATCACATCAAAGGCAACTTTTATTTTGGCTTGGAATACAACCCAGAGGCAGGTGTGGTGGTACACGTGTATAAATCCCTACACTGGGAAAGATGAGGCATGTAGATTATTACAAATTCAAAACCAGCATGGGCTGCATAGAAAGATACTGTCCCAAATACACAAAGCACAGCACAACATAACAAAAAGGAAGAGGGGCAGAAGGAGGAAAAGGAGGAAGAAGAGGAGGACTAGGAGGAGGAGGAAGAAGAAGAGGAGAAGGAGGAAGATGAGGAGGAAGAAGAAGAGGAGGAAGAGGAAGAAGAAAAAGAGGAGAAAGAGGAGGAGGAGGAGGAAGAGGAAAAGAAGAAATGCAACCCAGGCTTATTTTTTCAGTCTATGGAAGTGGCTAGGGCTCTCATTCTTCTAAACCAGTGTTACCATAAGTTTGTCTGTGCAATGTTCCTACTGATTGGCAGCAGTTGGAAAGCGGCTATGAAAGTATAGAAGTCACTTTGCATTAAAAATAAAGTGCATATAATACATAAAGTAAGCCCTCAATGCATTCAGATCACCCAGCACATTTTCTGAGATCAAAACAAACCATAACTTGCGAGATTTGACTGCAAGGAACATTTGGAATATGTATTTTTGTACTAGCCGAGAGCCCCCAAAGACTATGCACTTGTGTAAATACGCCCATATAAAGCAGTGCAAGGAGTCTTATGCTTGTTATTCTACATTCAGGTGAGGCAGCAGCTTTTTGCTGTTGGTTGTCAGAGTGTTTTATTGAAAGCTTGTACTTTACTAAGAAAAGCGAGGTCAGCGCCAGGGTAAGTTTCTAGCAGATATTTAAACTTTGGAAGGGTGAATGCCATTTAAACATAATGTGGTTTTTATTAAATAAATCTGTCTAATAATATTAAGGTGCTATTTCAATGCTAGGAATGGACAGAGCCAATCTTAGGAACTAAGAGATGGGGGCAGAAGGTTGGGGTCATGGCAGGGAGGCAGTTGGGTATTAGTTGTACCTTGTTAAGAGCGACAGCACAGGAAAGATGAAAAAAATTAAAACTCCCTTTCCTTTCCATCTTGAAGGATAGTTTATTTTTCTTGAAATTCCTCTTTTCTCTGTTGACTTTCCAACGAAGTAAGGTATAATTTTGGAATGTATTCCTAATATGGAATGGAAACAATGTATTTTCTTTAGGGGAACACAAAATGGGGCTATGTCTTCAGTCATTCAGTGATGATTGATAACAAATATCAAAAGTAAGAGTAAAGATATTTTAGTAACTTTTAATGTATATTTCAAAATGTTGAAATAAAGGCACAAAGGTACTCAGCAAATCACTATTTTAGCTGATTTGTAAGCGCATTCACCAATTCTCTATACTTATCCTATGTGATACAATGAAGTTCAGTATAGCGAGAGAAAATACGTAAAACTATATTACTAGGACTCCCCACAGCGCCATCTAGGTTTCAGTTGCTTTAAATAAAGAATAGTCTCATAATTTAGCTTTAAATATAACTAATCTTAGCACTGCTAAAGAGAAAACATACTTCGAGTGTGCTAAAAACCCAAATTTATAAACTTAGAGAACCTTACAAACCAAAAGCAAGTGACACTAGTACCCGAGCTGTACAAGCACTGACACTGAAGAACTGTGATGACCCCCTTCTGTTATTTGTTGTCAAATATATTTGGTGACCACAGGGAATGTGTTCAACTTTTTTAAAAATAAGTTAGTTGCCAAACCCAAAGGACATAGCAAGATGAAATCTCATAATAAACAAAGGAAATAACAAATACCGAGAAACATTCACTCTTGGCAACCCAAAATAGTCTTACCGAATGCAGAAGCAACACGTGGAGAATTTTGATAGTGAAAAGTTGTATGTGTAGATTTTGGAACACTTTATCCAAGGACCACTAGGAGCTATGATCTACAGGAAAGAGAAAAAAAGGGAAAGGCAAGGGAATGAAGAAAGAAGAAAAGAAAAGAAAGAAAATAATTTCATTACTTAAGACAGCATTTCTTGTACTGAAGACCTGTGAGTCCAAGTTTATGGTAGTGTTCCTTGCTGTTCTGAGGACAGCAGCACTGTTCATCACCCTCTGCTGGTTCTTCCCCAGAGGATCAGAGCTTAATCCTTATCTCTTTTCTTCTCTCTTTTTTATATGCTCCCTAAAATTCACCACAAAGCCTAATTTCCTTGGTTTCTATTCTAAAGTGAAATGATAATATTTTTTCTTTGAAATTAAGATACAGTGTTTTGGTGCTATCACCCCACCCTAGACATTGTTGACATGTTACATTACAAATACAGCCCATTTCTTTGAGTCTTTGTGACCAGTTGTGACAAGGTCAGGAGGATATTTTTTGTATGCCACTTATATGATTTTTCTTTTTCCCTTTAAAAGAAGGGAGTGGAAGCAATTAAAACATTTGGTTGTATGGCTCTTTCCATTCTTAATCTTCATATATTGCATCTTTCAGTTTTCAAAAGAACAAAAACTGAAACAGAAACAAAACACTTTAATTAATGTATTTCCTTTCTTCAGGACTTGTATCCCAACTTTCATATAGATTGGATTTCCCTTTGTAAGTTCCACTTATCCATGGTTTTCCATGCATCTCTAAACTGGAGAACTGGCATCACAAGAACACTGGCAAGAATCTTACACCTGTCTTGTTTCTTCCTTTTCTATACCTCTACTCCATCAAAGATCCTGATTAATTCTCCTCTGGATTCTTACAATGTTTCCTGATGGTAATTTTGAGTAATACTCTCCTAATAAAAAAAAAAAACCTAGATGAAACATTAACTTTTGTAATTTGTTATTAAATTGTCCACATTACTGATAGTCAGTGATTTCCAAACAATCAAAACTAGTGGAGTTTCCACCATGATTCTGTGTGTTTACACATAAATGTGAATATTTATCTCTGTACCTGTATCCTTCCATATCTACATTAGCATTGAAAACTCTTTCAGGAAAAAATATCTATAATTATTATCTATAGGCGTCTAGATTTTTTTTTATTCTGCTGTATTTTCTTCGAGTATATCAGCAGGTCTCATTTTTAGTATATTCCATGTCTATAAATTTTAAATTTCAAATCCATGACAAATTCAGTGTTATGATAATTTTTTATTTGGGTGAACATGTCAGATTAGGTCTTTGGTCACTGCTTGGTCATTGTGATGTAGAATTACTAAAGTTTTTGTGTTTACTTCTGAATAAATGCATATATTATAATCTCACATGGGAAATGGGGAATGCTATTTAGTTTAGCTCTCACAATATAAAAGGACTTTGCATCTAGTACTTAATTGGTGGTGGTTTTCCTTGAAATGGCTCCCAAGAAGAGTGCTGAAATATGGTCTTGTGTTCTTAAATTTCAAGAGGCTATAATACATCTCACAGAGAAATTAAGTTTGTTGGATAAACTTCATCCAATTATGATTGTATTTTTCTGTTAGCTACTAGCCAATGCAATATTTATAATAAACAGGATCTTTTAAAACATGGATATTTAACACTGGGCTCACTACATAGGTGATGTCGTCACAGGTTCACAGATCAAAAGAGATCTTACAGAATACATCCCTTTCTATTATAGTTTAACTTTAAAATTTCTGCTCAGATGCTGGGAAAACTTCTCAGTAGACAAAGTGCCTGTTATTCAAGTGTGCAGTTCAGAGTTCAGATCACCAACTCACATAAAGCTGGGTAGAGTAGCATATCTTTGCCATCCTAGTACTGCTACAGGAAGAACAGAGATGGATACAGAAGACTTCCCTGCCGCTCATGGGCTAGTAAGTCTAGGGTGCCCAGCAGTAAAGAAAGCACCCTGCCTCAAACAAGAAAGAAGGCAGGGATTGACATCTGAGCTCGTCATCCTGACGTCATAGGCACATGACTGCATACATCCAGTCTCACATACACACAAATATGAAGAAAGACACATGCATAGTGCACACCCACACATAAAACAGTCTGGTTACAATATTTGAATTTCTTTCATAAGCTTTGATCTGTTTTCCATAGTTCAGAAAACACTCCCTCCTATGAGTTGTTTCTCTGCAAGTTAATATGAAGGAAAAAAAAGCCTCATCAAAAGCTAATGTCATTTTTGTTTTTTTTGTTTTGTTTTGTTTTGTTTTTGAGAAAAGCATAACTTTGCTTTTTGTTTTTTTGTTTTTCTTTGTTTTTGTTTTGTTTTGATTATACCAGGATACTTAAAGTTGCCTCAGTGGTCAATTACAGTGATGGTATTATCATTGATATTAGAGTTTATTTTTCTGCTTTATCTCATGCATTTTTATTTTACAGCTAGTATATTCTTTTTGTTTAATTTCTTCTTTCAGTAAAAAGGCAGGAAGCTATCAGAGAAAGAAGTGAGAAATGAGAAACACACACACACACACACACACACACACACAAATTAATATACAAATGACTTAAATGAGTGCTCTTGGAAGAAGGATCCAGAGATAAGAAACTGTTTTTTTCTGAAGACATGTAATGTTGTTGAATGCTTTGATCCTGGCAAGTGGAGGACTGCTGCCCAAGGTGCTCTCAGAGTTCAGAATGATCAACCACGTCATGGACAAGACAAGAACATCCCTTTATCATGTGTTCTCAATCTAAAGACATTTTGTACTATGTTTATATATGGAAAACAATCTTCTGAGGATAGAAGAAAAGAATTTTCTAAATGTTAGAATAATTAAATGTGTTTCAATAACCAATGATAAAATAAAAAATTTCAAAATATATGTTAACATACTGGTTTCTAAGATCTATTTATGATTTTGTGATTCCTTTCCAAATCTGAGTGATCCTACTATATTATCTGTTATCCTATAGTGAAACAAAATATCCAATTATGACCAGTGATTGAATATCTTCTATGTAACATGTTCAATGAAGCAGTTCAGCCTCATTCCCAGGCCATTCTTTTTATTGTTGACGATAATTCTAGATATTTAGTAAAAGTTCATCAGCTTTCTTAACTTAGACACATTCTTATAAATTAAGAGTTTCAGTGACAAAAATAAATAGTTGAGAAGTCCATTAACACTGAAATTCTAGGCTACATGATTTGCTGTGACTTAAGATGTGTCAATATTTGTCAAAAACTTATGTCAAAACACAACATGATCTCCCAAGGGGTTAACAGAATAATCAAGGCAACTTTCATGGTTAAATATAATTGTTGTGTTCTGGATCTGTCCAAGCATACACAACTGTGTCATTAATATACCCCAAATACATCAGAACATGAACTCAGTAGAACAGTGCAAGCAAATGGAAATAAATTCCATAGCCAGCAGCTTAGACTCAAGTCCCAATTCTGTGGGTTTTTTTCCCCTTGATGAAGGTCAGGTGATGCAAACTCTCTGTTAACTCTCTTATTACAAAATAAGTAACTCTATGGTATTCATTTAGAGAAGTAATTATGAGGAATAACTGAGTTGATTGTCTACAAACAAGTCCAAATGGAGCCAGGTTTAAAAGTGAGTTGACATGTCTTTGTTCAGTAGAGTTATTGAGAACCTTTATAAAGTGTCACATGAAATAGGTAAAACAGATCTGTTTAAAAGCTGTGAAAAGCTGTAAGGACCGTATAGATATATAGTCATTTTGATTTTGTTTCCAATAACATGGCCAATCTATCTTTTTTGTCTTTTTTCCCCAAAAAACATGAAATAAGGAATTCCATATTAAAATGCAATGTGATATTACAGAGGTAGACCTGGGCAACCCTATCACGCTCATGTTAAAGGTGACATTTAGCTCCATTCTCAAAGGCCTGTGGACCATACCAATGCTAAAGTTTGAACACTTAAAGGCTGTCACCATCATCTTTGATTGTAGGCTTCTTTATGAATAAATACAGTTGCTGGGCTTCATGTAGAGCAGGCATTCACTTTCTAGACTCTTTCTTTTAGAAGAAAAAGAATTTTTTTTAATTTTCTTTTTTTTATTAGATATTTTATTTACACTTCAGATGCCATCCCCTTTCCCCATTCCCCCCCTTAGAAGACCCTTATCACTTGCCCCCTTTTTCTTTTTGCACATATACATTTTTTTTAAAAAAATCTTAATCATAGGCTTTATAAGTATGGCATTGTTCAATCAGAGGTGTAACCCACTACCCAACCTAGATATATCAACTATCTTTGACTGGTGGAGATACATGAACATCTGCCTCCCTGTCTCCCCCCCTCTTTCTCTCTTTCATCATCTCACTTCTCCTCTCCTTCTTCTCCTCCTCTTCTTACTCCTTCTCTCCCTCTCAGTACTCCTCCCACCTTAGCTCCTCCTACATATCACCCTTCCTGTTAAAATGAAACTTTTCTCTCAAAATACAATTAGAGCTTAATTATGCCAATTTGTACCTGTGAGGTACAAGATAGTCCTCATACCCAGTCTTTTTTTTAAATTTTCAACTGTTGAATGCACTGAAGACAGGTACGTTTGCCCTGGTTTGAACATTACACAATATAAACATGCATTAAAGTATCAGAGGGTACAGTAATAAGCACAATCACTACCAGTCAATTGAAACAAGCAGTCAAATCACATTGTACTCCATAAAGGCATAAAATTATGCTATATCAATCAAAAAATAAGAAAATAAAACCAAGCCAAATAAATATGTCTGTGTCACGTTGTCTTGCATACTAAGACAAAACACTCTGAAACAGCAGTCCTAACCCTTAGCACCAACTTTGAAAGTAGAACATGTAACAGTCACACCGAGGATTCCTTTCCATATTACATTCACTTTCATGGCACGTGCAAAGCTCAACGTGTTCAATACTTTGTATGCAAGCTGAAATATACTCCCTACTTCATGTCAAAATGGTCCCAATACACCCTAGAGATACGGATTCTGATGACTTTCTGTTCTTGATCAGGACAAACAGCATTATGCTATCTTTGATTTTTCTCTTTAGGTATTAATTACCATATAATTGAATGTATTGCATAAATCTTTTACTTGAAGTCCAAACCTCAAAAGTCCTTTAGTATCTTCATTATATAACTAAACTTAAGATAATACTTGATATGATCCTTTGTCAATTATGAAAATTTCCAAAATTGAGAAACACAAGATACTAATCTGAAAATTAAAACCTTAGTAGGATTATGTAGGATTATAACTGAATGGCAGTGAGCAAAGTAGAGATCTGATGCATTATGCCTACCAGATATTTTACGTGATCATAAAGTTTGGCTGAATAATGCTTTTCATGTAAGCTAGAGTGTCATGGAAACCATCAACCATGTATACTTCAATAGAATTTTCTGGTGTGCAAATCACTGGCGTGGAATGATGCAATGGGGCATAAGTATCGTGAATTAGGAAATAAATTGAGTATAACACTAATTATATTCACTATAAACTAAAATATAGTGACATTAGGTAGCCATGATAGTATTCCAGTGTTCAAAATCCGAGGTGAAAACCCATTTCAAATTCTTTCTTTATAAGAACTCAATAATCTACTGCTGTCTGTGTCTAGCATCTAATTCTATATATCTACTTCTGTTTTTGGTATGAAAATCCAATAGCTAAAGGAAAGGTCATTATCATTATTAAGTTTTATAAGAAAATCAGTACGCACTAGTATCTATTTAATAATGGAGACATCATGAATGTCAGACTTAACACACTTTGTAGAGTGCTAATAACTCTTAAAGTGTACCTTGTCTCAAGTTGAAGTCAGTATTGGAAATTTTATATTACCTACTCTGCCTGAAAGCATTAAAATGAATTTCTGTAAAAAATATTTTTACAATGGCTGGGTTTTTTAAAATAGTTACGTTTTTCAACTTTGCTTAATTTTGGATTTAATTCCCAAGCAGATAATTGTTAAAATCCATATGTGATTAAAAAATACAATGAGTTGAATAAAAATGTTATTTTAAACACTGTATTTTATGTTCTGTCAGGATAAACAATCCATGTATTTATGCCTTTATTTGCAAATTTTTAATAGTATATACATTCTCTATACATTATTGATGACAGCAGAAGTGCTTTTTTCTTTATTTCTTTCAGGTCTAGAATTGTGAGGATATAAAATATGCATTTATTCAGAAACTAAACAAAAAAAAAAAAAACTTTAGTAATTCTGCATCACAATGACCCTAATTCAGGTCCAGTGATAGATTGGAAGAGGTTGTTTCTTTTTCTATTATATATTTAAATTAAAAATAGGAAGATGTAGTTTCTACTAATGAGTTTTGTAGGGTTGTTTTAATATGATGTCCCTGAGGAGATTTCTGCACTCGGTGTGAAGGCTCCTAAGAGGTGCTTGTGCACCTGATTAATTCATAAATGGCACCGAGAGCTGCACACTTGCCCAATCCTAGTTAAATCATGGTAGGCAGCTCTTCCTCTGTAGGATGCATTGCAAATTGTGATGTTCTCGTTCTATACCTAATTACAGTCTTCCACCCCAGTCTGATTCTCTCCATAAATTTTTGTAAATGTGATGTCCATTTTAGAAGATAGAGATGAGCTTCATTAAAATGACTTCGATCTATAGGATTTTAATGCTACAATGATTTGTGACTCAAGGGAAAAATCTCTGTGAAACTGTAAGAAAAAGATGTATATGAAAAATGCAGTGGTATAAAAATGCAATGATTTTCAAATTAATTTGTTTTTTTTAACCAATAATAATTAAACACCTACTCCAAGGGATAAAAGAAAAAGTGAAAAACTTCCCATGGACAGATGTAACAGTTTGAGGTTAAGGAACTACTGTGGAATGTATTTGGAAGTATGGTACTTATTCCTTATGTCTCTGCTGCATGGGGTATACAAACCAAGCTTATGACGTTACATGTGAGAATTAGTCGATACATATGTGTAAAATTCTTAGATTAGAACATAGTAAGCTGTATTCAAGGGTTCATATAAAAATTTTTTTAAAAGTTATGCTTAGACTATTCCCCATGTAAATTAAGTATATATATTAATATATATGTTATACTTGTATATATATTATATTAACTATATATATTAATTAATATATATTATAGTATTTTGTTTTAGCTCCAACTAGTACTATTTTACTGCCTCTGGCTCTATGTTCCCCTACCTCTAGAGATCATTCTGTTAATGTTATTTTAATTAAAAAAAGGTGACCCTTCTCTTTATGATTGGAAAAATAGATTAGAATTTCATCGGTAAACATCTGAGTGTATTTTAGATTTTTGGCCAAAAACCATAAACCAAATATATAAATAGTGTGTAATTCAAACCATGTGACTTTTCATGTTCCTTTTGTAAATTCCACATATTATGATAAAATATTATTTATTAAGATATAGTACCTGTTGTCACATCTATGATAAGTGTTCAAGTGTCTTCTGAATACTATCACCATCTGTTTAGAGGTTTAAGTTCTACCTTCTCAAACCAGGAAGACTATCAGTTGAATCTGTCATTCAAATTGGTTAACTAAAAAAATCACACTTACCTATTATTTGCTTCTGTAATCAGCACATAAGGTTCATGATGTGTGTGAACATTTATTCAACTCCAATGTCTAGGTCTTAAATATGGTCCTTTTCTTTAATTTAGGAGTTTAAAGAGATCAAAGGAATATGTAGATCATCAATGTCTTAAATGAAACATAAAAGGAAAAGAAGTAGTTTATAGGCTTTCACCAGTTTGGTGATTAGTTACTGGGACTGACAGAGTACAGTGATTAATAGATGTTGTTCTTCCCAGTCTACATGTTATTAGAAACAGCAAAGTGGCAGGAGAAAAAAGAAAGAAAAGACAAAAATACAAACAGGAAAACACCTTTTTTGATGTTAATTTATCAATGGCATCATCATCAGGATTAGTCAATGCTTGCAATCAGACACAGCTGAATTGTATCAAATCAACTGGACAAAACATAACACAATTCATTTAGACACTGTGCTGACTTCTAAGATCTTATGCTTAGGATGTCCAATTTTCTGTTTTTACATAACGATGTCCTAAGCTTTATTTTACAAAACCTTTCACTTATAAAATTACCCAGTTGACAAAGGACAATTATCATCATTTTAAAATGCTTTGGATATGTGCCACTTAGCCATCTACTTTTTTTTCTTGTTCACATTTTAGACCACAGCATAGAGAAATTTGATCACTTAGTAAAGCTATTCTGACCCCAGTCAAAATAAGGTAAAGAATTAAGTGGTTACATGTGGTGCTAGGATAAAATTGCAGTTAAGGTTCAATCTACAAGATGATGCTCTGATCTCTCATTGGACAAAGGAGTACATTGTTCACAGAATCAATAGCACACTTGAAATCTTGGTCCCTTAACTGGGTGACTCATTATGTTAGATGCTGACGATTGCCATGTTGGTGAAGACACTGGATAGGGATGAGTTTAGCTTCATTTTACAGAAGTGGAGAGAAAAAAGTGTTTCTGTTGCTCCATAAGTAGAATTGTAATGCAATGAGTTCATCAATTAAGTCGGAACAAATGCAATTATCAAATAAAAATGATAAAGTTCAGTGGTGAGACATGAGACATTAGGCTGAAAGAAGATGAGGAGGAAGGCAACTTTGTAGGAGGACCAGCAGTTTCACTTAACCGGGACCCTCGAGATCTCTCAAACACTGGACCACCAAAAAGGCAGCATATACCAGTTGATATGAGGCTCCCAACACATGTACAGCAAAGCACTGCCTGGTCTGTGCTTAGAGATGATGCACCTAATCCTCAAGAGACTGGAGGCCCCAGGGAATTTAGAGGTCAGGTGGGGTAGAGAATTAGAGGATGGAGACATCCTCATTGAGACAGGGAGTTGGGGAGAAGGTATGGGATGTGGAACAGTTAGAGGGTGGACAAGAGGTGGGGTGAATAAAATCTGGAGTGTAAAAATCAATAAATAAATAATAAAAAATAAAAGTGATTACCATTGAAAAAAGTTCAGTGGTGAGACATAAGGCAGTAGTCAATTAGCACAGAGTAGGTTTCTACAGGTCACATAAACATGAGGTCTGAATATTATACTGTTAATGTATTATGTTGCCTTCATTATGAACTCTTGAGGTGATCATCTGCAAGCTAAGTTTTATTCACCTGTGAATGGCTCATATTGCTTTAAGTAACCATTGTAGCATTTTTATTTCTGTGAGTATTACATTGGAAAGGGTGATTATCTATAAAGTATTCATTTATAGTTTGATTGGGAGATGATAACAAATGCCCCAAACATTTACCTTATAAAGCTTTTCAAAGTACATGAAAAACTTTCTATTTTTATTTTTACTGAAGTCAGTTTGAAAGTGAGAATAAAATCTGGTCTGGAGACAAGATTTTTTTTTTTGTGAATCATAAATATTCTGTTGTATGAAGTATTCTCTCTACCAAGTATAGCAGTGTCTATTGTTATTGAATATATGTTAAATATAAGCTAGCATTAAAACTGAATTATTTTTACCTTTTCACTTTCATTTTACTTAAAGCCATTGTATTAAGGGTTAGTGAACACAGCTGAGCAGAATAGAATGAGCCTGAAGGATCTTGGCAGTTAAAGAAGGAATCATTACACAGATTCTTTGCCTACAAGGAGTGCCTCCCTGGGCTGCACAGGACTTCAAAGGAAGTCTAATGATGAGGACAACATCATTTCCCGCAAGCTCCCTGAATTCCAGTCATTCATAGCGTAACAGTAACCTAACATGATACAAAGAAAATCAGTATTTTGAAAGGGCAAGTTTTATATTTATCTAAAACTGGGTAATTTTTTTTTGTACCTTTAAATGTTTAGATGTAAATGGAGGTCACATGATCACTTACTACAGAAATAATAAAGGTCCATTTTGTACATCTCATGTTATCATAAATCATAACGTCTGTGACATAAACATTATAAAATCTTGACGAACACATTCTTAACATGTCTTTTTTTTATTTTTTAATTGAAAATATTTTTTGTATAATATATTTTGATTATTGTTTTTCCTTCTCCAACTTCTCTGAGATCCTTCCCACCTCCTTTCTCATCCAGTCCATGGTCCTTCTGTCTTTTCTTAGAAAATAAGTATATGCTGAAATAAAATAAAATAAAACCAAACAGAGCAGAATAGGACAAAACAAACAGACAAACAAACAAAAGAAAAAGAGCCAAAGGGAAAAAAAACACAACAAACACATGTAGATGCAGAGACAGACACTTTAGTACACATGGGAATCCCATTAAAACACAAAACATAAAATATACACAAAGAATTGAAAATGCTCAGACAAAACACTAGGAGACAAAGTCCCTCTAAAGATTCCTCTTTTTATGGGCTGGTCATCTAGCATAGCCTGCTCTTAGTAGTTTTTAACCCCGGTGAGATTCCATTGGGGAGAACTAATTTTTCATTTGGGATTAGATATAAATTGGAGATAGCTTCTGGGTTAGGGATGAGGCTGTGCTTTCCTCTCAGTGCTGGGACCGCCATCCGGTGTAGACCTGTACGGATCCGTGCATGCTAACAGACTCTTTCAGTTCTTATGTGTGTCAGTCCTGCTGTGTTTAGAAGGCATTGATACCTTTGTGTCCCCCATTTTCTCAGGCTCTTAGACTCTTTCTGCCTTCTCTCTGGAAATGTCTTTGGTTAAATTTGAATTCTACGTAAAGGGATATTGGCCTATATCAAACCACTTTGGAAAAAAAAAAAAAAAGAAAAAAAAAGAAAAAAGAAAGAAAGAAAAAATTCAGAGCAACAGGGATTCTAAAACATTGTTCAACTCAAAATTTAATGCTGTGATATTTATGACGAAAAAAGAAACAAAACCAAGAAAAGTTCAGTTAGAACTTGCAATATGAAATTATGGAAATTATTTATGACAAGGGACTCTTGAGTTTAGCAATATTGGCAGTTAAGTGGGAACAAATGTTTTGTCTGTGTTACTCGTTTTGTCTACATTATTTTGATCACCATCTAACCTCCCGCTGGTTTCAGAAAGAAAGGAGAGTATTAGAGAGTCATTTTGATCTCTCATACATGTTTCTTAGTGACACTTTCATAGACAGAGCCAGAAACAAGCTTTGGAAGAGGAGGTTTTCCTTTTGAAAGATCTCTTCAGTGGGAGTTTCTGATTGTCCTGTTTGTTCCAAAAGATATAGCAAAGTCCGCAGACTGGGTTAGGGCTGGGTTAGGGCTGGGAGGCTCAGCTGGCTCAGTCTTCAATTGCACCTGTGTCTTCAGCTTATCCAGTACTAAAACCAACACTTTGCTTCTATTTACAGGCAGGGTTAAGAACTTTTAGGAAAAATATAAATTTTATGGATAGGAAGATTACAGAAATAGCTCTATTCCTCCCTAAAACAACTAGATGTGTGCCTATTCCAATTGATATTTATACAAGAGTGTCTCTGACAATTTAATATTCTAAATATGATCTAAAAGCTCTACTCATCTTCAGACAGAATACCGCTATAAAATCTACTTTATTAAAAATATTTGCATATGGCATTCTCCTATACTAAAATTTATGAATTTTAATAAAGTTGCTTAGATTTTATAGCCCACAGATATAATTGTTCATAATCCTGGAATATTATTTAAAGGGAATAGAAATTATATGAAAACACTTAAGACCAGAATTACATTTTTGGTTTCCCATAGTTTTTATATGTTGATTATTAAGTTCCCTATAATAAATGAAAGACGAGTTGTTTAAGATAAAATCTGTACTTAACAGTGTAAATGTGTTTGTAAAGCGACATGTACAAATGTCTCCTGATAACTTGGGGTTTATTTAACAAAGGAACTAGAGAGTAACATGTAGTTTGGCTGCACTATTAAACCACTGTTTTAAGATAAAGCAAGAATAGCAGAGAATCCTACGATACCGTGATGAGTTAATAATGAGTATTGTTAATGATTAAGCTCCAATAAAACACACTGTAGAGAAATTTTAATCCAGCAACATGGTTGCTCTGATCATATCCAAAGACCTTCTCTATCTGTGTGATCCAGATGGAGTGCAGACAAGCCCTTGGTAAAAATCTTTAATCCTTCTGGCTTGAGTCCTTTATTCAAACACCTTTTCCAGTTCTAAACAGTGACTTCTAATTGAGGGGCAGATGAAATGATGAATCAGAGAAAGATTTGACAAAATGAGTCAGAGAGGATATGCCCCACTCTCCCGAGAATAGCTATTTAAGAGCAGTGCAGGGAGAGAAAGTCAGTTTAGTCCCGTCAGTCAGTTGAATTCAGTGCAGCGGAGTTGAGTCAGTCAGCTGGGAGGCAGTGGAGGAGGCAGTGAAGTGCAGTGGAGTTAAGTTCTGTTCAGTCCATGCAGCAGAGACATTTGAAGCCAGAGAATGAGAAGGAGCCACAAGAGTAGAAAAAATGGCCAGAGTTAGTTTGAGGCAGAGAAATCCAGTGAGAAGTTGAGAGAACTTCAGGTTCCATCAGCCAGTTTGGGGAGAAGTTTGAGCCAGAACAGCTAGGTTGGACCAGCTAGTCAGAGTTCAGAAAGAACTAGAAAAGGTGAGCTAGGCCAGACAGTGGTGGCGCATGCCTTTAATTCCAGCACTTGGGAGGGAGAGGCAGGTGGATTTCTGAGTTCGAGGCCAGCCTGGTCTATAGAGTGAGTTCCAGAACAGCCAGGGCTACACAGAGAAACCTTGTCTCGAAAAACAGAAAAACAGAAAAACAGAAAAACAGAAAAACAGAAAAACAGAAAAACAGAAAAAAGAAAAAAGAAAGAAAGAAAGACAGAAAGAAAGAAAGGTGAGCTATTCAGCAATAAGCCTCTGCCTGAGACAGCAGAGACAGCAATTACATCAGGAGAATAAAAGATACTGTTGTCGCACATTTAGGCCCATTTGACAAAAGTGAAAACACAATATAAAAGGATATAAAATAGAAAACCCAGATTTTAATATTCATTTCAGAGCTTTCCATAAAGTGGATAATTCTGAAGTCTTCTTTCACTGCTGTTCCTTCTATGACGAATGACTTAGTATGAACTATCCTTTTAAATTGTTTTCAGTGGAGCACACCTTTATCACTGGACTTACAAGTCACCAAGAGGACATCACCTTCCAGAGATTCACAATTTGATCTTTCTCTTCCTCCTCCTCCTCCTCCCCCTCCTCCACCTCCTTCTTCTTCCTCCCCTCCCCCTCTCCCTCCCCTTCCCCTCCCCTCCCCCTCTCCCTCCTCTCCCCCTCCTCCTCCTCCTCCTTCCTCCCCCTTCTTCTTCCTCCCCCTCCCCTCCCACTCCCCCTCCTCCTCCTCCTTCCTCCCCCTTCTTCTTCCTCCCCCTCCCCCTCCCCTTCCCCTCCCCCTTCCCCCTCCCCTTTCCCTCCCCCCCTCCCCCTCTCCCCCCTCCCCTCCCCTCCTCCTCCTCCTCCTTCTTCTTCCTCCCCCTCCCCCTCCCCTCCCCCTCCCCCTCTCCCATCTCCCCTCCCCCTCCCCCTCTCCCATCTCCCATCCCCCTCCTCCTCCTCCTCCTTCTTATTCTTCATGAGATTAGAATAACCTGAGAAATGATGAGCTATCTCAGGTATGCCTGTAAGGATATTCCCAGTAGGTAGGGTTAAATGAAGTACAGAGACAACACCATGAGGTTGGACCGCACTGTCTCATGGTGGAGGAGCCCAAAAGGGAAAAAGAGGAAGCTAGTAGAGTGCACACAGCACTGCCTTTCCTCTGTAGCCTGGTTCACCATGATGTGATCTGTATTGCTCCAACAAGGATTTCTTTCTACAAGGGACTGACCCCTCTGAAAATATGAGCCAAATTAAACTCTCCCTTTTTTTTTTTTTTTTTTTACATGTACTTTTGAGTACTAAAGAAGAATTAATGCAGTCACTTAAACTTCCCCCAGCTTATAAGAAAACCAATTTCATGGTGACGAACGCCTTTAATCCCAGCACTTGGGAGGCAGAGGCAGGCGGATTTCTGAGTTCGAGGCCAGCCTGGGCTACACAGAGAAACCCTGTCTTTAAAAAACAACAACAACAAAAAAGAAAACCAATTTCAGACAGCCTCAGAAATAAATTGTAATGATATCATTCGACTATAAAAAATAGGTAAAAATGATTCTAGTATAAGCAGAGATGAAGAGATAATAGTAAATAGGAATAAGATTAAAGAATTAAAAATGTTAAAAATAGTAAATTCTGATATAACTAACAATAATTACAGGTTGGTACTATGGGTTGTAACTATATCTATCTATCTATCTATCTATCTATCTATCTATCTATCACTTGAAGAAAACTTATCTGTTGGAGTTTTCTGATGAAGTAAGAGGAAGCTTAGGCACATGCACATTATTGTGTAAAGGTGAAACTGCATGGTGAAGAACAGAGTGTTTTCTCTGAGAAACTAAATGATGGATAAAAACAGACAGAGGGAGAGATAGGATGTGCATTGTGGCAGCTAACTGTGTATATAATGCATAGTTTTGTAATTTAAAGGTGTGGGCAAACACATTTTTCAAGATCCTTGGTTTACAGTATTTTGTTGTTTCACTAAGTATTAGTTGAATGACTAAGGAGAAGGTATTCTGAGTTAATTACTGAGAGCTTTCAGGTTTACATTACAATATTTGAAACCTATAGAGGGCACAGGAAATTGAACATTTGTGCTGTTGCAACCTTGGTTTCAAGGACAATGCTATCTCAGCCACGTTTTACCATGTCTTCTTTCTGTTATACTCTAGTACTGCTACTGGAATGTTCCTAAGCAAATGGCAGACTTTTTTCACTAAAACATAGGTCAATATACATATTAGTAAAATGACATGAAATATTATGAATATCTCACCTAATTATCAACAATATCCCAAAAGATCATGCAGGATCAGGTAAAGGTTAGAATTTTTCTTTCTCTATAGATTCTTCAGCTAAATATAGTAAGAATTCTTATGTTTTGTCATTGTTATTTCTGAATTTTTCGCTTAGTTATCTTTTTTTCTCTTAAACAATTGACAGAAAAGCCTTGGAATATTTGATCATCAGCACATAGGGTATGGAGTACTGTATCTTTGTATATGGACATATAAGATGGTAGCAGTGAAAGTTTCCTGTACGAAAACTTTACCCTTCAATGGGCAGCTGGGATGATTTGGGTATCACCTAGGAAAATAGTTTGTATAGCCATAACAAATGGATGACATAGTCCAAACCAGTAAGTGTGAAGAAAGGAAGGGGAACATAAACCAGACAAAACCACATTTCCAGGCCTAAATGTTTAAGCATTCTGTACTTTGTCATGTGTTAAACCACAAATAGACACCCACAGACCTGTGGTTCAACATGCTTTTGTTTCTTACCTAAACAAAGTTTGGAGCACTGCTCTGCAAACCAAGCAGTCCAGACAATGAGTTACATATCACAGACACACAGACACACAGACACACAGACACAGACACAGACACAGACACACAAAGACACACACACACAGAGAGACACACACAGACACACACACACAGACACACACACACGTTATATATATATATATATATATATATATATATATATATATATGCATATGCAAAGTGTCAGACACTAATGGGAAAGCTCTAGTTTGAAAAGAATAAATGTTGTAAATCTCATATCACAGAGAAGTAAGGAGAATAAAGCTATGAAAACACACAGATGCTTTACATGTGCTAATTCCCTCTTGGTTAAACTGCATTCTACAGAGACTATACTTAGATGTACTACTTATAGGATTTACATCACAGTTCACAGGCCATTTGAGCATCAGTAGGTCTGTAAGTGATTCTCCAACTCACAAGTGAAAGTGCTTATTAAGTAGGAACAGATGAGAAATGCAAGCAAACTGCTCAGGAGAGAAACCAATAAACATTCATTCGAAGGAAACCTTTCTCGACTTAAATGATTACCTCTGCTAACTCACTAACGATCTTACTCTATATTAAAGTTATAAAAATAGAGATGTTTAAAACATTCATTTTAAGGGTGGATCTCTGGCTTACACAAGTTTGTTGGGCAAGAATGTTGTTTAGCAATTGGGAATGACTGACCTTGCTTCTGAAATCGTCCTTACAAAATGCATGTGTGCGAACTTCTTCCTCAAGCTAGCAATAATAAAAAAATAAAAATCCCTTTTCATTCATCATGAACTTTATAAACGTGCAAGTTGTTTGGGAACACAATCAACCACAATCACCCGAGGTCTGTGGACAGCACTGCACAGCCATGTCTGCCATTGTTTCCAGTTTCAGAGGCCTGCAGAGGTCAGTATAGCAACAGCAACAAGGCACCAGATCGACACGCGGATCACCGCCACAGGAAGGAGCTCAGGCCACATGCTTATTGTTTACACTGACCAGGAACTGGTCATTAAAATAAATATGCAGCAATTAGGATACAATGTACATTGTGAGTACCTTTACATTATAAAGTGTACACTTAAACTAAAGCAAAAGTGGGCAAATGTTTCTGCTCATAAAAGGAGGTGGGGCAGAAGGAGAGATGGAAATTCCAGTTGGAATAATAATAAGGCTGTATAAAAGTGAATTTACTTTTGTTTACCAAAAGACTTAACGACTGTGCTGTACTAGTGAATGAGTGAGGAAAGTTTTCACAGTGGGTCTAGGACTCCTGGTACCTGTTAATAAAGCACATTATAAACTGTACAAAGGTGGAACTTTCTAACTCTATTTTTCATTTGGTATAGGACTGACTTTCTTAATTCTGCTACGATGCCACACAAATGAAAGTAAAAATTGCCCAGGAGTGTAATAGTTTTCTCCTGCTGCTTAATTTTTTTAATGCATACTTTAAAGAATTTTACTTGATATTTACACATGTAAGTGTTTACAAATGTGTGCAAATGTATTCATTCTCTTACAAATATCCCTTTGTTCCCCACCCTCCCCCTCCACACACACACACCTAATGTAAAGGATTGACATGCTTTCAAAATTGCATTCTGTTTTCCAGGATCCGCTGTGTCCATGATGACCTGTCATTGACCTTAATCTTGACATTGAAGGACGACCATCTCCCAGGGAGAGGAGTAAAACAACTTCAATTGCTGCTCTGCTCCAGACATGTATAAAGCAGACACTATAAACATATACTGTAGGTTTATTTTGGCTCCGGTTAAGCTGACACCATCAAACTCATTTAGTTTAGAACTTGCAGACACGGTGTCAGTATCAGCCTTCTGCTGAAATCCAGAAGGTTAAAGAAAAGCTAGCTAAAACAGCATGGGGCTTTTGCTGAGCCAGGAGTGAAGTTTGTCAGACTTTCACAGGACTTAATCTCATAAGCACCACCATTTTTGGTATGCTTTAATATTGCTATCAATAAGCAAAAGGCAAGTCTTTCCAAGGCAGAGAGACAAAACTGAACTGATTAAACAGGAAGACTTTGAAAACAAAATATATTTATCGACTTTTAAATTTAAATACGCATTCTCTCTAAATATGCAGTAGAAGCATACACACAAGAAAGTCAAGAAATAACACCAGCAAAAATAAATTTTATCATCTATAAGAAAGTATATTTTTACTATTAAATTTCCTGCACTATCTAAAAGTTTAGAATGTCCTGAGTAGATAAAGTTCCCTTTGTTGTGTCACATTCCTTAATTCATGGAGACAACATGAGCTCTGAAAATTTTGATTTATAAATGTTTATCTTGTAATACAAAATTAACATCTCATAATAGAAGAGAAATATTATGACACTATAACACACTAAAATTCATATGAATGTGGCATGTGCCTCTCAAAATATTGTTGTGCAGTGGATTGATTAGCCAGATCACATGTTTTTCTTTCCTTACATAGCTGAATGCATGCGTATTTTTACTTAAAAGGAAGCACTTTATAGCTTCCCTTTGGCATGTCTGCATTCTCTTAGTCTTTGGAGAAAATTTTAAGTAAAACTAGGGTCACCTGAAAACAAGCACTGTTATACTGTGACCGTCAATCAATTCATCAAGATGTCTAGTAAGTGATGAATGTATAGGTAGCAATACATGTTGACGACTTTGGTGGGTAGAGCGCTGCTGCATGTCCTGGCAGATGGAGATAGTGAAGAGCTCCATACTTGGGAGACCCTTCCTCAAGTCTCAAGAAATCACGACCACCCTAAAATCACAAGAAACCATACCTGGATGCAATCAGCAGAGGTTTATTAGGGAAAGAGCTGGCAGCCAGCGGTCTGACCAGGTACTCACGCTGGAGTCAAGGTCTGACCCCCACGGCCAGTCCTTGGAGGGTTTTAAAGGGAAAAACCACAAGCCAGGGGAGTGAGAAGGGGGGTGAGGGGTTGTCAAGGATACAAAACATGAAAACAGTGGAACAATTCAGAGGTACTCACCCTAAATGATTAGTGTCATGTGGAAATCGCCCTGCATTCTTCTCAAAAATGTGGTTTTTACCATGCCATTGTGCCCTATCCTGCCATTTCAGATTACTATCTTTACTTTTTCCGGCTATAGCCCCACATAGGTGGCAGCGTCTTTATCTGTAGTCAGGAATGTCTTCCTGCCTTGAGCCTCTCCTACCCATAGATGGGAGAGGCTTGAGGAATGTCTACACTTTTCCTGCTCAGGTCTAAGGCGAAAAATCTACACATATTTCATAAAATGGCCTTTATAATTTTTCACTCTACAATAGAAATGGATATTTCAACCAACCACACAGCACAGCACAAATTTAAATGATAAGAGTAATTAATTTATGAATATGCCATTGAATACTTTTGAAGACAAATGACAAAAACTTTGGAAAATTAAACCATGGGTATGGATGAACTACTGTATAGGTAACCTGGAAAGGAGACCAGAGATGTCTCATCTTAACCCTGAAGTTTGTCAGTATGATAAAATGACTGGAGACTTGACCTCAGCATCCAACTAGACTTGCTGTAGCCATAAGGCTCCTACCAGAGGGAAGCTTATATGAGGATAGCAACTGGGGTCAGGATTAAAGGAAGGTGCAAGAAGTCACGTAGTAGTCAGAGGGGAGAACTATTACAGAGTTGGCTTTGAGATGATGGAAGGGCTCCAGTTGAGAGAAAAAAATGATAAAAAAAACTACTTTTAAAATATTTTCTTATTTATTATATTCTGATCATGGTATCCCTTCCTCATCTCCTATTAGATCCTATCCTTCCATCTGGACACCATCTAACTCCATGCCTTCTTTCTTTCTCTAGTTAGAAAACAAACAGGCAATGACAAACCAAACAAAGAAAAAGCATGAAAGCCATGTACACGCACACACACACACACACACACACACACACACACACGAGAGAGAGAGAGAGAGAGAGAGAGAGAGATAAAGAGAGAGAGAACAATAAAAACACAGATTTAGAAATCAAACTTGACAAGCAAAAGAGGCAAGCAAAGTAAAAAATGCCCAAACAAAGCGTGATGAGACAAAACCAAAATCTCAAAAAAAAAAAAAAAAAAAAAAAAAAAAAAAAAAAAAAAGCCACTGAGTTCATTTTTCATTTTGTGTTGCCCATGTACTTCTGGGCACAAGGCCTGCCTTTAATTAGGTTTGTGTACCCAGTGAGAATCCATTGAAGAAAACCCATTTTTCCTCTGGGAGTGGTTG
Organism: Arvicanthis niloticus; assembly: GCF_011762505.2. Taxonomy (NCBI): domain Eukaryota; kingdom Metazoa; phylum Chordata; class Mammalia; order Rodentia; family Muridae; genus Arvicanthis; species Arvicanthis niloticus. Next base: position 45,140,129 of record NC_047672.1, read on the forward strand.
ACAGTTGGTGATACCTTATGGCTTAGGAGGAATGGGTTCTTCTGTCTACTTCTTTTCTCATTATGGGACCTCATCTACCCTGGACTTATGCAGTCCCTATGCGTGCTGGCACAGTCTCTCTAAGCGCATATGTGTCAGCCCGGTTGTATCTGAAAAATCTTGTTTCCTTGTAGTCTTCCATTACCACTGGCTCTTAAAATCCTTCCCCATTGTCTTCTGCAGAGCTAGGATATATTCTTGAAACTAGGAAGGAAAAAAAATGTATCCTCTAGACTTCCTCAAAGAACTCAGATTAATAGACATACCTTAGGCTTTTGAGATCATTATATCACATATATGTGTGTGTCGCTTAAATAAATTACATAGAAGAGTGGTTCTCAACCTTCCTCATACTGTGACCCTTTAATAAGTTAATTCTTCATGTTGTGGTGACTCCCGATCATAAAATAATTTGGTTGCTACTTCATAGTAATTTTTCCAGTCTTTTCAATCATAATGTAAGTATCAGATATTCAGGATATGTGATATGTGACTCCCAAAGTGGTCATAGCCCACAGGTTGAGAACCATTGATAACACATGGTAAAATAATGTAGATAGTATGATGTGTATATCATGTTTTTTTTTTTTTTTTATAAAATGGTGTTTTTGTAAGATGTTAAACTTTGACATTTTGTTTTTTGTTTTTTCATAAGAGGAAACCAGCATTGCTTATGAGAAAAATGGAAACACAGTTTCTAAGGGTGAGGTAGAATGGAGCTGAGCATAATGCAAAGTGCGCTACCAGGGTTAAAATTAGAAGATTGTTTAACACGAACCCCAAGATAATAACTTTAGAAACTCTGAAGATACAAGAATGGCTTGAAATTATTCCAAGAGCTGACTAATAACATTTGCAAGAAATATGATATAAAATTTAATTTCTAAATACAGATAGATCATTAAATTATTACTGAAAGATATTTTAAATTAAAAACAAACTGCCGTAATACATTTTCAATCTCTCAATAAGAAACATAATCTTACAGATGATGAAATGGAAGATGGGCATTAGGGTAAAGTTACATGTCTGACAGGAGCATAGCCTGTATTTAAACACAGGGAATTTGGTTTCAGTGTTCATGCTACAAAACTTTCATTCTGGAACAGTGTGGATGGATCAAAATAGACATGCAGGCAACAGAAAATTATTGACCCAATTAGTAACAAAAAAGAAACATCCCATCTTAAAAATGTTATAATGTATAAACTGCAATATTGTTTTTTAAAACATGCCTTTGGAAACAAAACCATGTGAGACACAGAAGATTTGAGCTTGCTGTAGTGGTGCTTGCTGTAATTATAGCAATGAGGAGACAGGAGAATCGCCGCAAGTTTGAGGGCAGTGATGGCTAAATAGAGAGACCTTGTCTGAAAACTGGACACAAACTGGAGTTATCTAAAGGAGGGTATCTCATTTGAGAAAATACTGCCATAAAATACAGCTGTAGGGCATTTTCTCAATTAGTGAATAATGTGGGAGCTTGTTGCCCCGCCTGTTGTGGGTAGTGTTATTTCTGTGATCTTGGTCCTTCCTTCTATAAGAAAGCAGGCTGAGCAAGCCATGATGAGCAAGCCAGGAAGTAGCACTCCTCCACGGTATCTGCATCAGCTCCTGCTTCTAGGTTTTTGCACTATTTAAGTTCCTGTCTGACTAACTTAAATGAGGAACAATGATGTGGAAAGTAAGCCAAATAAAAAGTTTTTCTTCACAAGTTATTTTGGTCATGGTGTTTTATCACAGCAATACTAACCCTAACTAGGGCACCTTTGGTTGTTTAGAAAACTCAAATTACATAATTATTGTTTCGTTTTTTTTTCTGTGAAGTGATACCAAATTTTAAACTTAAAGTGCTAAAATATATTCAGATGCTTTCATTTTAGTTTGAACATATAATTTTTAATCGAATATAGGGTGAAATGTCAAATAATTATTAGAGTGAGACTATGTGCTCAAAATTATCAGTGGAAGGGCAAAAGTAGATTTTAAGGTTTTTAACGAGTAACAAAAAGTTTATTTTCTAAATTAACTTGGTCAACATGTAGTTTACAAATCACAAAAGTCTTCTTTACTGAACACAGCTTTGATTCTACTATATCCTTAACTATGTAGCCATCACCACCTTATAAATTTAGATTATTTTCATAACTGCAAAGATAAAAAGAATTCCCAGTAGGCATTCTATTCATTCTTCTGTTAGAATCATCTTTCTCTCCTTCTCTCTGCCTCTTCTAGGCATTTGATATGAGTGGCATAATCGGTCTGTGGCCTTTGGTACTAACTTCTGTCTGTCATCCACTGTGGGCATCTCCATCTTCTACACATCAGGTCATGGATCTTTTCTTACATTCTTTTTAAATATGTTTTTAAATTTTATTTAATTTTTTTTTATTAATTATTTTGTTTACATTTCAAATGTTGACCCCCTTCCAAGTCTCACCTCTTTGAATCTTCTAACCATTCCCCTCCCCATTTGCCTCTAAGAGGATACTCTCCCACTCACTCACCCACTCCTGCTTCACTCCTTTGACATTCTTCTTCTCCGAGGCATCAAAGAACCAAGCGCCTCACCTCCCACTGATGCCCCATAAGACAGTCCTCTGCTACATGTTTATCATGAGTCACAGACCAGACCATGTATACTCTTTGGTTGATGGTTTAGTCCCTGGGAGCACTGGGGTTCCCGTTAGTTGATACTGTGGTTCTTCCTGTGAGGTTGCAATCCCCTTCAGCTCCTTCAGTCCTTCCCCTAACTTCTCCATTGGGGTCCCCAGGCTCAGTCCAATGGTTGTCTGTGAGTATCTGCATTTGTCTTAGATGCTGGCAGAGCCTCACAGCTATTCCAGGCTCCTGTCTGCAAGCACATCTTGGCATCAGCAATAGTGTCAGGGTTTGGTCTCTGCAGATGGGATGGATCCCACCATGGGGCTGTCTCTGGATGGTTTTTCCTTCAGTCTGTTCCATTTTTGTCCCTGCATTTCTTTAGGCAGGAGCAATTTTGGGTTAAAGATTTTGAAATGGGTGGTGGCCCCATCCCTCCACTGGGGCCTGTTCATATCTATTGGAGGTGGTCTCTAGGAGTTATATCTCTCCCCTTTGTTGGGTATTTCAGCTATTGTCTTCCCTGTTGGATTCTGGAATGCTCTCACTTTCCTGGAGTCTTGGACTTTCTAGTAGTTCCCCATGTTCCCTGCTCCCCACTGCTACATAATGCTATTCATTCTCCTGGCCCTCTGGACTTCTCTCCTGTCTCATCCTATTCCTGATCCTGCCCCCTTTCCCTTCCCCTCCCTTCTCCCATCCAAGTCCATCCCTCTCTCTGCATTCTGTGATTATTTTGTTCCCCCTTCTAAGTGGGACTGAGGCATCCATACTTTAGCATTCCTTCTTGTCAGACTTCATATAGTCTGTGAGTTGTATCATGGGTATTCTGAACTTTTGGTCTCATATCCACTTATCAGTGAATACATACCATATATGTCCTTTGAGGTCTTGGTTACTTAGAATGATATTTTCTAGTTTCATTAATTTGGCTGCAAAATTCATGAAGTCCTCATTTTTATATCTGAGTAGTATTCCATTGTGTAAATGTATCACATTTTCTGTACCCATTCTTTTGTTGAGGGGCATCTGGGTTGTTTTTAGCTTCTTTCTATTATCAGTAATGCTGCTATGAAGGTAGTGGAGCACTTGTCCTTCTTGTAGGTGGAGCATCTTTTGGGTATATAGCTGGGTTTTCAGGAAGAACTATTTCAAAATTTCAGAGAAACTGCCAGATTTTTTTCCAAAGTGGTTGAACCAGCTTTCAATCTCACTAACAATGGAGAAGTGTTACCCTTTTCCCACATCCTCACCAGCATCTGCTATAACCTGGGTTTTTGATCTTAGCCATTCTGACTGGTGTGAGGTGAAATCTCAGGGTTGTTTTGATTTGCATTTCCCTGATGAGTAATGATGTTGAAAATTTCTTTAGGTGCTTCCCAGCCATTTGGGATTCCTCAGTTGAGAATTCTTTGTTTAGTTCTATACTCCATTTTTAAATTGGGTTATTTGTTTTTCTGAAGTCTAACTTTGGCTTTCTTGTCCTAGCACAATGCCCTAAAAGTTTATTTACATTTAATAAATGGCATCCTTGCCATCACTTTGGAGGTTATATAGTACTCCATATGTTTATATATTATATTTGTGTATCTACAAATCTATTGATGGATATTTAAGAAGATTCTGAAGTTTGGCTGCTGTGAATATTGAAGTAATTAATATGAGATTTAATATAGGGATCTCTGTTCAATCTATTGATTTTATTCTCATTGGGTATATGATTAATAGTGGAGTTTTTGGAATTTGCTGGGTATTCTTATGAAAAACTGATTGGTTATAAATGCAGTCATGGATAACCTGTTTGCTTACTTGCCTATGTAGCTGTTTTCACAGTGTCATGTTGTTTTGATTGCCACAGTTTTGCAATATATTTTGAAAGTAGAAAGAATGGCATTTTTTATGGCTCAAGATTGTATTTACTAGTCAAGGTCTTTGTGATTCTCTTTGGGTTTCATAATAGATTTTCAAGTTCTTTGAAAAATAACTATAGAACCTTGACAAAGTGTTACATAGAATCCATAAATCACTTAGTTTAAGTTAAGCAATTTTACTAATTTTTCCTTGTCATGAACACAAAATACCTTTCTCTTTATTTATTTCTTCCCCAGTTTTTTCATCAATAGTTCATGGTGGTCAGCATATACACATTATACTTTCTTAGAAATTTTTTAAAAAATATGAAACACTTCAACAATTTGTATATTATCCTTGGGCCATGGCCACTTTTATGACATATGTCAGCAGAATGATATATACAATTGACTTTTATTACCAAATTTTAAAGTTTTTTTTATTTTTAGCTACAAATCTCTTATTAAATATATGCTTTCCTATCCTTTATTGTTTACTTATCATATGCTTTAATGTTTTGATTTTTGTAAAATTATATTCATTTTTTCATCTGTTATTTATATTTCAATGTGATATATAAATAAAGATTACTAGTGTGGAGTTATAAAAATTTAGAACTAAGTTTTCTTTTTAAAAAGTTTTAAAAAGTTTTTTTTAATTTAAATTAAAGATACAGTTTCAGTTGTTTGCATGTGACAACTTGATAACATTTATTGAAAGTCAGTTCTTTTGTCATAGAATTTATTTATCTTGATTTAGTTCTCTTCACTTAGTGAGTACCCAAGGATTGGAGTGCAAAGCTTATAGTTTTTGTTTCATTTACATCTTAGTAATTTTAAGGATCAATTAAATATATACCGAGGATGTTAGTAAATCTCTCTGACTGTGTCAGGTGGTCCTCTATGAGTTTAGTGGTATGTGTCATACGTCCAACAATTGTCTACAAGTGTGTCAGTCTTTACTTCCTGTGGAGATTCCTATAATCAGCTAGAGGTGAGAGAAAAGGACGTTTTGATCTATCTTTGACATGTACCTAGCTTTGCCCATATAGTTGCATACTATATCTCCAAGTCCTTGTATAATTACACTTATTAGTGGTTTGTTGTGCTGCTTTTTCCTTGAATTGAAACATTTCTTCCCAAAGCTACAAGGGAAACTCATAAGGCTCAGGAAGTAGATCAAACTTACAAGATTCTAGAAGCTCATGAAACTTACAAGATTCATAACCCTTCTCCTAGGTTGCAAACATTAAAGAATGACTGGGAAAAACAGATACTAGAACTGATAGGAACTGCCTATAAGTTGTGTAAGGACTTCTAGGGATGCAACTTTTGGGAGTTATCATTAATACTAGGATCAGATTCTTGATGGAGCAGCTGTGTTCCTGTAGGTAATTCCCTAATCAATCTCCTGTAAATTAACCTAATCAGGTAACTGGTTTTCTAAACTTGAGTTGGGTGATACTGTTTCTTTGGTCTTTGCTGTTATATCTAGCGAAGACAGACATTTGTTTACATCTACCCAGGAAAAACTAAATGGTGAGATCTAGCATTCTCACTTTAGGATGTTTTACTATTAAATGAGTGCTACCAATCACTTTCAACGCACGACTAGAGATGAAGTTATTATTATACAGCAAAAACTGAGTTGCATTAAATGAAGAGGAAATGAAGAATTGAGATGTTCAAGGGCCTACCCCATGATGATTCTTGCATTTGAACTGGACTTTAGGGAATTTCCAAGCCTATCTGCTCTCCCAATCACTATTGGGTTTCTGGGCTTCACCGCTACTGTCATAAGGCTGATGCTTTTCTTAGCTTGATCTCATTGAAACCAGGTAGATGGCAGATCAATCTAAAATGTCATAACATTCATAATTCTTATTAATATTTAGTCATATTTTTGAACAACTTCATTTGGGGTTATTATAAGCCTTTGGCTAATTTTCTTTGGTTAAGTTTCTGTGGTTTAGTTAATGTAATTACACTTTTTTTCCAGTTTTCCTCATTGTTTTCTGGGATTTACTACTAGCATAACACAAACTTTGAGCTCCATTTAAACTGTGACATTTAGATATGCTGAAAAATTACAAAATCTAACCGCATAAGTTTAGGAAAACTAAAATTTTAAATGAGATTAAGTAAAACTTTAAAGGAATCCCCAACATTTTGTCATGCGGATATATAGGCTTTAAAAAAATTTTTTTTATAATTTTCTGTTATTAGATCATCAGAACACATTTGAAGGACACTTTTACATTAAATCAACTTGAGGGGCCCTTTTGACAAAGAGTGAGAGGGTCTACTTCAGCAATTATCTAGACAGAGACAGTGGCACGCAAGGACCCTCCAGCTTCTCTGTATATGTCATATGCATGTGACACATGAGATGGCTGAAACATACATGAAGGGATTAGAGAAAAGCAGTGGGGAGCTGGGCGAGAACACTGAGGCAGGCGAGGAGCAGTGCTTACACGAAAGGGTGAGTGTGAAGTGCTTTATAGCAGAGGATCAAATGGCCTTTAAGCAGAGCAGCGTATAAAATTCATTATTAATTGTACTGGATGTGGAAAGCTGAGCTCTTCTCTAAATATTTAGCAAACTATCTCTAAGTATATGAGAACACAACCACACTGAAAGCGGTAAAGTGGGAAGCCATTATATACAATCTGCTGGTATGCCCTTCATGCTTCTGTCGTGTATACGGCCTGATTACCTAAGAAGATCCACAGTTTTGATTTTGTCGTTTTGTAAGACAGGTTCTTTTCACGGTGTTCTTTCCAAGCCTTTTATCAGGACTCTCTGGTGGGTTAAAATTTCTAAAATATGTCAACTTGAAGCCTACAAAAAATATGAATTTGACTTTGATTTTTACATTCCAAATGTTACTTTCTTGAAAGAAAGAAAGAAAGAGAGAGAGAGAGAGAGAGAGAGAGAGAGAGAGAGAGAGAGAGAAAGAGAGAAAGAGAGAAAGAAAGAAAGGAAGAAAGAAAGGAAGGAAGGTTTGGCAAGAAGTGTATGTAATTTGACCCTATCACTGAAAATTTCTCCTCAAAAACTCTATACATTAGGGAAAAGGCATCTCTCTTTGTGTGCTTCCAATGCATTTATTGAAGACTCTATGGCCAGCTTGAGGTGGACAAATGTGGGCTTGGCAGGCCTTGCCCCTCTTCCCCATTTCCCCTGCCTTTCTAAAAACCATTAGATTATTTTACTAAAGATAGCTACCAAAATTTATTCCCTTATTTGACCACTTCCTCCTCAGGAAGCTGACTGCCAAGATCGAACTACCAAAGCCCAGCAATCAAAAGTCCCCTTTGGTTCACCTAATTAACATGCCCGATCAAAGTATAGCCCCTCATTCTAGCCCATCCTAACACAAATACCCTTTTTCTCTTTTCTTAACAATTACACTTTACAGTCATTGGCTGCTATTTTTCTCCCTGAGTCACTTTAACTAAAGCAACTACTTTAGCTTTCTTCCCTGCTTAATAAAAAAAATCTCTGTGTGAAAACAAGTGTTTGTGTGTGGCTTGTGCCTATTCCAGGGTCTAGGCGGGAGCTCAGACTGTGTAGAGGTCTTTTTCATTTATTAGTACATATTATGTCATATTTTATCACATTATACATTTATAGGTATGTGTATATCAGGGGAGAGCTATCTATGTATCAAGACATGCGTGGAAGGATGACACAACACTACCATGTGAGTCCTGGGCATGGAACTTAGGTCATGAAATTTTGTGTCAGGAGGCTTTATTTGTTGAGACATCACCTTGCCTCAGAAAGAAGTGCATTTATGGCACAAAACTCAGCCTTATTTCCACATATTACTATAACTGTAGATTCATATAAGGAGAGGCTTTTATAATGTAATGTTCTAGGAATTAAATTGCTCATCTTTTTTCCTTGTTGGAGTTGGAGATGAACCAACTCTAGGAAGCACTGTACCCTTGCGTTGCTGAAGCCTAGGTTCAGTGGACCTAACAAACTGCCCAAAGAACATCAACAGAGTCACAGAGAGCTGGAATAATTTGGGGAATAGTAAAGGATAACCCTCCTTGATTCCTCCTCTAAACCATCATCCACAGAATGATTTAGTTTTGATCTCCTTTGTCAAAACGAATAATGTTTAAAATATCTATAGCTAATTTGGTGAGAAAGATTCCCCTACATTTTACATTAAAAGTGACTATGTTCTGTTGTCCACATTTTTAGTAAACTATGACATTTAAAAACTTTTGTCATGATGTCAATCAGATAAATTTGCCTTCCCATTGATAGATTTTACTATATACGAACAATTTGCTACAGACAAGAGAGATGTTAAATTGACTAGCTGTTAAATTTAAACTTGGAATTTGTTTCAAATGAAAGATATAAGATTAAAAAATGAAAGATATAAGATGTTCTGCTTCAGAGCCTCTAGTAAATAAGTCAGCTATCATTTTATGCACTGTCCTATTTATGGCCACGAGGTATCCATTATTATATACCTCTTGACACTCTATAAGAACACACAAATCTATTCACTCATTGATTCCCTGAGTGGTATAGTGCTATCTGTTTCCTTACCTTGAATGACTTTCCTTGGAAATTTGAGCTTCATTGGGAAATTATTTCTTGGTTCAAATACTAAGTTTTCCTTAAGCTTTCTTCATTCTTCAATTCTTCTCAAACATCTCTTGGACTTGGGCTTGCATTGATTTCTTTTTGCATGATAGTTCTTAAGTCAATTGGAGGGCATCCTCCCAACTCATGTCAGATTCTTTCATCATCTACCAAACACCCTAAGTACTACCATCTACATACTTGATATTTTGCATTAAAATGTCAACATTCTGGCCTTCAATTCCTCTTCCTTCTTATAATTTGAGTTAAGATTTTATAAAGAAAATTCCATGGAAAATTAAATCAGGAAAACACTATCATGAGGTCCACATAGCACCACACATCATATTCAGACAGTGTCTAGCTGTGTTTAAATAGACTCAGTCTTTATGTGGCAAGAACTTCAGCAACATGCATGGGTTTTGGCCAAGTGCACTAGGCTCCAGGTTCCTTTAATGTTTGCGTTTTGGTTTCAGTTAAGTTCTTATTTGGTGTTGAGAGAGCCAGTGAGAGAGGAATTGACTGAACTTTTCAACTTTGCACTGTTTATTTAGACATTGCATTGACATAGCCAAGAAGCAATCTCTCTAAAATCACCTCAAAGGAAATTTTCTTCAACTGCATACGATCATGAGAAAATAAAATCCTGCTGTTCTCAAATGACACTGTAAAGTTATAGAGGTAGAGCAAGGGGAAATCAGCCCAGCCATGGATTATCAAAACAACAGAAATGTAAACCAGGTATCAATTTATAAGATTTGTGGACGCACATGGACTCTGATTCATGTCAGCTATGTTCTTTGACATTGAAAATAAAATACCAAATGTATAAATGCACGGAAGTCAAGCAATGAGAAGCACAAGCTTTCTTTTTTATACTATTATGAAAATATGAACAGATCTAATTGATGGAGTTCAAATTGGCTGTTTTTGTCTGAATTCAATCTGAGTCAACACATTTTAAAAGTTTCACACAGCTCTTCTACTAGGATATACTTTTGTGTTTACAGAAACTGTTTTGAGATTCCTAATTCTTTCTCCTGAGCACCGAGGTTTTCTCATTTTTGTTCCATTTAAAGAGACTAATTAGGCAACCATAATTCAGATCTTAGGTAAAAGAAACACATCCCTAATTTCATTTAGATGTCTGGTTTAGTTCAGACATTTAAAATTCTTGTAATAAAGTTATTGCAGGAAGTTCTACTGTAGTGAGTTGAAAGAGAGAAAGGAGAGTACTCTTTGACAATGGATGCAAGATAGTCCAATTGCCAATAAAGGAATGTGTATCTCAATAAGAATAATCAGAGAAGGTCCATCCCTATAGGTATTGTCATTTCACAGTGTCTAAGCCATGCAGATGCACTTTCTCTTGAACTGATCTGCCTAGGGTGGTGGCCTGTGGTCCCTGAGGTTCTAAGTTATACCATGGATAAGAATCCAGATCTGTATCTTATATCTCCCATCTTCCTACCCATCTATTGGGAGCTGGTTTGAAAGACTGAAACAGAGACCTTACAAATGCCTAAAGACTAGAAATTCTGTCCAGGGGAAAAGAAATAGAGAAGAGAAGAAAGAGAGTAAAACCCCAAATCCCTGCACATGCAAAAAAAATTATTTTTTTATCCCACTTCTAAAGAAAATGAGTTTTAAAGAAGCCCATTCAAAACCACATGAGTAAAAATGAAGTTGTGTGTTTTGCACATCCCTCAGAACAGCAGAGGGATGAAAATGAGGGCGAGTTCCCTATCGTCAAACATGCCCAGAAGAAGCAAACTTTGACTTAGCCAAGAGGCAAATAAGCTACTCCTGAATAATCAGGTCTTGCTTTAAATCCATAGAGACATCCTTTTTATGTGTGTGAGGTGGACTTTTGATTTCATCTCAGGGACAAAGTTTGAAGTTATTTTGTGACTGCGGCATAGAAGTTGAAGGAAAGCCTTGTAATGGATGACTAGTAGAGGCTTAGTGTGAGTGTGTATTTAACTCCCTCATCTTGAACAATACATCTTGAACCATTCCTGCTCAAGACTCACAAGGGTTTCCTCTCAAGTACAAGATGTGGAAAGGATTCCAAAGCCAACTGACCAGGAAACTATAACACTTGTGTTCATAAGTACACAAAATGGCAGAAACAGAGGTTTCTGGGTCCCTTTCTCTTGCTCCTAGAACATCGAATGCACAGGTACTGTGATAGTTTATGTATATACACAAACAGTTTTTGAATATATAACAGAGGAAAGGGGGGTAAAAACCATTCATTCTTAAGGGCAGCTCTTATCCCATTGTATGGTATAAAATGTATTAAAGAAGGCAAAAACATTGATTCTCTGTAAATAGAACACCTAGAATTTTCCTTTGTTAAAAACATTGAATCCTCACATCAGCCCACAAGATTACTAAAAGCACAAGAAAACCCTGTCATCTCTGTCTTAATTCTCAGCTGTCGCCTTGGCTTTGGGGAACTTACCCATGTCTTAAGTCTTCCACATATCTGTCAAGGTTTCTTAAGTATGAATTTGTCTTATTCTCTTCCCTAGTCCTTCCTGTTTGAACTGAAAGCTCATGTAAGTACACTGAAGACAAAGAAGGTCATAGGCTCTTTCATCTATTCCTGTTCTCATTACATACATGTAGTAATTCTCCCTTTTCTGCTCTTGAACATTACTCAACTCTATAATTAGTGTATTGGGAAAGATACCTGAGCCTAGATGCTGGGAATTTAAAAACCAGAGCTTTGGGCCCCACAAATCTAATAATTTAAACTCTGACACCAGAATCCTAATTCTCATTTCTCATTTTCCCTTCCCTTGGATTTCTATATGACATAAAACCTTATGTGAATTAAATTTATTGTGATGGAAAATTTTCTACAAACAATTCCATCCTTCATAATAGAGCATTTGTCTAGCACTCAGTAGGGGCCTTTGAATCTATCCTTTGGATCATAAAATGCCTACTATTGCAAATACCCTACGGATTTCAAATACTTAAGCTTTCCTTTCTCCCATTTTATGAAGCATTTTCGAGCTTACTTTTGTCAAAGTGATTAATCTTTCTGGGTGTGTCCTTTCAGAATCCAGGGAGCTTCAGAATGTTCCAATTCAAGCCCCTGATGATCTACAATGAGATTCCACAATGGGTGGATCAATATATGAAGGCACTTCATACTTCTAAGAGCCGCCTCCGAAAACAACAGCAAAGGAAATCCCCAATAGAGTCCTAAAATGCATTCTCATAACATAAACCTAAGATCAAAACCAGGGTTACAGCATTTTACATCTCAAAGAAGCTCTAATGAGGAAAGATGTCAAGCTACAGAAAAGTGAGAGTTTGCTATGGCAGGAGAATGGCTCCCAAAGTTCCTTATTTTATAGAATGTTTGATCGCCCATAGCATTTGTGTTCATTTCTGTATTTAAGGACTTGTGTTTCACCAGTTTTTAAGAGTGGCTATTTTGTAATGTCATAAAATTGAATGTAACAAAAATATTCAAAAGGGGATTTCCATTATTATATAAAATATAAAGATAACCAGTGAGGTCATTGGAAAAATAATTTTCAACCAAAGTACACATGGGAGGCCCATTTACCTGAATGTATGATGCTTTTAAATGAATAACTTGACTTTAGCAGTAGAAATAAAAATGCTCCCTGAGCTACAGAGACATAATAGATGCTCATTAAATAGGCATATGATTTCTGGAAAGATAAAATACAAGTTCAACACTAACTTTGTTTTGTTAGTGTTAAGGATGTCACTTCAGATTGAAATGAAAGCTACATACTTTCACAATAGAATCCTTTATTATTACAAGGTAGATATTGTTTTAAAATTGTAATGGTGCAACACATCTTTTTCCCACATTCTTGTTGCTTTGTGACAGAAAGTAGGACTATTCTGTCAGATACTTCATTTCACTATCAGTTCTAGAAATACCTAATCTAGTCTCTTCACTACAGAAAGGCTATGTTGACTGTCCTGTAGCCTTCAGCCATTGCCTAAGTGCCAACCCTAGTTTGGGAGCACAAATTCTACCCATGAATATGTAAGACAAAGAAAATAGGGCCAACAAAAGATCAATACAATCATGGCCTGTATTGACTTTCCATGACAGAGTAATCTTTTTGTAATTTTAAGAATAAAATATTTTTTTTTTTTTTTTTTTTTTTTTTTTTGGTTAAAATTATACATCCTTTAACCAAGTGAGCAAATTAGGGACCATTGAGAAATATCTTGAACATTTTCACTAGCTATAAGATAAAATTGCTTCAAGCTTTAGAATGTTCTACTCAGTTGGAGACTCTCCTGTCTTTGTGATATTCTGGTGACAATTTCCATTCTAAGTGTCAAAAACAACTCTGCCTCTAGAGCAATGCAGTGTATTCTCCCCTTTTAATATTCTAATCGTGAGGTGTGAAGTGAAATGGTTGCTCCGGTATAATGGTGGCAAAGAAGTAGAGTGTCAATGAGATGGGGAAGGTGACAGACTTAGAATAGGTCCCTGAGGTGCTCTTCAAGTGTTCCGGATAAAGATTCCCCTGGGAAAATTTTCTCATTAGTTCTCAGACACAGTTCAGTAATTCAATAGCACTGGGTTACCATTAGTCATAAGACCAAAATATGTTACTTTCCATGGTTTAGTTCCTTTATTTGTATATGTCATTCATTCTCAGACTAAAAATTATGAGCACCACTCTCGTGCAAGGGAGCCAGCAGGTTGTTTACAAACTGGAGCTTTGGACATGGGAAGCATGTTTTGTAGACTTTTATTAATCATTGATATGTGAAACAAGTTTCAAAAAATTAGAGATAATTCAGACACATTCATATGCACGTGTCATTTTCTTCATGCCTGAGTTATTAAAGGCATATTTACATGCATATACAATCACAAGTTCATAAGGAAAGAAAACAGTAAGCAGGCACAGTTTTAAAGATAACATTTTCCAAAAGGTTTGCAATTATGCTACTAATTATCTCTGTTTAAAAGAACGTTTAGTTTTTTTTTTACTCATAACATTCTAGAACAAGATTTTCAGGTTAGAATTTTCCAAGACTAGAAAATACAGAATGATGTACTATATAGGTGAATATAAAATTGTGATATTTTATAGCAGGGGAATCTCTTGAGAGCCTAATAGTTGATCCAATTTTTCTATTGACTACTTAGTGAAGATGAGAAACACATAGATCATAACTAAACTTGCTTAGTTTTTAATTGTCATAAATTATAAGAATTGTATGTACCTTTCTCTATGCCATGAAAGTTAACTATACCTCTATTGCACAATCAGGAGTGTGCTACCTTCTCCTTACGTACTAGATCATGAGGAAAGGAGCAGCCGCCTGAACTGGTCATCACAATCCCCCTCTCAACGTTAGGAAAGCGATAATGGAACCTGTGAAAGGAAAGATCACCTGCAGCACTAAGAGACTATTGTAGACTTCTGTGTTCCACAAAATAATCCAGCATTTTACCTTGCAGACAAGATCATTCTCATTCTTAAAATGTAACTATTTTGAAGAGACTGCAAAAGTCCCCATTTTTTCCAAAGACATGTTCTGGAGGAACATATCTGCAGTGTGTACCCACAGCACGCTGACATGCTAAGAGGGCCCCACTCTTCAGGAATGTGAAATACTTATTCTTATAGACACATGAAGAACAGTTGGATTTCAGTTTACTTTTTGAAATCAGAGTATAGCCTAGAAAAGACAGCTAGAACAGGGGAACTAATAACTAACTTCTCATAGACACATAGTCTCATCTCAGCAGGAGTGATTGGGATTCACACTGCACCAAAGAGTTCTGTGTTTCTTTGCTGCCCATTGAGTTCCGGTTGAGTTTGTATCATAAATATTTATAAGTGTTTCATGTTAACGACATTGTCAGTGGAGGCTATGCCACTTCACCTTCTGTCATCTCAGTGATCAAGGGGGCTGATTCAACCACTTTCTTGTCAGGATACTTTTCTTCTGTGGGATACTCAATTCCCCAAACACAACAAAATACAAATGAATGGGGAGCGCCATTGGGCCATGACTGCCACGAGGTAGCAAGGGTTTGAAGGACCTTGTTGACTGTATTTTAACTTAGCAAAGTCATGAATTTCATTTCCTAAGATGAGAATCTTACTGTCTTGTGGATGCCCAAAGAAAAGAAAGAACTCCCCTTTTCTGGCCCCCATGTTTTCCCATTGAGGAAGTCAAATGGGTTTTTAAAGAATGTGGTGCACTTCATCTTTAGTCGTCAGGCCTGTGCTCTCAAAAGCCAGCCTATTGGTGGAAACAACATCTGAACTAAAGGGAGAATGACATGGATTAGCAACTGTTTGACATTATCCCGGAATGTAAGGCTATGTGTTTAGAAATTTAGTATAAGTTGACATTATTTCCATTAAGTCAAGTCAGAATAAAAATCTCCCCAGTTTTATAACTTCATGCCATTATCCCTTAAAATTGCCCTTAAAATGTGACTTGTGATGCCCAAAACAGTCATTTAAAGTACGTTAGATACAACCTAAGCTTGCGATTTTTAAAAGTCATGATTGATGTTGATTTATTGTATGACATTTCCAACAATAGACTGTTTTCTGGTCTGTTTTGGGGATGAGATTCAAAATCTTCTCTAAGCAACAGAAGTGGATGGATGACCACTGAAACTATTACTTGATGGTGCCAAACACCAGGTAAAAGCAAACAAAAGTATGTGCTCACAACATATATTAATTTGAACATTATGTGAGAAAAAATAAAGCATTTAAAATTAAGTTGCAAAATATTGCACACACACACACACACCACAGACCCCTTATAATGAAGAATCAAAATCCGTGATAAAAACAGTTCAGGACCACTTTATAAAAAGGAGTCACATCTTCCTGGGATGATGTCTTATAAGTAGCAAGTCAGGGATTTTCCAAGATGTTGCAGTGACAGGCTGAAAATGTGTTAGCCCTGCTGTATATTTCTACCTGGCTTTTCTGCTTCTACACGAAATAGAACTTAACAATCCATTACATCAATTCCTGTATGTCTTTGGATGTCACTCCCTGAATTTCTCACATACACTCACCCTAACTCTTAGAAGCAGGCCGTCCACAGGCCTCGTGAACATTCAAATGCACACACACAAGCAGATGCACATTCTCACAAGTCAGGGTCCACTCAAATGATGCGCTCCTGTGTGGGAGTCACATCACTTTCTCTAAAGCATCGGAGGCATGACTTTCAAGTAGTTTTAAATTACAAATCAGCTTAGTCCACATTTAATCTAGACATGTTGCTTTAACACCAAGCCACTCCAGACCTTTTAAAGTTCAGTGGCTGCAATATAAAATTCTTCCTTGTGTTGCACCAATAAATCGAGAAGCATCGTATAATTCTGTGCTATCACGGGGGATTGCTGTGAAGAGAGACAAAAACTTTAATCAAGGCTCTTGCACTGGTGCACATTTATGGACAGTTGTAGTAAAGTGAATGTAGAAGAAATTAGGAAAGCAGCTACCTAGTGTAGAGTGTGTGGATGTAAGCAAGTGGTAAACACACAGGAAAGATCGATGGGTTTCACCACATGTTCTCATTTCTTTGCTTTTTTATTTTTTTACTACTTTTGAAAATTATTTTTTATTTTTGCTATTGGTCACTTCATGCATCTCTAGAGTGATTTGAGGCTGAATCCCTTATCCCAGGACCATATCTGTAACTGAGTTATTTTTTTTTTCTAGTTTTTTAAAACTAAGCAGCCAAAAGAGAGAGGCACTTGAGTCCTCCAGCAAGTGTCTCAGTTCCTTTCATATTGTCAATAGCCCAGTGATAGCACTGTTCTTTTGACAGCTAAAAGCAGATGTGTGGGTTAAGTATGAGAGCAATTCAAATGTCCATAGTAAACTGCAGGGGGGCAGAGAGAGCTCAGAGAGCAGCAGCTTTAAAGTAATTGACTAATACAGTAAGGATATTAAAGTCATTTAGTGCCAAAAGGGAACACACTGATCCCTGACCCTCAGCCACTTTGGAGTAATCTAGTATTCAATCCAGCGTGTAATGACTGCCAGGCCTGTCAATCCTCAGGGCTCTCCAGTCAAATGCCTGTGGCTACTATTGGCTTATGGTAAAAGGACAGAAATGCAAGGAAATGCCTCTCAATCAGACTCAATGTGATAATGTTATTGCTCCAATGTATTCTATATTGTCCCTGCATAGTTTAATCTGGTGAGACCCGTGTCAAAAATTGCCCTTGCTCCCCAGAGGTCTTTATTCAACCTTTTAGCAATACAAGTGTGTTTCAAAGGAAAGGGGGCAACTTGATTAATTATTTCCATATATATATGTATATATGTATATATACAAATATATGTATATATACATATATATATGTTTTGCATTTGTAAAATATAATTTTTGCTATGGGCTGAGGCAAAAAAAAGTATGGGAATGTGGGAAATTGCAATTCTTTTTATATTTTGAGTTTGCTAATTAAGGCGGTAGAAATGACCCCATTTAGAGTCTCTAAAGTTGAAAAAGTCAGGATGAGATAAAGATTATTCAAATACAAATAATCTGTATTTATAAGTCATCTTCTTCTTTGCTTCTCCAGATCTGCTCCATAGACCCTCTGGAAAGGGCTTGCTGGAGTGAAGGAAGCACAAGGTTATTTTTAGAGAACATTGAGGTTACATAAGAGGAAGTATTTTACCTATTCCCATTATGTGGGAGTGTGGCCAGCTCTCCACAAGGAAGTCTCTACAGAAAGCCAGGAATAAAGTCATCTATTTGCTCATAATTTTAAATAATCTTTGTTTGAAAACCAACTAATTTTCAGCATCTTTCAGCCTGACTTCTTGTTGCTTAACACTCAAAAAAAAATTATCTAAGGCAAGATAACATTCTAAAAATCATTATGTTATCTGTGTTTTCTATTTAAGATACTCTGTATTTTGTGTGTTTTAAATTTTATTTTATTTATGATAGAAGGTAAATAATAGGAAATCTTACTTTTAAGCTCAATTCATTCCAAGACCTTGGGGCAGAAATGTTTTGGGAAGTCAGGCTATCCCAGGCAGTCTCACATCAGTACTTATGACAAGCTGTTTCACCACAGGCTGTTGTTTTCAAGGGAATTCAAATCCTGCATGGCAGGATACAGTATGCTATTAACACAAACCCATTATTACCTATTACCTATTTCCTATATATTTGTATGTGACCTTCATCACCTAGAACCTTGATACTCTTCATTAAGAACAGACCCTGCTAGAATGAGAGGAAAGTTAGGCAGCTATCGCCACTTCTCCTTTTGCTATCTAATTATCTGTTTAAAGTTTTAAACTTTACCTACGAAGTGAAACAGAGGGGGAAAACCCACTAGGTCAAAAACATCACAGAACCTCAAAGGAGCTCATGATTAATTTTGTGACTCTTGCTATGCCCTGGCATCAAAAAACCAGACCTTTCTAGGAGAGGGCATATTTTATATAAGATCCCAAAATTCAACATCATTTGTTCCTGTGAGAAAGCAATGTTGCTTTAAAGTAAGTACCCAGGAAGTCCAAACAAAAAAAAAAAATTAGTCTTCCTGGCCACAGTTCATATTACAAGCCGCTTCAATAAGTTGAAATCCTGTTCCTTTGTATCATAACTTTACAGAAATCATCGAGTCACGTCTCTCTCTTTGTGTAACAGCATGTTCTCGCGGACAGGTGTTAAATGTATATTTAGTCTTCTGTAGAACAAATGTGTAGAGCATCGTTCTGTTTGGGTTAATTAAGTAGGTTCTCCTTTAGCTTTAGGCGAGTTAAGGGCACATGTGTTATTTCTATGGTCAATATGTGGTTGGAAAGAGATTTATTCCTTTCAGCAAATACGGAATCTCAGTTCTGCACATGGCACTGAGCCAAGATGTGGATGGAGCATCAAGAAGAATAAAATGTGATCCTTAATTTCAGAAAGCTTAAGACACGTAGGAGAGGTGAGATGCTAAACAAATAACTATTGTGCAGAGCTGAGGGGGAAAAAGGTATCTCAAGTTATTAAGCACTCACAGCTGGTCAGAAGGTCTACATAATAAATAGACACAGGTCCATTGGAGATAATAATTTTCATTGGTTAAACTGTCTTTCCTAACACCCAGGAAAGTCACCTTCTCATGAAGCCAGTGCTATTGGACATATGTACTTTGTTGGATATGTGATTCCAGCAAGTGTACATCTTGTATAACAGTCACTAAACTTCTCCACACCATGGAAGTAATGAATTGAAATCCCACTTTTAATTTTAAGGAAAGGCAGAATTTTAAGGGTTAACCATGCAGTATCCTCTAAATATTGTAACCTTTATGTGGACTGTAATTAAATTGACCCATAGGTCTATGGCATCGCAATTGATGTTGTTTCTTATTCTCATCTGAATATAGGAGTTTAATAATATTGAATACACTTATTCCCCTCAGGTCTGCTATTTTCTTTAGAAGTTATCACCCAGAATAAACCCCAGAGAACAAAGAAAATCTCATCATGGTACAAAGTCACAAGAAGACATAAAAATTTTTAGCCAACAAGGTGCATAATCTATTTATATGTATCAGAACTTTTAACATTTTAATTACAACAATTACAAGGGTAGAGAAGAAGGAAAGTCTACATGTGAAAAAGTATCGTTTTCCATGAGTTTTACAAATCATGTTGTTGACAAAACTGAACCAGTTGGGTAAAAGTTTGGATGATTAGTCTGCAGCCTGTATTTTAATTTCCATTTTCTAGCTTTTGGTTTAGAGGACACTGTTGTTAGAAGAAAAAAAAAAAACTTTTAAAACAACCTAGTGTTTTAGGCAATTATTTTTGCAGAATTTTAAAAGTTATGAAAAATATCTCCTCCCTCTTTGTTTCTTCGTTCTCAAACTTTAATCTTTGTTTCTTAACTATTTAATCTCAAGTATAATACATGTTAGTTTTTCAAAATAATGGTAAGATCATTCTAGTAAGCATCACAGGTGAGCATCAGAGTAACTCATACTCAGTTCACAACATAGAAAATGGTCACTAAGTCCTACCCACAAATCATCTTCAGAATCCCTGGTAATCTCAATCTTCTGTCTTTCCCCTTCTTCTGCAAGTTAATCACCAATCTGCTTGCCTGACTGATTATCTGACTTTTCTCCTCTCCTCTCCTCTCCTCTCCTCTCCTCTCCTCTCCTCTCCTCTCCTCTCCTCTCCTCTCCTCCCCTCTCCTCTCCTCTCCTCTCCTCCCCTCCCCTCCCCTCCCCTCCCCTCCCCTCCCCTCCCCTCTTCTTCCCCCTCCCCCTCCTCTCCTCCCCCCTCCCCCTCCCCTCTCTCCTCTCCCCTCTCCTTTACATCCATTCCCCTCTTCTTCCCTCCTCTTTTTTGGTGTCATTTGTCTTCTCTTCTTATTTGTTTATTTTAAACTTAGTCTCACCTATGTAGTCAGAGTATGGTCATGAACTTATGGCCTTCTTGCTTCAACTTATAGAATATCTAGAGCACTGGGTTGTCAAGTGTGGGTTACCCTCCCTGGTTTTGACTCTTGATTTGAAATTCTGGGTTTGATTTATTCTTTCCTGGCATAGAATAACTTTTATTTTTAGCTTTTTTCTTTGAACATGGATGCCTGACAGATCCTTCATGGTTGTCTCAATACCACAGTTCTTCTTGTTACATGGGATTCATTATTTGATTAATTAATTTATTCTACTGCAGGTAAAATATTATTCCATTTGGTAAATGTTGTAAACAGTGCTTCTCTGAATATCATGCACAAGCATATATTCATCTGAGTGTAACTGGGAAGATTGTTGCTAGACTATGTTCCATTGCAAATGTTTAAGTTGAACAATAGTATCAGCTCTCAAGACTGGTTGTACCAATTCTATCAACAGTATGTGAGAGATCCAGAATTAAAGCTTATAGCAGTTGACTACTAAGTGTTTCATTACTCTCCGCCATGCAGGATGGGACATATAATCTCTCTCTCTCTCTGTTTTGTTTTTGGTTGTTATTGTAATGTACTAGGGAAGATGAGATCACTTTCATATTTATTGGAAAATTAAGGTAAGATTTCAAGTAGTCCTACAGCTGACACTGATAGTGTAAAATGTGTTCCCTCCTATGCTTGAGACATTGTGAACTTTCAAAGGTTGGATTAAAAGAAATCACAGTATTTCTGAGTTGTGTATCTCTCATAATTGATTCTGAGCACAATCTGTATGTATTTTATTACCATATTTTGTCACTTTTATGTACATACACATCTTTTTGTCATTTTTAAAATGTATCTATTTACTTACCTTTTCAAACACAGCCTCTGCTCTTTCCAATTCTACCCTTTATTAGCGCCAAGCAGGACTAAGCCATCCTCTCCCACTGAGGTCAGACAAGGCACCCCCAGCTAGGGGAAAGCGCTCCACAGGCAGGCAACAGAGACAGGCCATGTTCCAATTGTTAGTGAACCCACATAAAGACCAAGCTGCACATTTGCTACATACGTGTAGGGGACCTAGGTCCAGACATGCAAGCTCTTTGGTTGGTGGTTTAGTCTCTGTGAGCCTCCATGGGCCCAGGTTAGTTGACTCCGTAGATCTTCATGTGGTGTCTTTGACTCCTCTAATTCCCTCAATCCTTCCCTCTGCACAATTCCTCAAGTCTGCCCCAAGCAGGTTCACACCCTGTTTCCTTGGCTTTCAGGGTGTTGTTACTTATTTACTAAATTGACTGTTGTCTATTTCATCTTCTGTTTACCCTTTGATTTTATTTACTTTTTAGCTTTGCAAGTTTCAAACCATCTGATTAATTTCCTCCATCTTTTTCTTTATGTTGTTTATATAATTTTAAATGTACTCTTCAAAATTTCAGGCAAGTATCTTATTCACAGCCAACTCCCACTTTAAATTCACTGCAGAATCCAACTCAGCACATCTTCTTCCAACTTTATGACCTGTTTGTTTGTTTGTTTAGGACTTGGGAGTCTGTATAATTAGTGCTTGCCACATATTCATGCCTGAACCTGAGTCATCCCATGGGGTATGAGCCAAACCTACCAGTGACCCTCTCCAGTTTGCATGTACTTAGAATGTTTTTCTCAATCAAATCAACATAGATTAGTTTTATCTTAACTATTCATTGAAGATTTTCTCTAGATCTTTTGTAACTTCAGTGTTTTTGAATACGTCTTTGCTATACTGGGCAAGTTTTGGTCTAGTTCTTTATTTTTTTTTTTTTTCATAAAAACATACTAGATGAGATCTCCAAGCCCTGTGCATCTGTCGCCAGACTTGAGTCACAGCTTTGATTCCTGATGAACTCCACCTGTTGCTGTGGGTTCCAGATCCTGTGCTTTTCAGGCCTGCAAAGCTGCTGTTTCTGTTGCCCAGTGGGTAGCATCATGGCACAGACCTTCACTGCACAGAAGTATCTGGAAGCTCCCTGGTGACCTGATTGGGGGAAGCTTGGTTCTGCTTATAAATGCAGTGATAGCCATAAACCCTGTTACACTCTTTACAACTCTAACCCATTTCCAATTATTTTCTTATGAAGCAATTGATGGATTATGAAACAAATAAATAAGCAACTAACAAGTTGATCAAATGTCACCATCGATTATTCTATCATTCTCTACCAACTTTAATGATTACTATTGCTATTCACAAAATTTTCATTCAGTTTGGAGATGTCTATGGTAGTAAGAATTTATTCCTTGGCAAATATGACCCATATAAAAGTATATTTAAGCTTTTTTAAAAAATGCTTTAGAACTTTTACTTTTATTCTTTTAGTAGTATTTTTGATGAGTATTTACTTTACCAAATGAATTTTCTGTAACATTTTTATTAACCTCTCACCAAAGTCCATAGACATTTATTGTATATTATTCATCCATTTTGTGAAAACCTAAAATTTTTGAAATATCAAGTATTATTCTTCAGTGAGATAATATCTTTTCATTTAATCACATTTTGTTTCCTGCTTTGTGGATAACTATTTATTCATTTATTTTTAGATTTAGTGAAGAAAAAATGACCGTAGATATTTGATGTAAGACTTTTAGGTAAAAACTTTATATCTAATTTAATAACCAATTCACTGCTGAATGTCATAAACTTATATTTGTGACAGTTTAAATATCCATTGTTTGGTTCTGGTGATGAAGATTTATAATCCTAGATACTTTAGGCAGCTGATGCAGGAGGATCAAAAGATCAAGGTCAGCCTGAGCTACAGATTGAGACCATCATCTGCAACTTAGTAAGATTTTGTCTTTCAAAGCAAAATCTGAATGGAGATTTGGGTCAGTGGTATAGCTTTTGCCCAACATACACAAAGCCAGACTGCCAACATAATGAATAAACAAACAAACAAAAACATCCTTAAGCAATACACATGCTTGAATGAACAAAGATGCTCTGTGTGGATTAAAGACACACATTCTCTGTTTAGTGTTCCCAGTACCCAAAGGCAACCTACACACATTCACATGGCTTATGCATCAACAGTCATCTTTATACAGGTAGAGGAAGATTCACAGTTCAATGTATGCATTCAGATGCATCCATGTTTACATTTAAGATGCAATTTCGATCATATCATAGAATTTAAGTACCTCAAGTAAGAAATAAAAGCAACCCTCTTTCTATGTTGTAGAAATTTATAATAAATTAATTATAAAGTTTAGTGATGTATTTTCCTTAAACAAAGTTCTTGTCATTCTTAAATTGATCATCAAAGTGCCCAACAGCCGCCGTGTCTTGCATTGTCTTCTTTTCTACAGGAGTGCACTGTCTAGCTGAACAACAATTGGGTTCTGGGTGTTATGCACAATCATACAAGTCACCCAGACAGTTGGAAAATACTCCCTGAGTGCTTAGTGCCTGTTTACTTAAAATATACTTATGAACCAGCGATGACTGAACTGAGTTTTAATTGACCATAAAGAGAGACCAGAGGAAAAAAAAATTTCAGTGGACTGGAAGTGATGAAGATGGCTTGATAATTTAAGTAGGTTTTATAAAAAGGCTTTTAGACTCCTAAGACATAGATGCTACATAGCACTGGGGGAAATAGAGTACTCTGATGTAAGAGAACAAATAACCAGATATCATTGAGGAATGTTCAAGACAGTTGAAGGTATGATGGGGTGTGCATGTTGTTTGGGCTGCCAGCCCCTCTTCCCCTTCCTCTCCAAGGACTCTAGTCATACCGTCTCCCCTTCTAGGAAACAGGGGCTTTGATGTTGCCACACGGTCCACTTTCTGTTTGGATTCAAGATTTAATGCTGTGATGTAGCCCACTCTAAGAATGTTATCCCTGCTTTATTTGATTGACTTTTTCAAGCTATTCCATTCTTCTCAGAAATCTAAGTACAGGCGTGGGGGCTACCTAGGGGGATGCATTTTTCTGTTTTTTAGTGAGATGGTTCTAAAACTCTAGCTTTCAGCTTCACAATTCAAACCAAATAATTTTATGCTACGTAAGAAAGCTATGATTTCATCAGTAGCGTTCCTCCAGGCACATTTTATCCTAATAGAGCCATTTATAAACATTATACAATGACATTGCAGTCTTCTCTAGGCTGGGTTTTATATACAAACATACATGTATGGCTAGACAGCACCAAAACACACAAGCAAAAGTACACACATGCATGCTTCTTTATTACCTCAGAATAAAAATGCAAATGAATTTATTAGCCTAAGAGTGGCACCAAATGGAGATTTATGCACATACATTTAAAACACAGAACCCTTGAAAATAAAGCAGTTGCAGCCTATCAATTTTCCTCTTTGACAGTTTTTTAAATTCCCCTAAAAAAATGAAACAGCATGAATACCGTCAATATATCACAACAGCCGCATTAGGTTTTGTGATATACATCATAATATAAAGAGCGCTATTAGAGCACAACCTGGGAGCCATTAAATCATTCTAAATCACTGTTACATTCCATTAGTGTCAATGGCGAAACCACATAATAGGCTTTATTACAAACTTCACCTTGGTAGGCCATTGTCTCTAATAACCACTTCTCTATGATGTGGTATCATACCCAGAAATCCAGGGAGATAATAAAGGTTCCCTTATTTCTTTTTTATTGGATGGGTAAAGTTAAATTTAGCTGTAAGTAAAAAAAAAAAAATACTGAAGCTTTGTTCACTAACTGTGAGTTGCTGCTTTTTGGACAAAAAAAAAAAAAAAAAGAAAAGAAAAGAAAAAAAAAGAAAGAAAAAGGAAAAGGGAAAAAATTAGGCAGACTTGGTAAGAACAGTTTGAAATAAATTTAAAACCTAGTGATGCTGGGGCCAGGGTAGGCTGGGCAGTGGCAGCAATTACAATGTCATTTTTGAGATGTGCTTTAGTCCATTTGTTCTCTTCTTTACACTTTGGATCAGGAGCAGAGTATTGATTACAGACACACTGCCAGTCTCCAACCTGCCCTTTCTCTCTTTCTCCCCCAGCTTGAGCTGTACCCTTTTAAAAAGTCATCTGGGCACTTTGTAGAGGTGAGGCTGGTAAGGACTTCAGTTGCAACAGAGATCAATTTTCACACAGATGAGGGAGAATTATAGCCTAGGGTTCTGCACCCCTCTTTTTTTCCAAATGCATTCTCATCTTTGGTAAATTATCCAATAGCAACCTCTTCATTCTGTTTGTTAGCTACACCGCATATAAAATGCTCCCTATGAATATTTCTACTATACACTTTAGAATCCAAGAAAATATTGAAAATAAGTGAAAAACTGAGCTCTGCTGTAGAGATGAATAATCTCAGAAGACAGAAGTAATTTAGGGTTTAACAGGCTACCCAATCCAAAGTCGAAAGCACTGTATTCTTGTTGTACTACTTATGAGTGGTTATAAAATATCCTTAAATTATGGATTATGACTAAGTGGTTGTTTTTGCTGTGTGTCGATCTGCCCTTGAAAGGTGATCTGTGTGTACGGTCACTTCGGGGTCTGGATGGAGAGTTTCCCTGTGATTTTATTTTTTCTTTGAGTCCAGACTATCTCACACTCTGACTAGAGCACTCTGAAGTAAGAGAGCAAGCTACCAAGATAATATTAAGGAATGTTCAAGACAGTTGGGGGGGGGTGTGGATGTTGGTAGAACTGCTCTCTTCTACCACTTCCTCTCCAAGGACTCTGGCTACATCCTGTCTCCCCTTCTAAGAAATAGGGACTTCGATGGTGCAACACTGTCTGCTTTTCTGCTGTTAACTGTATTCCTTAGAGACAGGATGCCCTATCTTAGAAAGCAGGAGCAATGAGGCAAACAGAAGAGGCAATGTGCATTGTGGGCAGTGGGAAGCCTTCATCAGGATCCAGACATTATAGAGGGATGAACTAACAAAACAATTGAAAACTATAACATTGAGGTAGGGCCGTAAGAATATTATTATCTTACAAGATAAAGACATAATAAAAATGATTAGAAATCGAAGATGAAGATAAAATACAGAAATCTCTTGTGACCGAAGCTGTATACAGTGGCCTTCTACAGTGAAACTTTTTCTTTTTTTCTTTTAAAGTTGATAGTGAAATGTGGGCAGACGAGAAGTCTCAGCCGATAAAGGCACTTTGTACCAAGCCTGGTGACTTGAGGCTGATCTCTGGGACCCACACAGTGGGAGGAAATAAATCACACTCTAAGTCACACTCATGGGTATGAACACAGTACACACAATAAGCAAGTACGTAAATATGCGAAAGCCACTCTACAGTTACAGGGATGGCATGGAAGGCGTCTCTGCCTCAGTTTCCTTCAACTTCATTCTGTCCTGTTTCCTTATTTTTTCTGACCTCCTCCCTGTCTTCTTTTCTGTGACCTTCACTTTTCCTTCTCCCATTCTTTTTTCTCTGCCTTCTCTCTTCTTCCTTTTACCTCTCTGTCCTGTATTCTTCCTTCATTAATTAGAAGCCCTTTACAGCATTAGCTGATGCATACTCTGCAAATATGAATGCAGCAAAATGTTAACAGTGCTCTGTGGAAGGGGATTTTACAATGAGTTCTGATGCATTAAGCTTTTGGTGGTATGTGAACAAAAAGCATGTATGAGTTTGATTTGCTGTCTCTGATACCTGACAGAAGTTTTCCAGCTACAGCCCCACCCCTGATCTTGTTTTCTCTTTTCAGGATGTACTGCGTTTTTCTTTTTTGTTGCATGTCTTGTAAGCAACGTCACTGATCTTCTTAGTGTAGTGCCAGGATCCCTGATGGAAAACTTGCTCTACTTCAGCCTGACTTGCTTCTCTGTCTCTGTCTCTGTCTCTGTCTCTGTCTCTGTCTCTGTCTCTGTCTCTGTCTCTGTCTCTCTCTGTCTCTCTCTCTCTCTCTCTCTCTCTCTCTCTTTCTTTCCCATTTCTTTTTTTATTCTTAGAGGAAACTCATGATTGAGGTTGTCCTAAATAGGTTGAAAAAATACACATCCTAAAATTACACCATTTAAAAATA
Source organism: Arvicanthis niloticus (assembly GCF_011762505.2). Lineage (NCBI taxonomy): Eukaryota > Metazoa > Chordata > Mammalia > Rodentia > Muridae > Arvicanthis > Arvicanthis niloticus. Next base: position 45,167,683 of record NC_047672.1, read on the forward strand.
ATAGTTGCTCATCAGTTACGGCTTTAATCTTCTTCTAATGTAAAATTTGATGCTTGTCAGATATTTTTGTCTTGGAATTGAAACTCTATGTTCAAATAACAAACTGATATGAGAGTTTTAAAAGAACATGTCAGCATATCAATGTCCTGGTTTTGATTTCTTCCATTTTTTTCTTAATGTGGACTCATATGATATCTATCTATCCGTGGTGTGTGTGTGTGTGTGTGTGTGTGTGTGTGTGTGTGTGTGTGATGTATATTTATATATGTGTGAATGTGGAAACCAGAAGGTATTATGTTTTCTTTATTGCTTTCTCACTGAACCTTCAAATTGCAGTTCTTTGGCTATGGTGAGTTCAGCTCTTGAGATGTACCTGTCGTCCCACCCACTACCCATGCTAGATTGACAGATAGATATGGTCATGTCCAATTTCGGTCGAATTTGGGCTCTGATCCTCATGCTTGCCTAACAGGTCTCTTAGCGTGTTCTTTTGTCTCTTAAGCATAGACTTTAAACCTTAAAAAGATGTTCATACTAAGTTTGTTAACATTTACCACAATATTACTTTTCTGAACAAAGAAAAAATAAAACAACAAAACACCTTTAAAAAAAACCCATATATCCTTCCTCTCAAGTTTTATTAGCCTTTGAATTGAGATTTTCCCAGAGACCGGATATCCAAGGACATGTACTTTATGGTGGTTTATAGTCTCATCTGTGATTTCTCTCTTCTATTTTGCCTCTTCTGAAGCTTGACTTCCCCTTAAATTTGGCTAGATGGGCTGACCTATGAGCCCCAGGATTCTTATGTTGTCACCCTGTGGTTATGGCTGTATACTACCACACCTGGTCTTACACCTACATGTAGGGGTTAAAATTAAATTGTCAGCACCCAATCTGTCTTGTGTTACAGAGCCACCATGTTCCTGACTAGGCTAGGCCTGAGCAGAGGCGTGTTCTCCCTCTTCATGCTGCTGCTGCTGCTGCTGCTGCTGCAACTCAGGCCACCTGCTCAGGCAGACCAGAACACCGGCCCTGGCACCCATGACATGCCAGCATGGGAGATGGCTCTGCCAATCTTCCACCCTGTCTCCACAAGGTTGGGTTGAGCACAGACCATCCCACCATCCATGCAGTACCCAGTAGAAATGAGACTCTAATGCTTAATTTTTATCCAATAGCTTTATATGTTTGATAATGCTCAATTAACAAGATGCTCACACAATTAGAAGTGTTTTCCAATATCTTACCTAGATATAAGTTGTTACCCAGGACTGCTTCTGATACATGGGTGGTTCTCCATCATTCTTTCATCTCTTCCTTCCCAGCTCCTCCTCTTCCTTCTCCTTCCTCTTCTTACTTCTCCTCTTTCTCCCCTTACTCGTCCTACCTTAGCTCCTCCCAACTTGTGGCGAAAATTTCCCGCTACACCTACATAATGGAGGACTGAAATCAGTCCCTCACACTTGCGCATCAAGCATTCTATTCACTTTGCTATCTCCTCAATTCAACTCTGCCATCTTCAACATTACTTCATGAAATTGAGGGAAAACTTCAGCTACTGGCTGCCAACAAATTTAGTCTGACAAGAGCATTATGAACACTAACTTCTGAATATGTTCTTCTTCAACGCTTGATGCATCTACTTCATTCTAGGAAACAAAGCTCATAGAATCTGGGTTATTATGTGATATGATTGTGAACTATGTATGAGACATAAGAAAAATGACTTAGAACTGTTTTGTATTTTATAGTTTCTTTTTAAACATGGCTTACAATAGGACTAGATATTGGTGTTAACCTTGAAAACTCTCGAGAGGTTTTTTTCGCTTTTGACAGTGCTATACATTAAAGCCAGAGCCCTGTGGCCCATTCTAGGTGACTACTCTGCCATTAAGCCTACTACTACACCTCTAGCCTTCTCTGAAATATCTTATAAGCAAGGTGTTGACTTTAAAAGTAAGAAGACTTATCCCTAACTAGGTTAAATACAACACTGTGGAGCCCCATATCAAGAGATACATCTATCATACAACTTGCACATAAGGCTCCGGGATCAATGTGGAAGTGGGGTAGAAGATTATAAGACCCAGAAGAATGGGTGTGTGCTATGAATTTGTTTCTCCTCGGAATGTCAGAAGCTGCACCCAAAAGTCTCACCAAAATGATTGCCTAAACTTGAGCTAAACAAAATTTGCACCAATAGATATGTTAACTGAAATGAGGGAGTATACTAAGCTTAGGAGATCTTAGCCCTACTCAAAGAAATATAGGCAACTAAAAAATTCTGTATGTTGGAGAAGTAGTCTACTGAGGAAAGGCCTACCAATTATATCTAATATAAAATAGTTATCCTTGAAAACGTGTACATACAAATAGCATTATATAGATTGAGCAGGTTTTGTTTATGTATTTAGAAGTACAGTGAAGGTTTGATGCCTCAGCACAGGGGGAATGCTAGAGCAGTGGGGGAAGGAGTGGATGAGTTGGTAGGTGGGTAAGCACCCTCATAGAGGCAAAGGGGAGGATGGCGGGGGGGATGAGATGTGCGGTTGTAGAGGGGGATATTATTTGAAATATAAATGAATGAAATGATTAATGAAAACATAGGCATATACACAAACCATATATATCTATATAGCTAATATGTATATACTAATACTTATTGAAGAAAGAGGCAATGATTTTGAAAGAGAACACAGCCAGGTATATGTGATGGTTTGAAGGGAGGAATAGGAAGGGAAAAAAAGTAATTATACGACAATCTTAACAAATAAAAGAAATCATTTTTTTAAGCTGACTTTACAAATAGTGCATTGAATGACCAAATACAATGCTTGTGGCAACGGATTTGAGGAACACGGCTTTTATATTAATTTGTTCCTATAAAAGTATTTATATTGTTTGTTTTATGAAAATAATGCCCTTATCTTTCTTTCATGCCAGTCAAATGTAAGATTAGTTTATTGAAATACCAAAAAAATTTCAAACATGAATTTTCTTCATTGGCATGATTTGTTCACATGAGTATCCTTGAAAACCTTTACACATGGATATGGCAGGTATTTACACACATGGAAGATTTTCTAAAATTATGACTCCTTCATAGAACATAGCTACAACATTTTATATAGTTAATTCATGACAATATGTTAGAAATCTGCTGGCTTAGCCATAAATCTCACCCCATCACTTCTGTCCTATCACCATGAGCCACTCCCAGCTCACACAGTCAAGGAGCATGCAGTTACTTGCACTAATTACTAATTACGGCTTGCTTTTAAAGTTGGAATTGTATAAATGTTAAGATTATTGAAAACTGTGGCCATGAATGATATATATTTTATAAAATTCTGCAAATTATGAAAAAATCTGTAGATATGTCCTATTTAGAGCAAAAAGTAATTCATTTCCTCTTCATTCTTCACTAAAGATGACCTAATAAAACCTTTTCAAGTTTTGTTTTTAAGTTAATTAAAAATATGACTATAAAAGATGGGCTCATTTTTAAAATGAAGAAATGAAATTTCAGGCAAAATACAAAAATATTTGCAGAAGGCTTGCTACGTGCCATGTTTTCAATTTCTAATATAAAAAAGTTTATTACTTTTAAATTAATTTTCTGATGGAAGGATAGGAGGCTAAACTTGGGTCACGGCACACATAAAGAGGTCAGAGGACAACTTTTGGGAGTTGCTCCTCTCTTTCTACCATGTAGGGTTTGGGTGAGGAGGAGTCAAACTTACATTGTCAGATTAGATACAAAGTCCTCTTCCTCTTCTCCCTCCTCCTCCTCTTTTCCTCCTCCTTCTCTTCCTCTTCCTCCTCTCCTCTTCTTCTTGTTCTTCAAATTACTATCTTATTAAACTTGCCCCAAATTACATTAAATGATAACAGTACTATTTTCTAAACTGTTGAATCTATTAAATTAAAAACTCAAGTTGAACACAGGTTAATATTTTTTCACTCATTAGTATGTTGCCTCCACCAACATTTTAAAGGGTTTACAATAAATTCTTCTTAAGACTAGAAGACAAGAACATTTAAAAAAAAAACCAACTAAGTGCTATTCTCAAAATTGTAATATTTAGTAAAAGAGAGGTGTTTAGGTCTGGAAATCCAGTCCACTACAACAGAAGTTGTAAGAGCTGCATTAACAGAGCTGGTTTGCTGGTCCTAGGGACTTCCATGCACCGTCAGAAGTAGGTAAAACTTTTCTCAGAAGAAGGAGTACTGCCATGGAACCCCAAATGAGAAGCCAGTAAGATAGGTGAGACAAATAGTACAGCCACTTAATCAAAACACCCAAAGGAAGAGAGACTGCCAAAGATGTTACCCTGCTTCGACCTTCTTACTGTGCATATCAAATATGTGAGAGACTGAGAGTTTTGAACTGAACAAAGGAAAGGCTTATAATTGTCTGCATATTCTCCACTCATTGTTTCCCTATGTAAGCTATTATCTTGAAGATTGAAAGACATAAGACATAAAATATGGTGAACGGTGACTCATGATGTTTACGTTACACTGTAACAGTAACATATCAGTAAGATAAGATAGAGTTTAGTCTAGACCTCATGGTTGTTAAACTCCATACAATAAGTTCTCTCTCTCTCTCTCTCTCTCTCTCTCTCTCTCTCTCTCTCTCTCTCTCTCCTTCATTTTTAGTAGTTTTTCTCTTTCACGTTTTTATATTTGTATGCTATATGTTTTTCTCCTTCTCCTTTGCTTTACCATGCTTTTCCATCTCCCTGTCTCTCAACCAACCACACCCACACTATCTGGACTAATTTTGGTTTTGTTTAGCATCCTCCAGTTTGACTGAGGCCTTCTGTGTGATTCTGAGTGTGTAACTGATTATCAAAGCCTGTTGGGGTCACTAGTGGGTGTAACAACTTGTTAGTATGGTTCCCTAACCTCTAGAAGTTGTCTGTCATCAATAATTGTCACTACATGATAGGACCTTGTGACTTTATTCTGCTTCCATAAATAACAGGAGGGCCAAACCTCTGTGGATGCTATACCAGTACATACAGCTAATGAGGGTCCATGTTCTGCTTAGAAGATGGCATTGCAAAAATATTCTTTCTGGGATAGTCTACTCTTAAGACAAATTCAGAAGTTCAGAAATAAGAAACATTTCCAAGTTATTTCTGACAAAAGATCTGTTAGATTGAAAAGCTGTAGTCTTTTATACTTATTTAAAATATATTAAATGTTTTTGAATGGGGAACATTTAAAAGTTTACAAATTATCTAATGCTTTTATTTGTTCAATTCTCATTGAACCTGTTCTTTGGAAAAATTTTATCAGTATAATGTTCCTGAGACAAAAACAAAAAATAAAAACAAAAACACAAAACAAAATCCATAGGTATTTTAATAGGTTCCTTTTAACCATAATTTAAATTAAACTTCCAGCAGTCATCATTCTAGTTATATATTTTGCAACTTATTTTGAGGTTACAGTTCAATAGGATAAAACTTGCAGAGTTTACCCATACATCATGTGGTAGTGAGGCAGCTCTCATGGAGCCTGCACAGGTTCAAGCTAGAATGGGTCATAGCATGGACATCAGGCAGTAGACACGGGCTTTAACCTCTAACCAAAAAGCTATCCACTAGTAACATTTGCTTGCAAAGAAAACAACCATTTCTCTCCAAACTCCCTGAGTGTGTTAAGCACTCTTCAGTGCAGCCCCCATGCTCAAGGGTAGCTGCCCAGCAGAGAACAACTCAATAGTATTGTTGTAGAGCTTAGCCTCACATTGTTTTTCGGGAGGGGGCCTTTTTGTCTTATTGGGCTTTTAGTTGTGTATTTTGGTTTCTATTTTTATAAATTTATAGGTTTTATAGATTAATAGGTTTGTGTGTGTGTATTTCTTGGTTTGTTTTTTTTTTTTTTTTTTTGCTTACTTGTTGTTATTTAGTTTGCGTGAGAGAGGCCCAGACAATCATTCATATATATATATATATATATATATATATATATATATATATATATATATGTGTGTGTGTGTGTGTGTGTGTGTGTGTGTGTGTGTGTGTGTAGAAAGAGAGTGAGTGAGAGAGAGAAACAGAGAGACAGAGAGGAGGGACAAACACACAGACAGACAGACACACAGACAGAACAGAGCATCACCATTACCATTTACTCAGCATGAGTGGGGAGGTAGGAGAGAACATATAAAAACTAATGGGTTGAGGGAATAATAAGAATGTATAATTTGACCTTTTTTTCAATAAAAAAGAGGAAAAAATTACAAAATATTTGTGGGCATATTTGAAGTATTTTTCATCCTTCAAAACATACAGATTTAATATTTCTGCACATTATTCAGTTATACATATTCATATTTTTAATGATTTATTTGAATTATGTGTGTCATATTATCTTCAAAGCATAATAAAACTATAGCTTTAATAGCTTATATTATATTATCTTAATTAACAATTTAATTTCAGATAGTTTCATTCCTTTTTGTTCTATAAATCAAAGGACTATTTCAAAAGTATATGACTAATTACAAACACTGTATTTACTGTATTTTAAAATGCTATACACAGAACTTGATTTTCTCAGATAAAGTTTTATATAACAAAGAGGTAAGTTGTTTATTTTAATTTAGGACACTTGAGACATTAGTTCATCAGTGATTCATTGAAGTATTTATAAATCACTGTCACAGACTTGCTATGTAGTTACGGACTTTAAAATTGGAAGTGAGCTGAGGTCTTTCAAAATATAATTCAACCAACCCCAAATAAGCGTCACCAAATGATTCGTACTATCACAACAATTTAAATGCAATGAAGGATATAGCCTGAGATATGAAAGATAAATTCACATGATAAATGATTGTAAAGTCAATGGACAGGATGGAGCAACCTGTTCCAGTTACTGAAGCAAGTCTTAGGAACTTGATTGATAAGAGGCTTAGGCTAGGTCATTGTTGTGGAATAGAAAATAAAATAAGGACGCCAATAGGATATTGTGGTAAACGCTGACAAGAATTCCAAAGCAAACAAAACTGGAATAGAACATAAGGAAATCCTCGTGTGCTGGCTCTATGGACGTGCGAGAAGAACATTTTTGGGAAAATGACAGGTAAGCAAAGGTAAGAAGTTAAGAAGGACCAACTGTGAAAAGACATTCATAGGAAAGAATGAATATAACCGTCCTGTAGTGGGAACAGGTTAAATTTGTTGACAAGGCACAACGAACATCAGAGAGTGGCAGGAGAGAGTGCTCGTTTCTTAGAGATTATATTTTAAGAGACATACAATGAGAGACACTGAAACAACCACTGATACCTTTTAGTTTTAAAAGATCCTTTTAGCTGCATGTGGAATACTCTTCAGAAGGGAATAGTTAATATGAGGAAACCTTTAGAGTTGTTTCAGGGATCCAGGGAACAGCCAGAGAATGATTCTAGGCTAGGTTTTGAAACTAGGATAGAAAGATCTGCTGAGAGATTACATGTGGCACAAAAAAGTTGAGTCTATTAGTGTTCCTTTCCAGGCACAGACACTGAAGTGATGCCTACTTTGTTTGTAGCATAAATATAGTATTTTTAGTAGTATTCCAGCTTTTTACAGCCGGAAAGAACAGAAACATCACTTGATGTTGTAGGATATGTAAATTTGTTTCCTTAAACTTTGTATCAATTCACTTCCTGTGTGCTGAGAACTGGCTCAAAAAGTCCATGTGAATCTTTGGAGGGGTTTTTAATTTGTAACGTTCAGTTGCGGAGCATTATGGGACTTGTAGTTTCAAAGTTACTCATATGTAGACCATCTGCAGAATTATTCTACAGTATTAAAAAAGGCTTGCAAAATTCCATTCACTTCTCAAAAAATAATTTGCTCCAGGCAAGTGACTGGATAAAATTAAACATTTATATCAGGAGGTGAGACCGACAACATTTTTAATATTTAGAATATAACACTACAACTAGCCTCCTTTCTTCCCCTTCTATAAAATACCCAGGCATAGCAGTGACAGATTGGGTAAAAGTTAAACTATTAGCAAATAAATAATCAGTACACATTAAATATAATTGTGAATGTTAACAGTGATTTTCAGTAAATTTTCAGTGCACACAGCATGTAACCTGAGAAATCACCCACACAGACTCTGTAGCACTTCATAAGATAGTTTCTGAATGCATAGCTATTTAAAAAACAATATATAAATATATTTAAGATGATTGTGTTTAAATTCTGAATTGTTTATTTATGTTTAGATTAGCAAAGAGAATTTTTTTTAAAAAGCTGAAAGAAAAGCAAATACATCTTTAAATAAGAAAGTAAGCAGAATAATGTCAATCAAAAGCTTTGGTGAACACTAAACAGGTGAAGGGTTTGTCACCAAGAAAGAGGTGGTGATGGGCTGAATTTGACATTAGGAGGAAGATCAAGTTCTAGTGTTTTCTGATTTGGTAATTGTACACTTGATCCTTTCCATAAATCATAGAATCTTTTGCTTCTGAATATATGTATTATGACGCTTTGGATTGCTTATTGGTTATTTCCCTTGACAACTTGAACCTGAACATTAAATACCACCGACAACAACTAACTGTCAAGAGCAAAAATGAAAACGACAAAAAAAAAGGAAATGAAAAAAATAAAAAGATTTGATGTATTTAGTTTTCATTATAGAAGCGCTTGTAGTTGAAGAAATATGTACCTGTCAAGACTTCAACATCTCGCTGGGGATGCAAGCAATACTGTTGTGATTTCAAAACCTGGGTGACAAATTCACGTTTCAGTAGTAAAGACAAATCAAGGGTTTTCCCACATCCCCTCTTTTTTAATTCTTTTTTTCCTTCCAGCTTTGACAGTCATACATAACAATTTGAGACCTAAGTGGCACTTTGATGCACTGTTCTATTATTAAGAGGCACAGTCACTATAGGACAGATAACGGCCTGTACTCAAGGCACTGTGAATTAAATAGCAGTGTGCCATAGGGAAACCAAGTGGCCAAAAGAATTCTGAAATGTTATTTTAAATAATTAAAAACTACATTTCTGAAACCTAAAAGTATATGATGTAAAATAATCTTGGGTAGCAAATTGTAAACTAGGAAAAACAAACTTTTTTTTTAGCAATATTGTTGAAGTTTATAGGAATCACTTGAACACATTGGCCAACATCCCAAATCAATAATTACTAATTTCAGATGTGTGTGCTTGATGAAAAGAAAGACAGAGAAGGAAGGAGGGAGAAAGAGAAAGAAAAAAAGGAAGGAAGGAAGTCAAAGGGAGGAACGAAGGAAAGAGAAAGAAGTCTACACTATAAATCCATAAAGTTTTTGAATTAAAAGACAATGAATGGTTATTATACAGCAGCATTTTACCATATTAATAGAAGAGTATTCCAAGAGAATTTCTTTAAACCTAAAATGTAAGAGTTTTCACTAAAGTAATATTGACTTAAGGTACTTAAATTAATTCTTTTGTCAATATCTTTACAGCAAATCAATACCCCTAGAATTAAACAACAGCTTTTGCCAGAGGGCAGCTAATCTGGGTAATTTTTAGTTACAGCTCATTAATCAATCCATCACTACTGGGAAAACAGAAAAGTGAAGCAACGAGAATTCTATAATAATGGCAGGAAAGAGAAGTTTAATACAGCTATAGCCACTTATCGTGACTTAGGAAAGAAACCACTGAACAGCCACACTCCTGTTAACGCCTTACTATAATTCAGTGAACAAAATCAAATAACAACCTTTGTAAAATCTACAAGATAAAAAAATTTGTAGGGTTAGTGCATTCTAGATTTTATTTATGATTATTCGAGGTAAAAAAAATTAGTGCCCAAACATGCATTGTTTTATGTTTATAGCAAAAGACTAGAATTGAACAGTTCAGAAATCTATAGAATTCTGATGCTTTCATTCTCTCTTTTGGCTGCTGATGGAATTGAACTGGGGAGCTTGTGAGGGTGTGGATTTTCAGCTCTATGATCAATATTCCAGCTTGTGTTCTTTTCTTAAATATTTTTCAGCACTAGATGGACAAACTGAATTATTTTCTCTTCTTTAATATTTAGTCTCACAACATAAAACAAAACAGGACAATCAGGAAGAATAGCGAGAAGCCTTCTCTACCTTTTAGTGTGATGATCTAGTGCAGAAGCTCCGTGGGAAACAGCCAAAAGTAAATATAATATTTCTGGTGTACTAGAACTGAGTTGTTAGTGAAAAGGAGCCATTTCATCAGTTTTTCACTTTACACTCAGAAGTGCCAAAGGAGTTTTTAAAAGAGAGAGAAAAAAAGTAATTATGGGAAATAAAATAAAAATTTTCTTAGTTACAATTCCTGGCCCTCAGCTGATTGCAGTAAATTATAAATTATGCAGTCAATGTAGGCCAACAAAAGAAGACATCTTCAAATCTCAGTCAAAGGTAATTACTTAAGTCGGCTGAATGTTCCCTTTTCATAGAGTGTGATCTCTGTCTGACAGCTCACACTGACAGATGACCTTCTCTGCAACGTTCTTATCCTTCGGATCATGAGCAGTGTGCCTCTCTCCCTGAATATCTCTATATATTTGTGACACTAAGCTTTCAAATACAGCTATTGACAAATCAGAACATCAGTCTAAGCGCTGGTCTTCCCATCACTCACAATAAAGTAGCTATCACTTGCGGTGGTGTAGAGCAAGCACATCTCTGAAAAATGAGTTCTCACCAAGTGCTAATTTGACACAGCTCGCTTGCCTTTCCATAATTGCTCTGTCATTGTCAGTTGGCAGTTCGGGCTCATTCCTGGAAGCTGTGCCGTACAATTGGATACAATTACTCCCATTTACCACCACTATTATGCCACTGATGTTGCCCAGTCCGCATATTGACATGCCTCATTAAACCTGGATGCGGGCCATTAATGAACATTGTTAGCATTTCTCTTAAACTTTTTTGCCTCTAATAAACAGTCAGTGTTCCATGAAGGAGCACTGCCATCCTTGTGATATGATATTTATTATCTTATGGGGGAAGGGGACTCTGCAAATGGAAAGTCTCCAGATGCTGAGAGAGACAGATACACAGATAGATCAGTGGAGAATAGCAACGATCAGCAGGACCTTTCTCCATCAGGAGCATCCTACCATTAACCTATTGACCTCTTCTCTCCAAAAGAAGACAAGTAGGATAAACACCAACACCCCGGAGGTGCCATACTACAGAAGGCTTCCCAAGGTTGCACCATTGGCAACACCTCTCCCTAGCCCTCTCCCACCCCCAGGTGGTGCTATGTTCCACAATGAAGATAATTTTGCCCTGGATCTTCAATCCATTATGTCCAGCCAACTTCAACGCACATTTTTATTCAGAGATAATTATGTGTTGATCAGAGAAGTCAGTGGCTGTCATCCATATAGCAGGCACACCTGCAGTGTGACATAGGTGGTAACGATGGCATGCTCTTGAGCTGTCATGACACGGACAGGGACTTTATTATGTATATGTCATCATTTCTCTTAAGAAAATTATACTTTCCCACACAATGGCAGTAATGAACTCTTACAACACTCCTATAAACCCCATTTGCAGTTATATTCCTGACCTTCATTAAAATACAAAATAAACATATAGAAACACCTATAAATACACAAGAGGCATGTCTATAAGGTTTATAAATAACTTCATTGTTGTAGAAAAGTATAAATTACCAAATAGGAAATATGCAACCTTACATAGAAACTTAAAATACATTAAGTAAAGAGAAATCTAGTTATTTATTTGAGTGTAAGTTTTCTGCAATTACAATAAGAAAATGTTTACTCAGCTGAAGCTGTTTGTTGAAACCATTGCAGGTATTAAAATGGCTTTACCTGATAAACTAATAATAAGATGTCAGTTATACTTTATAATGTAATTGACATTAAAAACTAGAGGAAAAGCCTCATGAAGATAGCAATGTTTTCTTAAAGCTTGTCACATTAAACTTTAAACAGAATACTCCCCAAACCAATTGGTGTATACTAATAAAGTTAATATATATATATATAATTTTAATCACAAAGATAGCAGAAATTGGCAAAATGCTTTTCTTACTTTAGTTAGAAATTTGTTTGTAACACATAGAATGGATGTGTATATTTTGAAAAGACAATACAACTGAACCAAAGCTAAATTTTCATCTAGGTAATTATTTATATTAAAAGCTATGAAGTCATGGACCCAAGATATTTCCAGATTTACATTTGTTTTAATTTCATTTTTTGTCCTTGCTGACTATATAGCTTGGAAAACAATAGTGAGCACCAATTTCTTTGATCATGAACTATTTAGGGTCCTTACTTTTAGTTAGAAAAAAATATATCTGGCCAGGAGCATCCAAATATGATTTCAGTCCTCTTAGGGTAAAGACAGTTTCTCTCTAGTAGCCACGGGGTATAATCTATGATGATTTCTAGTGAAGAAGAACCTAACCCCACTCCACATCTGTGATCGGCACAAAAATTATGGAGAAGGTGCTTCCCAAGCAAGTTAGAAAAGCTTCCAATTAATAAGCAATATTTCATTTATTTGTTACAGTCTTTGGACTTTGGAATCCCTCTAGCCCTCATTTGAGAGAGTGTATCAAGGAGCAGAACCATTAAGGAAGCTCCTTATAGTCACAGGGCTCTCAATAAATCTTTAGTGGCCTCAGCCTTAACCAGAATTCTAAACTGCCATTCAGAAATCAGTATTCCTATTTTCAAAATGAAATCTAAATTGACCCATTTATTTCCAAAACTTACTGTGGAAATGTTCTGTTTGGTTTTCTAGATCATGATGAATGTGTGTGTCACTTCTGAAAAGATCTATGCCATGAACCTCATTTCCAAGATTTGTGGGTGCTTGGCTTTTTAACTTTTTACCAAAAATGAAAGTTAAATACTTAAATTAATTCCCCACCCATGTCCACAATATCGTTTTCCATTTTTCAGTCACCTGTGGCCTAAGATATGTGAAAAATAAAAAATAAGAATCCATACGTTTTAAATAGCATGGCACTCCGAACAGGTGGTGAAAACCCACACTGTTCAGTTCTGTCCAAGGATGTAAGTTTTCCTTTTCCCCAGTGTTTGCTTGCTTGGTTACAATCAATCAATCAATCATTCAGTCAGTCGGTCAGTCAATCAATCATCAATCTTCTATCTGCTTATCTATTAGCTATCATACCTATATGTTATTTATCCATTTATGCATGCATGTATGTATGCGTACATGTATGTATGTATGTATGTATGTATGTATATTTGTATGTATGGCACTGTAGATCAAATCCAGAGGCTCACACATGCTAGTCAAGGGCTCTTTTAGCCCATTCTCACTCTTAGTCTCGTTGTGCTTTAGAAATTACCCAATGATTTGTTGGCCACCATTAAATCAATAAAAATCAATTTACCAAGTTAATTACTGTATACAATCCTGTAGCTCATAGTTTCTGTGTATGATAACTTTTCTTTTACTTCAGAATGGTCCCAGGATAGAAGACCAATGAAGCTGACTGTTCAGATGTGCCAGATCAGACACTGGGGCTTTCTTCAACCAAAAATGCCCTTAAAGGACAAACAAACAAACAAAATAATAAGAAAAAAACCACACTTTCTTATTATCAATACCTGTAATAATAATTGTGACTTTTCTCCCCATGATATCATTCAGAAGAAAAGTTGTATGCTTGTTTGTAACAGTACTGGAGAAAGTGCTTAGGACCAAACTCTAGCTAAAGAAGAGGAAGAAGGAGGAGGAGGAGAAGGAGAAGGAGAAGGAGAAGGAGAAGGAGAAGGAGAAGGAGAAGGAGAAGGAGAAGGAGAAGGAGAAGGAGAAGGAGAAGGAGAAGGAGAAGGAGAAGGAGAAGGAGAAGGAGAAGGAGAAGGAGAAGGAGAAGGAGATGGAGAAGAAGCTGCAGTTGCAGTTGCAGTTGCAGCTGCAGCAGCAGCAGCAGCAGCAGCAGCAGCAGCAGCAGCAGCAGCAGCAGCAGCAGCAGCAAGCCGGGCAGTAGAGGCAGACACATTTAAACTCAACACTTGGGAGGCAGAGGCAAGTAAATCTGTGTGAGTTCAAGGCCAGCTTTATCTACATAGTGAGTTCCAGGACAGCCAGGACTGCACAGAGAAACCATTGTTTGAAAAGCCAAATCAAACCAAAGCCCCAAAAGCAAAACAAACAAACAAGCAAGAACTATTTATCTTTACAAATTAAATAAAATGAGACAAACAAAACTACAGTTTCATGAATGACCAATTTCAGACTCATGGATATATTTCATTCTTATATAGAAATTCTGGATCCATTATTGTTCAAATGTTGCACATTCATATGATGTCATTTATTTTCTTTTTTGATGATTCCAATGACAAATTAAATCTCAAATTGCATCTGCATTTTGCACCCTGTTTAACCATTCAAAATGTTTTCAGAAGAGTAATGTTTGCCCTATGCTATTTGGTATATGTTCCTTGAAAACAGGGTAAAGACCTCCAGTATATCTCATTGGCCAGACTGGTAACTAGAAGTTTCTTATAAAACTTGATCATTTGAGAAAATAGCTAAATTCAATAAAAATTTATTTGTGACTAAAAGGAAATGATTTGGGTATATATATATATATATATATATATATATATATATATATTCTCTGATGAAGGGAGGGTATTTCTGGTATGAATTAACTTAAGTATATGTCTATCAACATGAATCTTGCACTATTTATTTTAGAACATTATTGTGATTGGTATTAATTTAATTAGTATTAAGCTAAAAATTGTCCCACTTTTCCCTAATGTTCAAAGCTTGTGAGAATAAGACAGACATGAGATATGGCCAGCCTGCTAGAGTTTCATTTTAATGAAGGGGAAGGATGATATTAGCTGTTTGTTCATTTCCTTGTTCGAATATCACCAACCTGAGAGATGAACTCCACTGGGCACCAGTCTAGTGTTTCATGGGCAAAATAGATGTCACTGGAACAGAGAAAACCATGTTATCTAAAAGTGTGGAAAAGCATATCTGGGTGAGTCAAGATGTGGCAAAATCAGGAACCGGTTCAATTGACTTCAAGTTATCTCTCTTAAATAATAAACGTTCCTGTATATTTATGCTGTTACTTCGAAGGAAACATTTTCTTCTTTCCTTCAATGTGATTGTTTGTTTGTTTATGGTACTGGGTGATCATAATTCTCAGTAATTGCTCTACCACTGAGAAAATCCTCAAAGGGAATGAAACACATTTAAAGGTTATATTCTTGCATACAAGAAGTATTTAATAAGTACCAAACACCGGTCAAAATCA
Source organism: Arvicanthis niloticus (assembly GCF_011762505.2). Taxonomy (NCBI): domain Eukaryota; kingdom Metazoa; phylum Chordata; class Mammalia; order Rodentia; family Muridae; genus Arvicanthis; species Arvicanthis niloticus. The sequence continues at coordinate 45,182,984 of NC_047672.1, forward strand.
GACGAGTGCAATATGAATCAGATGATACAAACTTCGGACCACAGGGAGTTTACATTCCTGTGTTTAGACAATAAAGAGATGAAGAAACATATTACCTTATTTGTGATACAATGGTCAAAGGTTGAAATCAAACCCCAGAGGAACTGTGGGAAGAACGGGGGAACCTCACTGGGAAAGTGACACTGGAGAAAAAAAAAACAACAACAAAAAAACGAATAATGTGCATACCCTCAGGAGTATAGTATGCCACAAAGAAGGCAAGGCCACAAAGAACAAGGCGAAGAAACATGGCTATCTTGCTTGAGGAACAGCTGGGAAGCCAGTGTGATTGGGAACTAAATGAAATGAAACAGGGGAGGGCAAGTGGAAAGCACAACTACCTGTAGCCACATATTCTCCTCAGAGTGCAGTCTTTGGTTATTGGTTACTATTTTATATAATTTTTGAGGAGGGTGAGATTTTGAAACATGGATTTATAAAGCTCAGGCTGACCTCAGTCTCCTTATTTAGTGACCATGATTTTGAACTTCTGATCCCCTTGCCTATGTGTCCTGGGTACTGGGCTTATGGGCACACACTTCCTAGTTTTTCTGTTATCTTTTAGGTACACTCAGACCGTGGGTCTATTATCTCTGGCAGGAGCTTGAATTGGAAAGAGGCAGCTATGATCGTTGCCAGGATTCTAGAAGAAAGAACACGAATACAGGCAAAGTCCAACAGAAGTTTTCTTGTTCTGACTAGACTAAGCTGGCCTAAGACTATGCACCAATTTATTCAGCGTTACTGTGTTACTAACATTGCTAAACAACATGAACGGATCAGCAATGGTTTGTGAATCTGTATTTTCCTTCAGAGACTAATTTAGCTGGCAGAGTTAAAAGACATTTGAGACTAATTTTGCATAATTTCTGTTTTCTTATAGCATATTGAGCAGAAAATTTCTGTGAAGCGAGAAAAAAAAATGTTAACAAACACATTATGCCTATTGCTCTCCCAATACACATTTCTTACTTCTATGAAAGAGATAGATCTGGCCTACTGTGCTAAGTGGTTGCGATTTTGCCAATGTATTGGATTTTATATTCTACTTGGCTAATACTCATTATAAACTAGCTGTTCTAGTGTATCTTAATTGTAATAATGCAACATTCACACATTTTTATTTTTATTTAATATACACATAGGCATTTTGATCTATTCTTACATGGGCATTATTAGTTCCCTGTGATTTGTAATAGTTCCCATATATTGTGTTGCCATTTTTTTTTTTTTTTTTTAAATTTAGTTTAACGAGGACATATACTAAAGCTCACGTACGGAAGTCGAAGGCAACCTGTGGGAGTTGGTTCTCTTGTTCTACAGTGCGGGTACCCAGACTGAGCACTGATTGGTAGGCTTGGTGACTGGTTCGCTTATACGTTGAGCCCGCCCACTACAGAAAGTGAGCTCTGATTGGACATCAGTCAGGCAAAACTTGTTCCTCTCTCACCCCAGCACTGGGGATTAGAGTTAGGTCTTCTTGTATTTGAAGCACTCTACCAATGAGCTGTATTCATTGCCGTCTTTTAGAGTCCTTTAAATATTTAAACCTTTGTTGCCATGCATACTCAAAACCATACAAAATAACAAAATAGCAAATTCTTAAGAACATATGGATGTACCATATAATGGAAAAAACTGAGTGACTTAGATGTCACAATTACAGCAGAATGTGGTGCTTTTTTTATGTAATTACTTACCAGTCATATTTTCCTCTAAATTTATAAATTAAAAGGATGATGTTGGCACACCAATTATATGTTTTCCCATTCATTAACTGAAGGGAGTTTCATGGAAGAGTTAAGGGAATGACTGAGGGACCCCAAAGTGGTAAGAAATTCACAAGAAGATGAACAGAGCCAACTAACTTAGACCCACTGGGGCTCTCAGACACTGACCCACCAACCAAAGAGCAAGCAGGGACTAGATCTATGTCCCTGCACATAAGTAGCAGGTGTGCAGCTTAGTTTTCATGTGAGTCCCTCAACAATTGGTGCAGCGACTTTGTCCCTGAATCTGTTTTCTGCCTGCCTGTGGATCCCACTCTATAACTGGGCCGCCTTGTCTAGTCTCAGTGGGAGAGGATGCACCTAGGCTTACAGTTATTGATGTATGAGGGTGAGGTGATACCTGTGGAAGACCTCCCCCTTCTCAGAGGAGAAGAGGAAGTGAGTTGGGAGACGAATTGTATGAAGGGGAACTGGGAGGAATGGGAGATGCGATCAGGTTGTGAAGTGAATAAATAAATTAATGAAAAAACACTTTGTCATCTGTTTGATTCAATTCTCCTAATATAAACCTTGAAGAAGAAAGTTCTATTATTCTTTACATACTTCTTATTTCTGCTTAGTTATAGCCAACTACATACTACTCATTTTCTGGCAGGGATTAAATTTGATCTTATCATTTCTACAAAAAAATAAGATACTAAAATATATACCTGACCTAAATATAATATCTTGGTCTGGATAAGATTTCAAGGTACTTGTCCTATAGCCCCAGTAAAAATATTTAAGAGTTAGCATATCTAAACTTCAGGTTAACTATTAGAATATAACAACTTAGAAACAATTGGCCCACACACTCCAAAATTAAAAACAGGGAAATACATCCTGATGGTGTGAGGCTGAGTTAGAAGAGGAATGATGGAGAACTCCATGAGGAGAGAAGAGGGGAAGCAGCCTGAGTCTGAAGCTTCTTCTCTGACTTCCATTGGCTGCTGTTGAAAAAGATCTTCCAAACCATTTGTATCAGGTATTTCCCGCTCGGTTCCTTTTCAAGGAGTCCTTGACCACCAATGAATACAAACATGATGTCCCTGCATGAATCTTTAAGCAGACGGTTGAAAAGACACAGATATAGAATTAAAATAATCTTAAAGAAAGGTTAAAAGAACCAGTTGTTTGTAGTTAGTTCAAACATGCTTTTATCACAAAATCGTATAGTTTTACAAATTATCAGTCTAACTTTCCTCTAATACTCTGGGCACAAAGCCAAGTACCAAAGCTGCCTGAGTGAGCATCTATCGAGGTACCCCTAATTACAAGCTGATTTCCTTCCATGTTTCAGTTCACACGGTATTACAATGCAACTCACCACACATCACTCCTTGTATCACATGCGATCCCTGCTAAGTTCAATTCAGGTGTTTACTTACATTGGTCCACTTGTTAAGTTAAGAGAATCTCACTATAAACTATTATCTGAATAAGACTTTTAAGAACTGACGCCAACCAATGAATTTTTATAGGATGATTTAAGTGTACAACAAACATTATTGCTGTTGTTTATTGCAAGTTGTGAGTGCCTGGGAAGCAAGCCAAAGCAGCTCATACCAGAAAATCTGAACAGCAGACCCTTATAGAGAATGATTAGTTAACATCATTTTAATGATGAATTAATGAGGAGTAAAAGCATTGTAATTCCAATATGTGCAGAACCTTCCCTTTAAAGACAGAAGACCAGGGGGAAGACATCCCCGACCTTTGCAATACTGCCAAAGGTTGGACTCACTACACTGAACGCCCAATCCGTCTTTCAAGGTTAACTACACATGCCATGCTGGGAAATGAAACAATTACTAACGAATTTTATAGGTATATTCTGTCAAATTTAAAAGGCAATCAGAAGTCTAAATGAAAATTATGCCTGTGGAATGGATATAGGAAAAAGGGAATCTAGAAAGCATGTGTGTACCTCTATGTCTTTGCATATTTCCTAAAATGACATCTTTCAAAAATGACATCTTCAAAATTTTAACTAAAATACACAAACAAAAATCTTTGTGTCAAAGAGAGGGAGTGTCCCTCTTCCAGGAACAGGATCGTGCTGGGGAAGGATGGTACCTAATCATGTGGGCCACACTGGCACAGCCAGGCACGGTGATTCATTATGCTGTAATTAACTTTTAATTAACTTTACTCTGCTTTACTTATTTTAGAAAATTAAATAAACTTCATTTTATTGCTCACACTAAACCAATGAGCAGAAGCCAGAGTTCTGTTCTAATTAAAAGAAGCAGCTGAGCAAAATTGTGTGTAAAGCATAATGAAGAACTGTTTCTGTCCAATTGATAGATTTCTTATGTTCTGAAACACTTTGATAGGTTTTTCAAGGATTCCATTAGCTTGGCACTGAAGGATTCTAAAATATGTGATTTAAGAAATAATATTATAGGCCAGTCTTAAGTATAAGGCATAATTGATTAAAGCTTATTAAGTCACATTTCAAATTGGGCGATTAAGGGAAGTGTGTGTGTGTTTCTGCGTGTGTGTGTGTCTGTATGTGTGTGTGTCTGTGGGAGACAGAGACAGAGACAGACAGAGACAGACAAAGAGAGAGACAGAGATAGAGAGACAGAGGACAGAGACAGACAGATGTACAGAGAAAGATAGAGAGAGGCAGAGAGTGAGAAAGATAGAAGAGAGACAGGAAAGGAGCAAAGAATTGAAAAAGCAAAAGATTATTTTGAAATTGTGCTATTATGGCAATCATAGAAATGATAGTTTCTATTGAAGAGAAAAATACAAGTCACAGAGCTAACTGTGTATAACATTATATATATATATATATATATATATATATATATATATATATATTCACAAATTACAAAATGTCAGCTCTTTTATTTATTGTCTTTTCTTCTTACATGTTTTGCCATTGTCTTATGACAGTGAACTTCAATAATCACTTGTGTTCATACTGATCTAGTTGTGGGATTCAGTAAAACCTTGCACAAGGAAATCAATTATGTTTAAGCTGGTAACCTTTTGCTGTAATGTTCATAGCAGAGAAGATTACTGGAAGCAGTGAGTGGTGGTACCTGCCTTTAATCCTAGCAATCAAGAGGCAGAGGCAGGACAAGTCTCTGAGATTTCAGCCCACCCTGATCTATAGAGCGAGTTCCAGGATAACCAGGGCTACAGAGAAATTCTGTCTCCAAACAAAACCAAAACAAGTCAACTGTAATGATTCATTTCATCTCAGCACCTAAGAGTTGCAGTGCTTTCTATTTGTGTAATTCCTGAGGCATATAAAGAACATTTATAAAACTTTAATGATCAGCTATTGAAACATCTTTTTCCACTCAATTCAGAGCTTTCAACTTCCTTGCCCAACGTCCCTTTACTTTCCAGTGCTTACCAGTAAGCAGATGACTGTGCCATTCAAATTTCCGATTATGAAACTTGTAGTTTTGCCTTATACTATTCCTCTTACTATTGGCTCTGATTTCTACCTTCTCAATTTCATTCCTTCCCACAAATCTACCTTTTTTTTTTTTTTAAACAGTTGGTATTTAAATAGAAGCATTCAGAAGCATTCTCTTTTTTCTGAAGACATCTTTCCTGTTGGTTTCACTTGTATTTTTGATCAGCCGTTCAACACAGTCTTGGCAATAAGAAAGCGCTGGGATCCTATCCATGAGTCCCCTATTAAGCCTCCCAATTGATACAGCTGTCTCTAAAACCAGTCTCCAGGTTCTCCATGAAGCCATGATCTTTGCAAAGTATTGTCATGAAGATGTGTGGGAAATGAAAACAGGCCAAGGCCACCTCCTGGACTGGACCAAATTCACCTCAGTTAAAACTTTCCCACATTTTTCAATCTATGTACCATCCAATACCCAGAGATATCTAAGGATTTCCTTATTCTTTTTTTTTTTTTTTAATTTCTTCTTTTATTTTTGTTGAGTGAGTTTGTGAAGTGTATATTCAGCAAATTCTTGTTTAATATCAGGACACATCTGTAGTCACCAAGACTCTTTCATCCCCTCACTTTTAACACACCTTGTGCTAAGAAAGCAGCGCACCTCTGACTTGGGAAACCACCGTGACAACTAAAATTCCCAAGCTATAGGAGATCCATTCAAGAGGAAATATGGAGGAATCAAATAAACTTTAAATTTGAGTTCTATTGTCTGCAAGAATAAACAATGCATAGTTCATTTATTGCTTAATTAGAAGGCTAAAATTTGGCTAAATTACTGGAATTTTTAAAGGAGGGATTTTCTTTATTCTCAGGTAAAAACATTGGGAGGAAAAAAAGTTTTCTTTCTTTCATTCTAAATCTATTTATTCCCTTTACAACCCAATATCTGCCCTTCCTCTCCTCCCAGTACCTCCTCATGCAAGTCATCCCCGCCCCCCCATTCCACTTTCTCTTTTGAGATGGGGAAGCTCTCCCTCAACCTACTTGCACATTAAGTTGTTCCAGGACTAGGCCCAATCCTCTGTCATTGAGGCCAGACAAGGTTGTTCATGGAGGGGCACGGGATCCAAGGCAAGCAGGCAGGCCAACAGGCTCAGGGATAGCCCCTGCTCCAGTTGTTGGGGGACTCGCATGAAGACCAAACTGTTCATCTGATGCATATGTGCAGGGAGCCTAGGTCCAGCCACTGCTTGCTGTTTGGTTGGTTGTTTAGTCTCTGGGAGCCTCCAAGGGTCCAGGTTCGTTGACTCTGTTGATCTTTCTGTAGAGGCCCTGCCCTCTTCGGGTGCCTCAATCTTTTCTCAACTCTTCCACAAGACTCCTGAGCTTCATGTAATGTTTGGGTGTGCGTCTCTGCATCTCTTTCCATTGTTTGCTGAGTGGAGCTCTCAGAGGACAGTTACGCTAGGTTCTGTTCTGTGTGCAAGCATAACAGAATATCTTTAATAGTGTCAGAGACTGGTTCTGGCCCATGGGGTGAGTTTCAATTTTGAGCAGCTACTGGTTGGCCGTTTCCTCAGTCTGTGCTCTGTCTTTGCCCCTGCACATCTTGTAGGCAGTACATGTTTTGGGTCAAAGGTTTTGTGGGTGGATTGCTGTCTTTATCCTTCTACTGGGAATACTACCTGGCTACAGGAAGTGGTCACTTCAGGATCCATATGTCCCACCGTGAGGAATCTCAGCTAGAGTAAACCCCATAGACCCTCTGGGACCTCTCCCGATCCCAGGTCTCTGGCACATCCTAGAGATTGGTCCCCTCAGCTGATCTCTCTTCTTTCTTCCCTGATCCCCACACCCATGCCACCACCCTGCTCCATTTCCCTATCCCCTCTTCCTCCCAGTTCCCTCCTTCCGTTGACCTCTGATATCTATTTGAATCAGATTTTCTTTAGTGAAGTAATTATAAATATTTATGTAGAAGACTGTCTGAAACTGCATCTTAAGATGAAATACACAAAAGCACGCCACCCGAGGGACTCTATTCGGATAAAAAGTGTATATGGCTCAGTTGTCATCAACTCCAGCCACCAGTACTCCTTGCATTATCTTTATCAAAAGTAACTACACAGTGAATTTTGGGGACGGCTAAATTCCCAACTCTAGTAGGACGGTCGGTGACAGTATTGACGAATGTTGTTTGTTTGGCTTGTCTCTGAGGTGCTGAGAGTCAAGGCAGGCTGTTCTAAGCAAGCCCTCTACTGATAAAGTATACACCAGGTACTGACATTTTTTTTCCCCACTCATTTTGACTGCCTTCCAATTTTCATTGTAAAGTTTCAGATGGGATTTTCTGGAGAACTGTACATAAGAGAAAGAATGATGGCGAGCTATTAACGCTTCCAGACCTGTGCCTCTCCTGGTCCTGTTTTCCATTCTCCCTCCGTCATTTCTGATTTACTCTCTGTGCTAAAGATACATCATTTCCAAGCCTTCTCAAAGCTTTATGTATCGTCCTTGATTTTTATTTCCAATGCCACATCGTCTCACTGCTGCAGAGCATCCTTAATACAACGTGAGGCTGAACGTTCTCTTCTTTAGCTTCATCTCAGTGCCTCTTGTCCTTCTGTCTCCTGATGCTCTGAATCATCAAGTTTCATCTACACAGACACGTGCACGGTATTTATAGACTGTGATCCACCCTCCCTCCACCTTCTACTCTCTTGACTATATAAATGTCTACGACCCAATATCTCATCTAACACATTATTGACATCACTTTTGCCCTTTCTTTTTTATTATTAATTTTCCATTAACTCTCTCAATTCCTCTCCACTTTCTTCCTGCCAGAAGCAATAGCAATCCAATGATTCATTTTTTAAAAATCTTACACTATGGAGACTTTGTTATTTATTCTAAAAGAAAGTTTTGTCAGAGTGTCAGGCTCTGTCTTCACAGGAACTGTAGACACTCTTCAGTTATTTCAGGATTAGGTTGTATATAGAGTCCTTTGAAATTTTTATTTTTTTCGGGAAAGGGCCCCCCAATTATGTTAGTTACAAGGAATACTTTCATTAACACTACAAAAAGCTTTATATCCTTGACAACTTTATGAGTAAAGTTCAAAAAATAGCTTCTAGTTTATAAACATAATTGACTTTAGATGAAATTATTATGTATAAGGCCTTCATCTTGCTAACTTTAATGGACTTTTTCTAAACTTCAATATTAATATATTTTGTACCTAAGTATTAATATTTTATATCACTTTGCATATATATAAATATATATTTATATATGTATATATAATATATAGCACATATATATGTGTGTGTATATATACATATATAAATATATATATAATATATAGCACACACATATATATATGTATATATACATAAAAAAGCAGTTATAAGCACTCTACTCAAGGCTTAAGTATATTTTAAAATAGAGATTTATAGGGATTTTGAAGAATTCAGTGGGGAAATTTATTTGCCCCACTGATAAAAATCAAGTCAAATACAATATAGTGAAGTAGATATTTAACTGGTAATATTTTTTATTAAGCAAATTTCTTGTCTTGAATGCATTGGGGGCAGAGGCAAGCAATAGATATATGATATGCTGAGTTTAATTAAGGACTTTGAGCAGTGGCAGATGTCAACTGTCTTTATTACATGATCTGATTATAGCATATAGTTATATTAAAAACTATATGACAGTAAAAGTCATAATTTTGTGCTAAGTATGGATTCAATTATTTATAAAATTTTATAATGAATGTGCCAAAGTTCCTTTGACATTGTAAGTAAAAGAAAAACTTCACAGAAACTTCCTTGAGAAACTGTATCTGAGCAATAGTATCTGTTGAATGATTCATTGATAAAAACTGGATACATCTTGTGTGATTCCTTCTGCGGCTCTAACAGCCTCTCATTTCTGAGGTCAGTTGTAGGATTCGAGATTCTTGTCCTTCCTCCCTCTCCTAATGATATTGTCTTATTTATCATGATCTGTCTCTGCTTCACATTCTGTGTGTTCTCACCAGGCTTTATATGACTTCACCTGGGCTTACAAAATTGGAAACAAAACACTCACTATTCAATTTCCACTTGACCTATATCACATCGGCTAGGATCTTTTACACAGCAGTGAAATCATCCTCAAGTATACTCAGACCACACCAATGCAAGTGGCCAAATATTTGCCAGCAAAATGATAATATTTTCTGCCTTAATACCAACACATTTTATAACAAATTGGTTTGACTTTATATGCCATATGTTCTGCTATAGAAAACAGAATATCAGTTTACTAACGTTCTGTCTTAAAACCTAACACAAGGTTATACAATCATGTCAATTTGATTTTAAAATGTTTGTTTTGATGTATCTCTCAATCTTCAGTCATCTCATAATTTTTTTGTTTGTACAAATACAATGGTTTGCCGATACCATTTTGCAAAGAGATAAGTTGTGTCTGATGAGGTCAGAAGAGGACAACCAACTTGAACTTGTAGTAAGGTCTTAGTCTGAGAAAAAAAAAAATAAAGCCTTGGAATAAATACCCTAAGGTTGTTGTAAACCAAGAATGGTTAATTGTCTCCAAGTCAAGAAAGCAACTGAAATGTGAACACTTAGTTCTTGGAAGCACCTTCTAAGGCCAGAAATTATAATATCAAAGCAAGAACCAGGAGAGTGATGGTGTCTGTGATCTTGCTAGGTTAAACAATTGGGATCAGGATGTCAAAGGAAAAAAGAACAAGATCAGAAAATAGTCAAATGGTCATGACCAGATATTTCACTTTGCAAAAGAATGAGCAAAATCATCTACAGTATATGACAGAATAAAAATTATGTTCTGATTTCTTCGTCTTTAGTATATACCTTTGATAGCATAAGCAGAAACTATCTGCCTATCTATATTCATAGAATACAACTCTTTTCAACTGTCTCTGTTTCTGCCAAAATAAAAGGTCTCTGCCAGAAGTCTGGATTGTGGAAAATTACATCAGTGAAAGGAACCTAGAATTTTACTCTCTTGCTTTGATACTTTCTTAATATCTGTGACATTCAATTCCTAGTGACAGTCAATTCTACTCATTCTAGGTTTACTGAGCTTCTAACATGTGCTAAGAACAGTGCTAGCCTTTCTTGAAAAATAGAATAAAGAAATGTAGCAGTTCTCTGTCAATTTGTGATATAGGAATATATACAGTTACACCAACAGAAAATCACAGTTACATAATTAATGCATGCTGTGAAAAAATGTGTACTACCCTGGCCATGTATGAAAAAGGCTGCTGACCTAATTTGTAGGTACAGAGTAAGCTACACTGATTCCTCAAGAATTTGCAAGAGGAAGAAAAAAGTCCATTTCAGGCAGAGGACTGTGTGTATAACAGAGACAAAAACAACAAAAAGACCGTTGGGCTCCAATACTAATATTAGTTTGTGTGTTTGAAAATCTATCTCGAGCACTCAAAAAAAAAAAAAAAAACTTCTCCATGTATTATTTGAATCATGTCTTGAATAATAAGTATGGGTGTGCAAGGCAGAAAAATTGTCGTTTGAGGAATCAGAAAAACTACATAGTCCCAAAGAAAGGTGACAAAAGACTTTATTATGGCGTATAACTACACATAATGAAGTTGGTGAGCATTAGAAAATGAGATTGGACAAAGGTGTAGAGTAAATGATGAAGGTCACAATTGTGATGGGAAATTTTAATTGTCATATAATTATTAAAGATCAAATAAATGTAACAGGGCAATAATTTATTCTTTTACAAACTTAAAACGAAAATGTACAGTTGGGGGAAATAGTTGTGAATATTGTCGGTGACTGAGTTTAACAAGAATTGGTGGCAATGAGTCTTATTGTGTGCTTTCCCCAGTAGTTCTAATTCATGACAAGAGATGACATGTGTTCAGAAAGATAGGCAGGAATTGAAAGACATGTCTGAGCTAAAATAGGTGAGACATTCTTACTGGGAAGTAGTAGCAAGAATGGAGAAAAATGAATGGATTCTCTAGCTATAAAAGTGGCAAACTGAACAAGGCATAGATTCTTTAGATAGAACATGTCTAGGTACACCCCAAAGATTCTAAATGAGACATAGGAAAAGAGTTTTATTCCATAAATATAGATAGGCAGATGGACCATGATATATGGGTCACTATTGGGCTTAATATTTCTTCTGAAACATGGAGAGAACCAAATTGTTCTGTAGCTCAGACAGAAAGCCTAGGGTAAGTATGATATAAATAGTGTTCCTCTAGATAAAGACTGAAAGCATATGTACCTTTGGAAATAGGTGTAGGATAAGGAGATGCCTCCTAAAAGTTTTAGAATTCCAAAATAGGAGAAGATGCAAGTGACAGGGTATCTAAAATGCTGCAGATAAAATGAACATTAGAAATTTTGATGTCACAGATACTAAGAAAATATAAACATCAAGGAGTAATAAACCATTTTGAGTGGAATCTAGACATGGGGAACTGAGAAGAGGCTCGGAGATTAAAGACATGTGCTGCTTTTGCACAGGAACCAAAATCAATTCTTACAACCCATATTGTGACTCACAACCACCTGTAATTCCAGATCCAAGTAGTTGAATACCCCTCTTCTTACCTTTAGGACACTGTGTACACATGGCATATATATATATATATATCATATAAAAAATCTTCTCTGTGTGTGTGTGCATAGTGATGCTGCTATGCACACGTCACAGTACATCTTATTTAAGGCTCTACTTTTAGAAGGCTACTTGGTCCTCAAGCTTCCAGGGATGCTCTTGCTCCCCCTGCCTCTTTCCACCTCATCTTAGGTGGGGTTTGCAGATGTGTACATTGTTACATCCACATTGTACGTAGGTTCTGGAGAATCTAGCTTAATTCCTCATGCTTTTGCAGCATGTGCCTTACGCACTGAACTCCTTCTTTGAAGTTATTTTTCAAAACCATCTAAGGGGAAGCCAGACTAAAGAATTTCAGAAGGATAATTCAGATAGGAGAGAAAGAGAGACAGTGACAGTAGACAACATTGTTAACAAGTCTATGAAGGCCAGTGGCTATAGTGAAAAGTCAGAATGGGTTACCTGTCTTTAAACATAGTAAGAAATGATATGTGCTGATGGAGAGATTGTAGAGCCTGAAAATATAATTGACTGTCATTGTATTTTTCTTCATACAAAATGTTCTTTCCAATTTAGGAACGTCTGTGGGAGAGCATGGGTCTTAAAAAGGATCAAAGGTCACAGGGATTTGGGCTCAAGATAGCCAATAAGTAATTTATTAAAGAGGAAGTAAATTCTTTGTGTGTGTGTGTGTGTGTGTGTGTGCCAGAACAGGTATGAGAAATAGAGAAATCCATGTTTTTGCTCATGTTTTTCATCTGGAATTTTTTAAAGTAACTGAATAAACATTTTAGCTGTTTCCTTAACTCTGTGACTCACATATGGATAAAATAGGATCCACCCAGCAGGTTGCAAGCTGGTGCCTCTAAACACATTTACTGAGCAAAAAGGCACAAAACGGAACCATATGTGTTTTCTTTTAAGCTAATCTGCTGCGGTAGTATTGTCAGCACTTCTGAGAGCCCCCTCCATATGCAGCTTGCCAGACTTTCACAGATACTCCACGTGGAATCATTTTGATGTCATCTACTCCTTGCAAATACTTATCTATAGTCTTATGCTGTTTATGAAAATAATAACGTCTATGGTATGATATATTATAGGAATGCTAAATTACAAACAGAAAGAGGAAAGGTATTGTATTTCAGACATCCGTTACCACTTTGGGAGGAGAAATCAAGAGCACTTGTGGAAAGTTTATCAACAGGCACAGGTGAGTTGGGTTCTAAAATGCACACCGTGAAATAATGATCTTTTAGACAATCTCCTCCTCTCTGTCCATAACACTCGGGTCCCAGGCCTATTATGAAGATATCCATAAAAAAAGTTAGTTTTTATTTTCCTTCAATGCCACTTGAAAACAACATTCTTAACAATTAACATACTTAACAATACTCACCTTGATCCTTTATTTCACGTTTCGCAAAGTGGTCCTTCTGAGAAACTTCTGTTAATGCTGGGAAACCTATTTATGTTGGGCCACAGCACATGCATTCAGAGTACATTCCTAGTGGCCTCTGAGTTTCCAATATCTGTTTAAAGCAGAATCTCTCTGGTTACATCAGAGGTCTTCCTTTGTGCCTGTGTGTGGAACTAATTTAGTAAATACCATTTACTCAGGAAAAGCAACCTCAATAAAAGAAAAGAAATGTATATAGTAAAGTAAGCACGTGATAAAGTTGTGTACATTATGAGGTTTTATAACATAGTCAACAGCGTTCTGCGTGCTTCTACCTTGCATGCATGTTTGTCATAGAATACCAATTGGATGCATGGAGCCCAAGCACTGTGCTGCCCACTTCCGCATCGGCAAGTCACTCCTTTTACTTCTTGAGCGCTACTGCCTGGTTTCCAGGGAGATTACAGCTTGGTGTTTTGTCCCCGCACAGCTTTCCCTTAGACGATGTCACGGCAGCCAAGTATTCTAGTTACTTCTTCCTTTTCACACACCCTCTGTCAAACTCTTCACATACATTTTTCAAAGATCACGGCTAGCCATGAACAAGGCTGCTCTGCCGAGAACCTGATGTCCAGGCTCTCCACTCTAGCTGCCGTTATATCGTGCACATCCCTTCTTTCCCTGGGACACATCACTCATGTGTTCCAGCAAATGACAACTGCCCTTTAGATCTAAAACACTGTGTCTCCTCTACAGACACCTTGCAAAAATTTATTTTACTTGCAACAGTTTTCTATCTGGCAAACATCATTCATTCATTCATTCGTTCGTTCTGGCTTATCACATCAAGAGCTGTGTTCCCAATGATGAAACTAAAATTTTCTGACCTATTTCTCTTTTCCCCTTATGATATTATTATTCATGCAGGCGTGTATACAATTTCTTATTCTGTTGGGAGTATTTTAAAAGGAACGCATACAGTTTTATTTTAAGGTGGATATTATCTGTTTCTTCTTATGAGGATTAGTACAATAAAACCATGTGCACTCTTAAAATAGGTATTGAAGAGCTAGCACTAGAATATTGTATTGTTTCTACTTAAAGGTGTGAAAGTATGAGAAACTGCACAAATAGTATATATATTCCATTCTAATAAATCTCTCACGATAGAAAGTGAGTAACATTCTCAGCTTTAATCTATGGCAATGAGTTTTATCAGAAAGAGTGTCAGAGAACATAAGCAGTTAAGATTCCTGGAGGCAAAACGTACCCAATTAAGGTGATTTACCACGTTCCAAAATGACTTGACAAGTACATTTAACTCTCTAAAATGATATCTGTTCTTATTTCTGTCATGGATTAGAAAATTATGGAAATTCAAGATATCACCGTTGCCATCCTCCTCCTCCTCATCGTCATCATAAATGCATTTGTTAAGTATATTCCTATGATGAATCTGCTTCTCAAACCCTTAAATACATACGTGATGCCATCAAAGGAGTCAGTGATATTCAAAGTTTTTTATTGAATGTTCACATACATTAAGTAAATGCAGTTCTAGGTTCCACAGTCTATTGTCACTTTATTACGATAGAGATCTCTTTCAGTGATCCTAGTTGCTGACAATTTCCATCAAGGAATTAAACAACATCTCCTGTAAAATGCAGGAAGCAAATACTTTCATCCCCATGGGTTGAATGATCTCCATAACAACTTCTCAACGGTGCTTCAGGACCACAAATCAGCCATGAAAATGCATAAATGAGCAAATATGGCTATTTGCCTATGGAGCATTATTATGAAAACAGGCCTCGAATTATACTTAATGTGAATGCCACAGGTCTGCGATTTAAATGATAGAAGATTATAACATATTTTAAGGTTGTGTTTGTTAATGAGAAGACCAAATAAAAGTAGCAGAGTTTTAAGGATAAGGGGACAATGTCATGCGTCATCAAGCCAACCTGAATTTTTAAGAGGAAAACAAAATACTTAGAAGTAGTACTAATACTAACGCCTGTAAAAGCTATAGATTACATACTTCCCACCAGTGGCCTAGGGGTTGGATTTGAATGATACAAAAGAAAAAGGCAGAAGGTAAAGAATGATTGGGTCTCTGTAAGGCAGGAAGTCAGACTTTGATTTTTTTTTAATATAAGGCTATTGCTATGCTTGACAATCAAAGGAATGTCTGAAAATTAAAAATAGAGTCAAAGAGTGACAGGTCAGTTTGTAAAGTCCTTGTTGTATTAGTATGAGTGTCTGGCTTTGATCCTTGGCCTCCGGTTAAAGACCACACTTGTAACTTCAGTGCTGGGGATGCAGATCCCTAAGAATCACAGACCAGATAGCCTCAGCCTAATTGGCAAGTCCCATGCCCTAGTGAGTGAGTGATTATGTCTCAAAAAAGAACCATGACTTGTGAAGAAAAGCACATGAGGTTGAATTCTGACCCTCTACATGCATGAGCATACACCCCTCATATATATATGAATCATACAGATTGTTGGTATCAGTCTCTGAACCCAGTGACATCACATCTAGGTGACTCCCACATCGTTGCCAAGGCAACCGCCACACACTCCCAGAATCCACTTGGCTACCTCACCTTTACCTGGGAGAGGCTACATCACTGCCCATATAAAACAGGCAGAACCCCCTGACCTCGCTCTCTTCTTACATCTTCTTTCCCCCATCTTTGTCCTACCTCCTGAATAAAGTTCTCCCCCCACCCTGCCTTGGAACCGTTTGGTCTGCAGTGGTCTGTTGTAAGCTGCGTGCAGACGTCTAACATAAACACAAATATTAAAAGAAAGTAACAAGACATAGATTGTATAAATGAAGTAAAGATAAATAGAAAAAATTACAGGTAAAAGATTTACTTGCTAGATTTAAATCACAGGAGAATGTTACGTAGATACCATAGATACCATTATAATTTCTGATTTCAAATGACATAGAATTAGATTCTTAATTTACATTAGTTATATCATCCAAAATTTCAAACTCATACTTAAATTAAAAGTTGCTGTAGGTAGATGTATTGCAAGAAATCTGAAATAAGAAAAAATTCAGAAACATCAACGTTTTCATATATAGCTTTGTATTATAAAGAATGTACCAAAACAAATCATTATGAATTATGTTCTGGAGAGCTTTTGAAGGAACGTTACTAACAAACTGTACAACAAATGGACATTCACATGTAAAATATAAAATTAGTAAATTTTTATAGAAATAAATGCAAGGCAAAGACTATTACCAAAGACCAAGACATTTTCACAATGACTTAGACAAATGTTAAAAAAACTAGAGGAAACCATAAAAGTAAAACTACCATGTAAAAATAAATATTGATATAAACAATTTGTGACAATTAAACAACATATATTTACAAGTGAAGGAGAAAGAATAAAAGAAATGTAAACTAGAACTGAGTAAATGTTGAGAATTTACACACACGCACACACATGCTGAGTGATACAGAAAACATGCTAGAAGACAAACAAAACAGACTATGTTTAGTAGATAATACTAGAAGATGGTAAAGAGGAGAAAGGCAGTCATAGCTGGTGAAATGACCACATTGCATCAGAGTGAAGGTTGTTTATAAGTTCCAATAGACTTAATATACAATAATATGTGGAATCTAGAGAGAGCATGAATCAGTACACAAACACTAATACAAATACCATGCCAAATTTTTCAATTAAAGAAGAAAAATGGCAGGTATGCTCCACTATGTTCATAACAGCCTTATTTATAATAGCCAGAATCTGGAAAGAACCCAAATGTCCTTCAACAGAGGAATAGATACAGAAAATGTGGTACATTTACACAATGGAGTATTACTCAGCTATTAAAAACAATGAATTCGAGAAATTCTTAGGCAAATGGATGGAACTAGAAAATGTCATCCTAAGTGAGGTAACCCAGTCACAAAAAACACACATCGTATTTACTCACTGATAATTGGATATTAACCCAAAAGCTCACAATACCCAAGACACAACTCACAACCACATGAAGCTCATGAAGAAGGAAGACCAAAGTGTGGGTGCTTCAGTCCTTCTTAGAAGGAGTAGCAAAATACTCATGGGAGCAAATATGGAGACAAAGTGTGGGACAGAAACTGAAGGAGGGTTCATCTGGAGACTGTTCCACCTGGGTATCTATCCATGTGCAGTCACCAAAGGTAGATGCTGATGTGGATGCCAGGAAGTGCATGCTAACAGGAGCCTGATATAGCTGTCTTCTTAGAGGTCTACCAGAGCCTGACATATACAGAGGTGGATGCTCACAGCTAACTATTGAATTGATCATGGGGTTGCCAATGGAGGAGTTAGAGAGAAGACTGAAGGATCTAAAAGGGTTTGTGGCCTCATGGGGAGAGCAACAATACCAACCAACCAGAGCTCCCCAGGGTCTAAACCACCAGCCTGGGAGCACATAGGGAGGGACCCATGGCTCCAGTTGTATATGTAGGATAGGATGGCCTTGTTGGGCATAGGTGGGGGAGGAGATCCTTGGTCCTGTGAAGGCTGGATACTCCAGTGTGGGGGAATTCAAGGGTGGGGAGGTAGGAGTGAGTGGGTGGTGGGGGCACATCCTCATAGTAGCAGGAGGAGGGAGGTTGGAATAAGGGGTTCCTGGATGAGGGGAATGGTGTAAGGGGATAACATCTGAAATGTAAATAAAATATCAAATAAAAAAATAAACAAGAAGAAAGAAAAAGATCAAATAAAAAGTCTATTCTTAAAGAGTAGAACACAATAGAACTAATTTTAAAATTTTTCAGTTACAATAAACATAAGAAGGGTTTATTCTAAAATTAAATAACTAAGAGATTAAGATGAATTTAAGTATGCAATTTAGAAGCCAAAAGTTAGTTAGCCATCTATGTTATTGACCCTAAAGAGGGTTTTAAGAGAACAGACATGGTCAGAAATAAAATCAATCAGTAAATAATGATAAAATTTCCAGGAGTGTGCAATAATATAATTCTTATTCTTTGAAAAAAATGGCTTCAAAATATAAAATAGCAAAACTGAAATAACTTCAAAAAGAAGCAAAAGCACCATAGGATCTAAGAGATTTATACTTTCTTTTAAAAGACAAGATCATGGGGTCTGTCATGGCGATGGCATGTAAATGTCATGTAGATAAGAGACAGAAGCAGATGAAAAATCACCCATAGCAGACTTTTAACAACAATTTGACAAGGATATAAACAAAATGAAGGCTAGTAGAGCAGCATATTTTAAAGAATAAATTAATGAAACATACTTAACAAAAGTGTGATAAACTGACTTCAACACTAAAATCATTTCTCATTTATCAACTTGAAGGTAGTTGTGTGTTCGCAATTGCACTTCCAGTGCAAGTGTGCTGGGTTTCATTATTTAAGTTATACACTTTCTCCTAGACCTTCCCTTTCCATTATTTGATGAGGAATGTTATTTGTGTTGTAATAAAAAGAAGAAAAGATTGAAGTAGAAGACATGTGCAGTATTTCAAGGTCAAACAGAATTTCAATTGTAGTCTTGCAAATTGCAGACTTGGAAGAAGATACAGAATGCGTTCCGGCATGGGAACTTTTGCCATAGTGAAAAGTCAGTAATACTAACATTAAAGTAATCTCGAAATCCCTTCCTACTTTAAAGAGTCTAGATCTTATGAAAACCTGGAGTGTCCAGTACTCTTCTTAGTTATTCACACTATCCCTTAATGACACTAGTAGGGCTGCAGGGGACAAAAGTGGCAATGGTAGTTAATGTAGGTAACGGTCCAAGTGATGACACATCTCTGACCAAACAAATGCTCAAGGACAGTCCCATTCACTCTTAATTCATCTACCATACAGAGCATCAAGTGGAGGGATGGTGTTTTCCATCCCACAGTCAAAAATTCTGACCCAGAATTGTTCCTGTCTAAAAGAACTGCAGGGACAAAAATGGAGAAGAGACTGAGGGAAAGGAGGTCCAGTGACAGGCTCAAATTGGGATCCATCTCAAGGGGAAGCTCTAAAGCCTGACACAATTACTGATGCCATCATGTGTTTACAGACATGAGCCTAGCATGGTTGTCCTCTGAGAGGCCCAACAAGCAGCTGACTGAGACAGACACAGATACTTACCCCCAAACACTGGACTGAAGTCTGGACACTCCTGCAGTTGAATTAGGGAAAGGCTAGAAGAAGCTGAGGAGGAGGGTGACCTCATGGGAAGACCAGCAGTCTCAACTAACCTGGACCCCTGAGATCTCTCAGACACTGAACCACCAAACAAGCAGCAGACAAGAGTTGGTCTGAGGTCCCCAACATAAACAGCAGGAGACTGCCTGGTTGCCTCAGTGGAAGATGTGACTAACCCTGGAGAGACTTAAGGCCCCAGGGATTGCAGAGGCCTGGTAAGCAGGAGGCTGCATCCTCTTTGAGGCAGGGAGAGGAAGGAATGGGATGAGGAGAGGCTGGACTTGGAGGGGAGCAATGAATGGACTGTAGAAAAATAAAAGTAGTAAAAAAACACATTTAACACTCATACCTATTTTGTTCACAATATTTTATCAGTATAATACTCTCTGCTCAGCATATGTCTCAACCACTTCAGGTTTAATCCTCTGATTCTACTCTTCCGTATTGCCCAAGTTCACAGTTATCTTTGTTAATTAATTTCATTCTTTGCCTTTGACTTATCTTCGAGGACCGCAAAGGTTATCTCATCGATAGACACAGGATATCTTCTAAAATAGCAGTCAGACCTACAGTGAGTGCAGTTCTCTGCCTTTGGGGATATTAGACCCAGGCTGCTGTTGGTTACAGAAAAATCACAGATCTAATGGAAACGAACACTAACACAAGATTACCTGCTTCACCCACACTAAGAAATCTTTCATCTCTTTAAAGACGTCTATATTTCTTATTCTATCTTTTTTATTGTCTTTGCCCTTAACTGCGTTATTGTGTATTCATTGCTTTCTAGAAATTTCACATTAAACATATGGATATCGTTACAGAAAATAAATGAAGAATAAAAATTTCCCATCATTCCCATACTTCTTGGTGCATACTTAAGAGCCAACTACAAGTTCCCATACTATGTAACAGGCAATTATTTTGTTTTTTGTTTGTTTGTTTTTGCATCGTCTACTCTTTTGCTTTTGGCTTTTTGCTAAACACACAGAATTTTCATGAATTTTTTTTTTAATCACGTTTTGTCTTTATTACTTCTATCTTCTTTTCTTTTACTCTATACATATTGCCACTTCTCTTTCATTCTAATAATTTACTTGTTTCAGGTCCCAAAATGCCTCTGGTACAATTACTGTCCTTCTTGTACTTAAATGCTCAGAACGTCTTGGAAGAGCATGTTAGGCCCTACTTTTTTGTTTTCATTCACTGTTTGTCATTTATTACTTGATTTTATGTAATCTAGCTTTCTTTTAACCATCCCACAGTGATGAAAGTAATTATAAAAATAATACTAGGCATTCAATAAATTCAATATATTTTGTTTTAGTTCAGACAAGGCTTTATCTTCAGTATCTTAGATATCTCTCTTCCTCTATTTCTATCAGTCTTCCTCTCCTGTGTGTCTGTCTACTCCAATGCGTCTGTTTCTCATGTTCCTATCTGTTTGTCTCTATCTCTCTCCATTTGAAGAAGACATCTCATTTAAGGTTAAGTATTCCAAGGTCATTCTCTCACTCTCTGCATAATATCTGGTTGTAGGTTTCTAGATTTATTCCCATCTAACGCAGGAAGAAGCTTCTGTGATGATGGCTAATTAAGGCACTAATCCACAAGTATAGTAGAATGTCATTAAGGATCATTTTATTGCTACATATTTTATTTTTAGATTAGTGGTATTTGTACCCTAAGTCCCTGTGCTATTTAGTCTCAGGGACTAGGTCACACAAGCAGTGTAGAGAATGGTATTTATCAGTAGGAAGCCTTAAGTCAAATTAGATATTTGTTGGTTGCTCTCACAAGCATTGTTTCACAATTTTAGTAGCATGTCTTTCAGGCAGGGTATCAAAATGATAGTGCCTGGGTTGGTGTTTATATTTCTTCTTTGGTATCATGCAGAGTACCGTCTTGTATCAAAGATGCTATCACAATGGGGTGATGCTATCACAATGGGGTGATGGCTCTATATAGGCACCAGCTTGACTTCTCCATGTTCAATGAGTTTTGTAGCAGCAACCTATAGACTTCACACTAGCCAGGGTTGTTTGTGGTTCCTAATGGAATTCTTTGTCTGACAGTTCAGTTAAATGTAACCCAATACCAACATAGGAGGCTTCACTTGGTGACAAGAGATGGCTAGTTTGGGCTCTGTTTTCCCAATTATTTGGCAATTTCATTTAGACAATCTGCATATATGTGTATAATTTAGAAAGCATCTATGGTACTAGGTTTCCATATTAACCCTCAGATGGCTCTGAATTTTAGCTGTGTCTTCTGGATCCCTTCCTTCATCCCCTCTTCATTTTGACTCCCACTTGAACCTCCTCCTGCTCCACATTCACATCCATCTATAATTATAGATTCTAATTCCTTTCCCTAGGGAGATCTTTCTGTATCTTAATATTTTACTTTATGCTTACCCTCAATGGTTCTAAGGTTTGTAACTTTGCTATTATTGATTTAATAGCTAATATCCACATATAAGTGAATATATACTGTATTTGTCTTTCTGGGTTCAGCTTACCTCATTCAACATAATGTTTCCATTCACTGGTATATTTCATGATTTCATTTTTTTCAAATTTTTTTTAATGGGAATAATACTCCATTGTGTAAATGTACACATTTTCTTTGCTGACATCTTACATCAGTTGAGTGATATCTAGATTGTTTTCAGTTTCTGGTTATTATTAATAAAGCAGCAAAGAATATGGTTGAGCAAATGTTTCTCTGCTAAGATGAAGCTTTCTTTGGGTTAATGCCACAGAGTTGTAGCTGAATCTGAAGATTGATCAATTTTTCACTTTCTTGAGGAATTGCCTCATTGATTTCTATAGTGGCTGCCTAAGTTTGCATTCCCACAAGCAATGGGGGAGTGTTCCCTTGCTCCATGTCTCCACCAGCATAAACTGACACTTGTTATACTTATCTCAACAATTCTGACAGGTGTAAGATAAAATCTCCAAGTGGTTCTGATTTGCATTTCCCTAATGACTAACGATGTTGGTTGGACATTTCCTTAAGTGCTTACCAGCCATTTGGGTTTCCTCTATTGAGAATTCTGTTTTGATCTGTGTCTCATATTTTAATTAGGACATTTTTTCTTCATAGCTAGTTTTTTGAGTTCTTTATCTACTACATCAGATATTAACCCTCTATAGATTGTGTAATTGGTAGAAAAAAATTCCCATTTTGTAGGCTGCCACTTTGTCTGAATGATGGTGTTCTTTGCTGTAAAGATGCTTTCTAGTTTCATGAGGTCCCATTTATTAATTGCTGATCTAAGTGCCTGTGTTCAGAGTGTACTGTTCAGAAAGTCTTTTTCTGGGCCAATGATTTCAAGACTACTCCCAATTGCATATTCTTTCAAGTTCAGCATTTCTGGTGTCAAATTGAGGGCTTTGTTCCATTTGGAATAGAGTTTTGTGCAGGGTGATAAGTACTGAATTGTTTGGCTTCACTTAGAAGCAGCCATTTGGTGAGACCAGCACCATTTGTTGAAGATGCTCTCTTTTTTCAGTGTGTTTTTCTGGCTTTATTACAAATCAAGTGTCTTTAGGTATATGAATTTATATTTGAGTCTTTAACTCAATTCCATTGGTCAGTGTGTTTATTTTTATGTAATGCCATGCTGTTTTTATTGGTATAGCTCTGTAATACCATTTAAAATCCTTTTATTTATAATAGCCAGAAGCTGGAAACAACCCTAGATGTCCCTCAACAGAGGCATGGATAAAGAAAATGTGGTACATTTACATAATGGAGTAATACACAGCCATTAAAAACAATTACTTTATGAAACTTGCAGGCAAATTGATGGAACTAGAAAACATCATCCTGAGTGACGTAACACAGTCACAAAAGAACACACATGGTATGTACTCACTGATTAGTGGATATTAGGCAAAAAGAATGGAATGCCCTCAATACAACTCACAGACCATAGAAACTCAAGAAAGAAGACCAAAGTGTAGATGGTTCAGTCCTACTTAGAAGAGTGAACAAAATCATCACAGGAGGTAGAGGGGTGGGAGGAACTTAGAGGAAGAGAGAAGGGAGAAAATATAAAAAGAGGGTGCAGGATCAGGTGTGGGAGGAGACAGGGAGATGTACAGGGGTTCGGGAAATTCAACAGAGGAGTGTTGCAATGGGGGATGGGGAGCTGAGGGTAGCCAACAGAAAGTCCCTGATCCCAGAAAAGCAAGAGGCTCCCAGGACCCAACAGGGATGATGTTAGCTGAAATGCCAAACAAAGCGGAGATAAAACCCTTCATTGTTTTTTACAATACATAATTTTGCTATTATTTTCAGCACATAAAAAGCTTGCAGTTTTTTTTTTAAGTAAAAATCTCATCCAGGTAGACTGCTGTCTCACTCTTTAAGAACCAGTGTATCACAGTTTTCTTAGCAACGTCTATACTGTCTCTTTTCAGGACAGTTAGTTTTCTTGTTCTTAGTGTAGCTGAGACACTGTACTCCTCTTGTTGCTATAGAGTTCTACACTGAGTTAAGACACTTTGCTAACTGTTTTCCTCCAGTGCCCTTTTTGAAGACTAGGGAATCAATGCAGAGAAACTAGAATATAGAAGGTACAGGGGGAAAATGTCGCTAAGTAAAGGCCTCTAACATAACCTGATTCTGGGTTGTATTAATGATGCCACTAATCTTCCAGTAGTGAGATTCAGATGGCCTCATCTGAAGGGAAAGTGTCTGTAAGGAGAAAAGTACTTATTTGTATTTCCTCTACATAAAACAAAACCAAACAGTTCAATCCCTTTTTATCCTTCTCAATTTTATACTACCTTATTCTTATCTTTTATAGAAATTATTCCTCTTCTTTTAAATTTTGTTCAGTCATTATCAATTCAGAGCCTACTGAAAGTTCTCTCTCTCTATCTCTCTCTCTCTCTCTCTTCCTCTCTCTTTTC
Source organism: Arvicanthis niloticus (assembly GCF_011762505.2). NCBI lineage: Eukaryota > Metazoa > Chordata > Mammalia > Rodentia > Muridae > Arvicanthis > Arvicanthis niloticus. The sequence goes on from NC_047672.1 coordinate 45,207,321, forward strand.
TCTTGCCATCTCCATCTCTCCCTTTCTCTATGCCTCTATTAAATGTTGCCTTACTAGACTATAGGTTGAATATCCTTAATATCAAATTTTGGGTAATTTTATATTTGGAATATTAAAAACCATATACATATAATGATATTCATTCTTTGCAAATGGACCTTTGCAAGTTTAACTGCAAGTTTCATTTATGTTTCATATACACTGTATGCAACAAAAAGAAGATAATCCAATATAATCTCTTCAATAATTTGTGCATAAATAATGTTTCATGTTATGTAAATTTTGTAGCATCATATGGACACACCAAATGTTGTTGATCTTGGAGCACTTTGGGATTGGGATTAGAAAAGTGACAACTGCTATTTAAGTGGTAGCCAGGACCATTATGGCCTTTACAAAACAGTCAAACAGGAAACAAAATGATTCTAATGGTTATAAAGGCTGTGCTTAGTCCACAGTTCTTCAATGTTCCAGTAGACGATGGTATTTTGAGTGTCCATTTTCATTATGCTTGCACATTGGCCTTCATTTGCAGCTAGTTATGTTGTATGTGCCCATGTGTTCTCCAATCATTGATGAAATCATCATCACCTTACTACATATATTAAACCATCTCAGATGATTAAAATCTTTTCAAAAAAGTGAAAAGAACACTTTTTAAAACTTGCTTCTTTAAATATTTCAGATTTGGGAATGAGTGAGCAGGAAGCGAGCAGGCATACTGATGTGAGGAGAGGCAGAAACCTGTTGTCTGCATTGGTGAACTTCGGTACCCACTCTCAGTTAAGTAAAAGCAATGTCAAGAGGTAGCATCAATTTTCAACTAAGAATGGAGGGGTTTTAATCATACAGACAGCCTGATTTAATATTTCAATATTAGAATAATTTTAATATTAAAGTATATATGACATTTAAAAAAATATGTTCCTTTGCACTCTCTGAAAGCCAGTATTCTTTTTTATTCCATACAATTACCATGAAGATATGGTGTTAGAAGATATGGAATGGACCTGGATCAGGGTAGGAAATTTTACCCTCTGGGCATCAATCTGGAACCAGACTCAGCTGGAATGAGGCAAATGGAGAAATGCAGAGCTTTAGGGTAAATTCAATTTTAGACTCATGCCCTGAGCCAGAAGTCCCATCCTATTGGCTAACCTAGACTTCAAAAACTTTATCAACAATAATACTAATTTAATCTCCAAGAATATTTACTTTTTAAATTAAATCTAAGGAAAATTGACATAGAATATAATTTTGTGAATGAACATTTCTTCAGTCATTCATAAATAATGAAAGAATTTTCATTCGAATTCCCCCCTCTCTCCCTCCCTCCGTCCTCTCCTTTGAATTCTAGATGCTCTGTTGTTTCATAGTCTTCACCTTCGTTCACTCTTCAGATTTGTTAATTTGTCTCTATGACCATGATGGCTCATGCTTGTCTTAGCTCATCTATCTGCTTCAGACTACTTTTCACTGAAATAGTTTTCTACTCTGTCCAAAGGAATATAGCTATATCAATCAACTTGCTATTACTGCATCAAAATACCCAAGGCAGCCATTTTAATCCAAAAAGAGGTTTATTCACAGTCTTAGAAACTGGAGTCTATGATGTCTGCATTGGACTGAGGTCTGTAGGTATTTCATGGCAAATGGTAGATGTTAGTGGTAGAAGTATGTGTTGAAACAGTTTGTCATATATTCAGTGGATAGAAGTGATATCTGGATGAATCCAAACTCAGGTTTTTATAACAAATCCTCTCAGTGAGAATTATCAAGGGGATTTAAGAAATTTCTGTATATTCAGTGTACTATGATCTTTTCATTTGTCCCAGCCTCTTAAAGGCCCATGCCGTCTTTCAATATTGACATTCTAGGGACCAAATCTCTACATGAAAAATCTTGCGGTGGAACACTGGAACAGCAATGTCCAACAACAGATAGTATGATTATTTGTACACAGCATCTTTCCTATTAAACAATTAGGGATTGGATGGACATTATTTCTATGTAAAAAGCAGGGCTCAGTTCACCCATGGTGGCTTTAAAAAGCTAGTTACTTTTGGCATATTGATGACAACTGTTTTTAAATATTCCTTAAATTTCTTCAAAATAATTTTGTCAGTTTTAAATTTTTTTTCCTTAACAGGAATTTTACCATTTGGACAAGTGTTTACTAGATAAACCCCAGAAAGCAATCCCTTTCTGTATGGGTAGAACACTGAATCTCTTTAAACTCATGCAACTTTCTTTGTGTTCTGGCCCACCTTCTTCCTGTTATCTCTATAGCCTCCCACAGTCCTGGGCCTTGGCTTTTGTCTCCCTGACAACAGCCATCCATAACTTGATACACATTTTCTGCTTTGTTCAAATGAAGCTGAGACTCTTTCTTTTCTCCCCTAAGCTATGTTCAACCCTCTAAATTAAAATGCTCCTCCCATTGCTCAGCCCTGTGATTTGGTAGTAGGCAGCTCCTGATGCTGACAGTAATTAATGGCTCCATAGGGCCTACACCTGTTTCTGTGCTCCCTACTGCTCAAGGCAGGCTTTTACCACCAATGGAAGACTACTTCTGCAAGTGGAAGCAGGCAGTCGTACAATTGAAAGCTGCCTCCAAATGAAGGAATAGGCAGGCACAGGACAAAAGTCCAGGGTGCTCCTCCCACCTTAGCTCCTCCTACATATCACCCTTCCTGTTAAAATGAAACTTTTCTTTCAAAATACAATTAGAGCATAAATATGCCGATTTGTACCAGTGAGGTACAAGA